>NW_024704749.1:14203202-14612654 GCF_018977255.1 Callorhinchus milii
CCACCCCTTGGATCTACACCCAACAGCAGGTCACACTCTCTCAGTCTTCGCAAACTTGGTTAGTGGGGGGCGTGTTAGGAAGTTGTTATTTTGCCTCCTTCGCGGTAACGTTACCATAATAAGCTCATTCATGGGTTGGAGAGGGACAAGAGAGCGAGAGAATGAGAGAGAAAGTCTTTCCTTTTGCTCGAAATATATAAAAAGTCGTGGCAATCTGTCAAAATCAATCTGTGAATCCCACTCGCACATGTTAAACCATAGGTTAAAAGGTATCATTTTGGGGGGGGGGGGGATTTTTGTTAAAAAAAACTATGTGTATATATATATATATGTTATATAATATATAAATCTATGTCGGGAATGTATGATGTGAGTGTGGGACCCTGTGGGACTGCATTCAGTGAATGGGTTGTCGGGGTTGTGTTTGTGTTGCCATCACCTCATGTTCCCAATGTGGCGTTGTTTACTCCGGACTGAGAGACAGTATCAGTGGAGGTGTGTGTGTGTGTAATGTGTGTGTATAGATATGTGCGCATATGTAATGTGCGCGCGCGTGTGTGCATGTAATGCGTGTGTGAATAAACGTGTGTTTGTGTGTGTATAAATGCACGTGTACATAATGTGTGTGTGTGTGTAATGTGTGTGTGTGTATTTGCGCGGAGAGAGGCAGAGATCAGCAGTCAAAGACCATCCAAACAACAGTGGCATTCCACAGGTCAAATCCCCTTTCACACGCAAGGCACAAGGCTCTGGAATTTCTCTCATGTTTCAGATGCTCGTGTCAATGCATGGTGTGTGTGTGTGTGTGTGTGTGTGTGTAACAAGGCGATGTCGCCAGCTCAAAGCGTGGCTCATGATCAATACCAAAAAAAGATTCTTTTTGCAAAGCACGAGGCGAGTGCACCTTTCGCAAGAGGGCAATTGACGCATTTTCTCCGTAGCAGCGTTTGAGACGTCGCGAAGCCGCGATAAGGCGCTAGGTCAAATGTAAGGATTATTATTTATAAAAGCAAGTGGCAATCAGCAGAGGGGGGGGGGTGTACATGAAGGCATCAAGGAACTTTTCTTTTGCACACCTTTTTTGGATACGTACAAATGGCGTCTGTCCAAAAAAGAACCAGGCAAACTCTTGCCTCAGGAGCGCTTTGAAGCGATTGCTAGAGAGCCAGACTAAACATATAGTCAGAGAGGGAGGTGTGTGTGTGTAGAGAGAGCGAGAGAGAGAGAGGAAGAGAGAGATTGCTTGATTGTTGCCTCAGAACCGTTTTATTATCACTGGGAAATTCTTCTTAAGATTAACAAGTTGCACTTGGCTTGGTTATTAATGGTAATAATAAACCTGGCATTTGACACAGCGCCTGATCACGTCTTCAAGACGTCTCAAAGCGCTTCAGAGGATACACTGTAAAGTGAATTGACTGTGTATTTTGTGGGCGAAACTTGTTCTATAAGGTCTAAGCAAGAGATAGTCAATCTAAGAACCCCCCCTCCCCCCCTCCCGAGTGGTTATGTTAAAGTGACAGCCTCCAGAATTCAACTCTTAAGCTCCGATTTTTTTGGGAGGGGGACTTTCTTGAAGCTGTTTTGGAGGGAGGGGATGACGAGAAGATGTTTGACTCTGGAGTTGTATAGTGTTAGAAAGCAGTAATCTTTTTTCAATGGGTGTGGGGGGAGAGTAAGATTGAGAGAGCGTGTGGGTGGGGGTTTAGGAGAAGCCTTCAAGTACGCGTAATGTATTGTAAACCATTACTAACATTAAATTACATTCAAGAACCCATTGTGGGGGGAGTGTGTGCGGGGGAGAGGAGCGAGAGAATCTCCTATCCCCTCTATCCCATTCCCGGGAAAAAGTCCTTCGCGCATCTGCCCGCAAACGTGCACAACAGTGCCTAAGACCTTGGGACGTCGTCCTGACGTGAAAGGCGCTATACAAATGTTATTTGTTGTTGTAAGGTGGTAGGGCTGGTGTTTACAGGCACCCAACAAGTTAGAGCTCCTTTTGAGAGATCTTTGCTCTCGGAGGGAATCAGCTCTCGCTTCTAGTGTTCTCTCTCTGTCTGGTACAGTAGCACCATCAGCAAGCCTGCTGAGATGGGCTTTCCCCTGTCGACCGCAAAAGTAAAGAGAGAGAGAGAGAAAGAGAGAGTGAGTGAGTGAGAGAGGAAGAGTCCTACTAAGATTGATGTTATCCAGCTTGGGAGAGCAGTGTAGTCTATGTATCTGTGTGTGTGTGTGGGGAGCGGTGAAAGATTTAGCAAACGTGATGACTGACCTCAAGACAGATATTGGGAAAGAATTGTTATTTATAATAATTAATAATAATTATGAATTACATAATAATTAATAATAATAATCTGCTCAAAGCACTTTGGCAATATACAATTGTCAAATGCTGAGGAACATGATTAGCTCTCTTTTATCTTTACTCGCCCCCTCCCCCTCCCAATCCCCCACCCAGCAAATGCCAGAATGGAAATAAAAGCTTATCAGAGGGGACTAATAGATTTAAAATAGTTCGAACAGGAGTGCAAGCTGTGAAGTCACGCTTCACCCAATCCAAGGAGGATTAAAGACTGTTTGGTGTGAATCATGCGTCCGCCCATATTCTCTTGAAGAACGCAAGAACTAAAATGAATGAAGATACAATAGTTCATTGATCCCCACCTCCCTCTCTTTACACCGACCTGTTACTTTAGGGGGTGATCGCACCACTCACACTCCCTGCTAGGCAAAGTGCTCTATACAGTCCAGAATAAAGATTGCTACTGGTGCTGTTAGGATCAGTACAACTGCATCACTTCTCGAGCTATTAATATTATTCCAAGGTAATGGAATTGACCCATTTGTCTAATTTAGAATGTGACAACCAACTGCTTATGGACTCAGAAACACATACATCTCTCGTTTTTTTTTTGGTCAGCCGGCTGTCTGACACAGGCAGAAATCCATCACCGTGCTTAAGAATTATCCGTACCTAACAGAG
The DNA here is from genome assembly GCF_018977255.1 of Callorhinchus milii. Classification (NCBI taxonomy): domain Eukaryota; kingdom Metazoa; phylum Chordata; class Chondrichthyes; order Chimaeriformes; family Callorhinchidae; genus Callorhinchus; species Callorhinchus milii. The sequence goes on from NW_024704749.1 coordinate 14,206,186, forward strand.
TTCCACAGATGTATGGAAATTTCCATTTGCAAGGAATGAAATATGTTCTCTCTCTCTCTCTCTCTCTCTCTCTGGAGAGACACATCCTGCTTACCTAATTCCAGAGAGTATTAGGCTCAGCTTGTTGAGAACCAAGGCTCAAGAGTGTGAATTTCAGGTACTGATGGGAGTTCAAGCAGTTAACACTGTATAGAGTTACCACTGAAATCACTGCCTGGCAAGATTGTCTCCTCTTGTCCAGCAAGGACCACCCCACCTGTCAGGACACTGGCTTGCACATCTCTCATTGTTGATGACAGGTAACACGACTGACATTTACTCAAAAGAGAGTCTAGTTCATTTCAGCCCGGTCCGTTTTTGATGGAAACACAGTGCTTCCTCCAACCTCTGAATTAGCGGGAGGTGAAGGAATCATTTTGTGACAGACAATTAGAGGAAAGTGATGGGGGAACTGATCGATTGAATCTACATTTACATCTCAGTTTCCTTCCTGTCCATCTCTAGGATGTGTTAGTTTTGGTTTCCAGCACTGATTTCCATTTGCACAAACCCTCGCATTTTTGAAATACATAAAATTAGTCAAAACACCCATTCAGCCCAATTACTTGACTGTGTTCCTCAGACTATCTTTCACAGACCATCTTAAGAATCATATTACAGTTGCACTGCACATTAACCCAGATCAGTATTCCAATCCTTTGCTATATATGTATTTTTTCTATTTGGTACGTCTCATTACTTAAGGTCGATACCTGTAAGGATAGACTGTCGGGAAGGCTTAAGACACTGGCTTGTGAGGAGATTTTTTTTATATGACAAGGACAAAAGGTTAAAGAGAGAAAAAAAAGTATTCCACCACAACATCACTAAGATGTCTTATCATTCCCTTGCATTGAGTTCCTCATTATATGCCTTGCTAACGTTATCTGGCTAATGACTGAAAGTTTGATGCTTGGCAATGATAACTCAGTTGACCTTTCCCTTTTACGTTGCAAAGACCATGAATCTATGGTGGCTGGGGTTGGGAGAACATCCCAAAACATTGTTTAGCAGGAAGAGAAGACTGGGCTGCAATGATATCATCACATTGTCATTTGTGCCCGATAACATTTTTATCTTTCGTGCTGTTTGAATGAAAAAGGAGAGAGATAACATTCCGAAAGTTACATTACACTTGATCACTGCTCCAGGAGATACCACAGAAGCTGCTGTGCAAACGTACCACAGAAATGAGTATTGTGATGCCAGCGCAATGGTTTCACAGCTGTTGAAACCGCTGCCAGCTCTTTAAAGAACTGAACTCACCTGAAAACACTGTCAAACTCATGGCTTTTGCTTTCAACAATTGCCACTGCGGTTCAACTGATTACGAATGGGGTTGTGAGGAACCTGGCTGTTAGTCGATTGGTGGATTGCTTTCTGGGGATAATAATCCCTCCAAAAAAATGATCTCTTAATCCACGACTGTTGGTGGGACACTGCTGTGTGCAATTGGCTGCTGTGTTTCTCCCACAAAACACACAGTCAATCCACTTTACAGTATATTCCGTGAAGCGCTTTGCGATTTCTCAATGACATGTTAAGGCACTATATCAAATGCAAGGATTAATATGATTGTTTATTAACACATTATGAAACGCAACAACCCTATAATAACTTTAGATTTGATAAAGCACCTTGTCACGCCACAGAAATTATGCAAAGCCTTTCAAAGGATTTACTTTGCTACCTTATAGAGTAGCAATATATGATCCTATATGGATAAAAGCCCAGAACAATACTCTCAGAAACACCCCAAGTGAAGAGGACCGTAGAATATCATTTAGGAATATGAAGGGCAATTGCAAGATAGACACTGGGAAGTATTTCTTTACACAGAAGGTAACGAAAGGGTTTACCAGCAGGAGTGGTTGAGGTCAGGCTGCTGGGATTAATTTAAGAAACAGCTCGATGCTGTAATGGGAGAACGATTAGGGTGGGTGTTCTGAAAAGATAAGATCAAATGGGCCTAAGGGCTTTTTTATCCAAACCATTCTTGTGATCTTGTGAAGCCAGGTGACAGTTAGGACTGACTGTGTTCCAGCATCATAAGCGGGTCATTGAACAATATCCCACAGCTAACAAGGCGAGCCAAGTACAAAATCCCTGGTGGAGATATTTTAAGGGCCACATCAATGGGAAAACATTTTCCTTCCAATTTTGGTGGATCAGTATTCAATTAACGAGACTTAAACCCAATACGCGATCGCTCAAACCTTTTCACTTAGTATGGGAGCAGCCAGATATCATTTCCTGACAACATTCATCCGGACATAACTTACTGGGGCATAAACCTGAAATACGACTGGCCAGAAATCTCGGACCAAGCCTGAAGTGAATTTAATGCAGAATAATCTTCGATGTTGTAACGCAATGGAACAAAATGTTGTTGAACATGATTGGGATTATAGATTTGATCGGGTTACTGAGTGGCAGCATTATGCGTAGGGCTGAAGAGCTCAGTTTAGTAAAGCAACGATTTGCCGCAATTATTCCATGATAAGACTTGAACTGTCCCGTGGACAGTGACTGTGGAAATGTTTTAGGTTTCGGAATGAATGTTGGGGTCTTTATTGAGGAGTTTCCCCAGGAGTCTGGCTCACATGGAAACCCATCACCACACTTAAAACAAGTCGTCAGATCCAAAGTACTGAAAGTTCCACGAGTGAGGCATTTCTATTTGATAGATAAATAATAATAATACGCCTTGCATTTGATATCGCGCCTCATCACGTCTTCTAGACGTGTCAAAGCATTTCACAGAATAGATTGTAAAGTGAATTGACTGTATATTTTATGGGCGAAACGCGGCAGCCAATTGCGCACAACAGCATCCCCACAAACAGTCGTGGACTGAAGTGACCAATTTTTTTTTTTCTCTTGTGGGATTATTATCAGGAGTAAGATAACTTGCCCAAGGTTTCGCCCTGACGGGAATTGAACCCAGGTCTCTCGCTTGCGAGGCTAGTGCTCTAACCACTGAGCTACAGGACTCCACTTGTACAAAGAGGATACAAGTCTCTCCCCGGAGTAACACACATCTAATAACAGCAACAACTTGCATTTATATAGCGCCCTTCACGCAGGGTAGAGTCCCAAAGCGCTTGACAGTGGAGGAGTCTGGTACTGAGCAAGGGTTGAGAGGGATAAGAGAAAGGAGACAGAAAACCCATCAGTTTGGACCATACTTGAATCCTGTCCAGTTTTTTTTTGCTCCACACTCCCAAACAAGTGTTTCTGGCAGCTCCGTGCAATGGGAACAAACACCCATCAGCTTGCTTTCCACCATCAGTTAGTTTTATACGATGTAGACCAAATGCAGTGTAATAACAGGTTGCTGGCTTAATCATATGCACTTGAGCATCATACATTAAGAGTACTTCTGTGACCTGCCTCAGGTACTAAACCTCTCTCAATTAGGAATGTTTTTCGAACGCATTCAATTGTATGTTTAGTGCAGCTAAGTGATATTTTCCCTTAGTCGCTGATGTATTTGTGCATTGTGTGTGTGTGTGTGTATGTGTGCGCCTGTGGGGGTCGGGGAGGGGGAGACAGGATCTGCATTTATTGCAGGTGATTTAAGTTATGGATTCGAATGTTTATTTTGTCGACTATGTACACGCAAATGAATCCTCCTCCCCCAGGCATTTATAATAATAAATCATTTTGACATAGCGCCTTATCACGTCACCAAGACAACACAACAGCACTACTATGACTATTTGTAGGTGAACGTGGCAGCCAATTTGTGCGCAGCAGTGTCCCACAGACAACCATGAAATGAGTGATGAATTATATGTTAGCCAGGACACTGGGTAAAACTCCCTTCTTTTTCCAATCGGTGGCGCAGAATCTTTGAAGTCCACCTGTACGGGCACAGAGGGGACCTCAGTTTAACATCTCATCCAAAGGGCATCCCTCAACACTGCATTGTGCGGTGTCCTGTTGCCTGTACATTCAATGGAACTGACTTTGGGCCAAAAAGTGGTTTTGAAAGCATATTTGTGGGTTGTGGACCGGGCATCACTAACCCACTGGTAAGACAAAGGGAAACAGTAGCTTCACAGCCTCCAGCATAGTTGTGATGGAAACGAAAATATCTTTTGACAGGTACCTGCATTTTTGGTCTGACTTTTGGTAGCCGATACACCCATGTGTTTGCAAGGTGTTAAAACAACGCCTTCATTCCCGTTACGGATTAGAATATTTCTACCGGATCAAGTGGCTTACGATGATATCATAACCAAGGGACAACAGGCTATTAAAAGCACTGACACATTTATTAATTATAGAAGATGACATCTACCTATGAGCGGCCCGGGGTGCTATTTTTAGCTCCGATGACATCAAGCTCAAATGATTCAATGTATGTTAACGTACACAGCTCATCACTGGCTTGTCGCTTAGATTTCTCTTAGATTCAGAAGCCAGAATATTTGTCACGAGTCACGCGATTAAACCTCATGGCGCCAGCAAGATACGTTTGATTTACTTATTGACGATCCGGGGATTAAGAGGCAGATAAACAAACTTCTTTTTGACGCAATGGTTGTGTGTGTATATATTGCATATATATATATATATTTAAACACACACGCACCCAATCTCTGATTGATTGGGCCATTTAGCCCTCATGCACGCACGGGTGAGCTGATTGACACTGGGACAGACTCACTCCTCGTTTCGAACAGCGCTCCGGGATCTTTAACGTTCACCTGAAAAGGCAGATGTGAGCCTTGGTTTTAACGTCTCACCTGAAGGAGCGCACCTTTGACAGTAACGCAGCGCAACCACTGCGCTGCATTGGTGCGACAGCCCGAAAGATGTGAGCTCCAAGTCCTGAACGCGGGGCTCGAACCCATAAATCTTCTGACGCAGAGGCGAGAGTGCTGCTAACCGAGCACTTATAAGGCCTTTGGCCGCACGCTTTTTATTTGCAGCGATCGACTGCTGTGTCACGTTTCTCCTTCCTCCCGCCCGTTCGCCCCCCCCCCACCCCACGCCAGTGCGAAATCGCAGTGCGCTCACATGCTGAGGCGAGCGCAGAGCAAAAGCCAACAGAAAAAAAAGAGAGGCAGCAGCCTGATGTGACTCCTGGGAGGGTCTGGCCAAATACAGATTTAAAAAAAAACACAACCGAATCCGATCTTATTTTCTTTTGGAAACCATAACATGTATCAGGGTGCAATTAATAGAACATGCTGTACCTGTTAAACAACCGTGATGCTCAATGGCTGTGATGGTCATTAGCTCTGGTACACAATATCCCGGCTGTACCTTAATGATTAGATGTTATTACATGGCGTGCTTGCCACTGTCAACCAAGTCACTTGATTTGCAGATAATCATGATTCAGAAGGGGTGAGTTCGTTTTCTTCCCCCCGCGCCCCCCTCGCTCTCTCTCGCTCTCTCTGTGTGCGCTTTACACCATCCCTTAGCCAAGACAGAAAGAGTCGGCAACAAGCTCCCGGTCTCTTTCGATGTCATTGCCCATCACCCCACTCCTCGCCAGGCTCCCAATAGCTCCCCGGTTCCCAAAGGATTGATTTCAAGGTCCTCACCCACCCATTCCCTATGAATCTCTTTACGCCCTAACGCCTCTCTTATCTCTGTGATCTTCTCCTACACCGCTCCTCTGCTCGCCCCCCTCGGCTGGGCTAACTCACGCTCCCCCCACGCTCCCCTAACCTCTGGAACTCCCTTGGACACGCCTTTCCCGCAAACTGAGGTCGAACACGTCAAAACCTCGCCTCCGGGAAATGCCGTCCTGGCAATTTACACATTTCCAGAAAGGACAGTAATACCTGCGCACAGCTAGTTAGAAGGTAAACACTGACGAGGATTACCTTTTTCAGAACAACAATTGATCTACCTTGGTTTTCTGCAGAAGCCCAATACGTAGCAGGGAAGGTAAAGGTTTCATTCAGCCAAACACGAGACCGTCTCATTTACTGTCAATGGCCAATAAAGTACTTAGAGGAGCTGTGCACTGGTGGGGCCCATTGTATTATATATTTTCTTTAGGACTGCAGTGTAAATTAGAAATTTGTCAACTGCACACACACACATAGCAACTTAATTACTGGACTTAGTTAAGAAATAGCTTGCTCTTATAACTGTGGTGATGTTGGCATTCTGGAAGGATGAGATCAAAAAGGCTGAAGGGACCTACTTTATTCGAACCACTTCTCTGAAATTAAACACGTTTCTGCCAATCGAAAGGATTAAGCATTATTAGGTTGGAGAGGAGATTTAGAGACAGATTATCTAAAGAGTCTCATGAAATATTGGATGGGTGGACGAGATTGACTGGGATAGATGGGGCGATTCTGCGCGAGATTGCTGCCTTATTTCTAAGTTTCTAAGTTGGCATGCATTAGGCATTTTGAGGGTGTTACACATTCCACAAATTCCCTCTAACGCAATAGATATTTGGAAATTGTTCATGAATACTTGAATCTGAAAAGTGGCATTAATTTCCTTTTGTAATTCATCAGGCGAAAATATCCATTTCCTAACGTTTGGTGTCTGCGCTGTCAAAGTTCAGATGAGAAGATGTAAGAGAGGACTTCTTTCTCTTGACTCACGGAATCTACTCGCAGCGCTCGTGATGGATGGCAGAAGTTGACCCTTGTTACACGGGCTACTTCATTTGGGTCTCTACTCTGTGAGAAGACACGCTCCAAACACTGCGAGTTTTAAGTTCAATCCAAAATAATAATAATAATAATAATAATCTTCCCATTCGATATAGCGCTTTCCACGTCTTCGAGAACGTTTCTGATCTAAACGCAGAAGCTGCAGTTCTTTCAGATCCCCAGAAGATGCACCTTTATTAAATAAGGATGTATTAACCGTAGTAGCAAAGATTCCATCCCTTGCCCCATCCCCACACACTTTCCCCAGATCTGGTCATTACTGTAAATTTAATGGCAGCATTTAAAACGACAGGGAGAGAGAGCAGAGAGAGAGAGAGGGGGGGGGGGGGGGTTGGGGTGGGGGGGAAGGAATCATAGAAGGGCAATGAAATGCATGTGAGATTTTAATGAATAAAATGTTCTCCCCTGTCCACGAGACTTGAGTCACGTGCCACAGAATTCGAAGGCAGCCGTTCCATCTTGGGGAAGGCAATCTCTCAATTCCGATCAAATGCTCCATAAATAATTCCAAGCAGTTCTGCAAACTTAGCTTCCGGTCGGGAAACACCCTTTTCTCTACAGTTCAGCTGCTTCGAGTGTCCTTTTTTTTATTAAACACGGCAAATTGCACCGAATGGTGAACAAGAGAACCCCTTCTCTTTCTCCACCTCCCCACCCCCGGTTGCTGATAAGAGTCACAAAATACACACTTAGCAACAATTTTCCGCTCGTAAAATCTTGTTAGCTCCAGAATGAGAAACGTCACGGACAGCTGGAATAACAGCGCAGCTCACAACACGGCAACTCGAGGAGTGTCGAGGAAAGGTGACGGACGCCTCCGGAAACCAGGACACTGGTATAAAAGGCACAGTTCGATGGCGTAGCTGGGGAGGCAGAGGCATTCTGAAAGAGTCAGGCCCTTATTTCATCCAATTAATCTCTTTCATGGCTGTCAATTGCAAAGTAACTAACTCATATATTGCGAGTCACCAGACACATACAGTAAAGTATCAACCCATCGTTGGTTGGAATTCATGTTAGTGATGCTCAGTAAGAAAACCTTTGCTTTTCCTGGCCCCACTCGTTACAACCGCTCACCTGACGGATTTCCCCCCAGGTATGTTTCTTCCCATCCCACTTTTCTTTGCCCTGTAAAGACCAGATGACCTGCCAGTGAAGCACATCTTTGAGGCTACCGTTAATTGTGAGAAACTTCGCTAAGGATGAATGAGATAAAGTCTGTGAAAGGTGATGGTAAAAGGCGCGTCTCAAGATCAACAGATCTTATTTGAACAAAGATTTGTGAAATCCCCGCTTTATATTCTTTGAAATAACCGTTTCCCGGGGGAGATCACAGTCATTCGAGACGCTTTACGTCCTGTGGTGGGATTGGTTTCAAGTTGCCTCCATTCGCTTGTCTACATTCTAGTCGACAATTTGCCATTTTCTCGGATCGATTTTAACTCAGGAAACCAACTCGAGAGTATTTTTAACACGGTGACATGCGAGACTTTGCCAAAGCTAAAGTTTGTGTTCAAACAGATCAAAACCTTTGACGCGAACATCAGGAGCTCTACTCAAAATGACCTGGACAGGCAATACAGTATTTTTATTCAATCTTTTAATATTTTACGATTTCTTTTTTTCAAAGCCAGGGTACTGAGATTTTTTTTCTCTGATTGTACTAATAAAGTCCCCTTCATATGTAGAAGCACATTACCTTCCTGTATTTGACATCTGCTTTCCAAAGGAAACAGGAAAAGGGGATATCAGAGCCCCTAGGAAAATAAAATTTTTGCAAAAATGTACCACTTTGATTTTCGCTTTCCCATCAACGAGGTAAATTTCAAGAAATACAGCGAATGTTCACCTAACCTTTGCTCTGTTGACATTAGACCACACTGCTAATGACTGATTGTTAGCAGATGGCATCGGTTTTCAAGTTAAAAAAAAAAGCAACTCGCCTTTTATTTTAAGGAAAAGTTTTTTGTAGAATTAAATTAAAATTTTGAAAATTCTGCTAACTCTTCTGGCCCACACTCTCTCTCTCTCTCTCTCTCTCTCTTCCCCGCTCTCTCTCTTTTTTCGTTGAACACCCAACTGTTTTCTATAACACGATTTGGATGTTGAGGGCATAACAGCATAGCTGTGCCATTCACTGAAAATGTACTTGTTCAGTCCTAGGAGTTACATACAGCACAGAGGGAGGCTATGCGGTTGACTAAGTCTATGCTGATGTGAGCTCTGCTCATGAGCTACTCTAATCTCATTGCCCTTCGCTGCTCCCTTTAACAACAGCAACAAATTACATTTGTATAGCGCCTTCCGCGTCGGGAAATATTCAATATTTTTTTCAGTATTCAAGAATATTTTTATCTTGTTCCTCTTCAAATGTGAATCCAGTCCCATTTAAATTTTATTCCAGTCTCCTCCTCGACAGCTACTTGTGACAAAGCATTCGATGCCCCCCTACCTCATATTTAACACTGATGATAATCCTGACTTTATGCCACCTTGTTAGAGATTGATCGGCCAGTGAGAATAATGCACTGGTTCTTTCAATACCCTTTAGAAGTGGTTAACTTTTTCTGCTCCACTGAAAACAGTCCTGAATTCCCAAGCCTATCAGAACTACTGTATAACTCCTCAAACCTGCCCCGTGCCTTTAACCACCATGGCTATAATATGCTTGACCATATATTGGGAGTGTTAGCATTGGAGAATGCTTTCTGAAATTGACGTTAAACTCTAGTCAACCAGGTTCTAACCGGCCAGCTGTTAACGCAAAAGTATGAGCCCGATGTTAATCCGGGATTGTGCCTTTGGATTGTTAAAACAAAACACCTTACAGCTTTTTATGTTTGTTTTGAATGTAGGACTTTACGACAAATGCTCTTCATCATCCCGTGACAGAGGATGGGCAATTGGAATTCAGTCCGTAAGTGAACTGGGCAACAGGGACCCTCGGTTCTACTTCTCTCTAAAAACCGATCGAGCTCGCAAAGCCACCACCATCACCGCCCACGAGACCTACCGCATTAACCAGTGGACGCATTTGGCGGTGACGTACGACGGACGAAGGATGAAGCTCTACGTGAACGGGGCCCAGGTGGCTATAAGCAACGAACAAGTAGGAGACATCTTCAGCCCTTTGACCAGAAAGTGCAAAGTGTTGATGCTGGGCGGAAATTTCTTGAATCAGAACTACCGCGGTAACCTGGGCGACTTTAGCGTGTGGAGCAGAGGAAGAACTCAGCGGGAAATAATCCAAGACATGAGACAGCACCCTCCAAAGGGTAGTGATCTGATCCTTCATGACAGCTTTGACGATGTGAAGAGCCATTGGTTAACGGTGAAAGACGGCAGCTACCCCCAAACAGAGCCCAAGCATCACAATGAGTGGTCGTCAGGGACCATCTTGGAACCTTCCCCCTGTGGCCAAACAGTGTGCGATAACGTCGAGGTCATCACGAACTACAACGAGCTCTGGAACTTCCGCAGGCTAAAGACTGTCCGCTACAGGGTGGTCAACATCTACGACGACCACCACCGGAAGCCCACGGTCACCAAACAGCAGATCGAGCTCCAGCACCGGCATCTGAACGAGGCTTTTTGGCGATACAACATCACCTGGGAGCTCACGGTCCTGGACGTCAAGAACTCGTCGCTGAGAAACCGCCTCATCCTGGCCAACTGCGACATAAGCAAAATAGGCAACGCGGTCTGCGACTTGGAGTGCAACCACGTGCTGACAGGAAACGATGGCGGAGATTGCAAACACTTCAAGTGTTTCTCTTCGTCCAAGAAGCAAGGCGACGGGGTGTGTAACATGGAGTGCAACGCTGACTTGTATAATTTTGACGAAGGCGATTGCTGCAAACCGGAGGTGACGGATGTAACCAAGACGTGCTTTGATCCCAGGTCACCCCACAGGTAGTCTTCAGAATTATTTGGGGTCACGAGCGAATTTGTTGCGAGTTTGCCTATCTGGAGGCTGAATTCAAATGATTGCCTCTGTGGGTGGGCGGGGTGGGCGGGGTGGGGTTAAATATGGGATGACACAACAAATAATAATTCTGATTTATGAGAGTAAGCGAACTGTACCATCCTCTTGTCAGTCAGTCGGTCAGTTAGTTTATGCCTCCACCTTTATCGGAAGTAATTGTTCACAGAGGATTTGTGTGGGGAACTCGGGGGATCCGGTAGCACCCTCTCGCTGACAGAACCCGATCTGACTCCGGCAGCTTATTTACAGTTCTTGGCCATGATAATAACTGTATGAAAGATGTGTATTGCTATGTGGGAGTAATGTGTGTTGTGTGTGTGCCGTAGTGCCAGGGGCGTTGAATGCCATAATACTGTCAACATTGGATCCATCAATTACCAGACTTGTATTTGGAAGCTAATGCCTTTCAAGCCCTAAAATTTCAATCTATCCGAGAGACACGTTAATATTGCCCAGTAAGATTTGTATTATTTATTATTTTTGGACATGTTTTCAAACAGAGAAGCCTTTTTGAACAAGTATCCGGGCTTAATACCAGATATATTAAACACATCGTAATGTCATGTTATTAGGATTTTCAAACGAGCACAGTCAAATCCAGTGATTAGGGATTTACGGAGATTAGCAAAGTGTTTAATCTTAATAGGATATGCTCCTGTACTGACTACCCTGAACTTTTTAACTGGGATCAAGAAGATTTTTTTAATAACCAGTATTTCATTCTCTGGCTGAACGGCAGGCATGATTTTACGTAATTATTAATTGAGCTCATGGTCTAAGCTGACCTTGCAATGCAGTGCTGGGGTCTTTCACGTGAAACGCTAGACCAAAATCCCGCAACACTGTTTGAAAAAGAATAGGGAGTTTCTCCTGGCGTCGCGGCCAATAATCCCCCAGATAAAATTGGTCATTCACTTTGTGGCTGTTTGTAGGACCTGGCTGTGCGCAAATTAGCTGCCGCGTTCTGCGTTCAAACTACACGGGTACTGAACTCTCCGGAAATGCGGTGAAGCAGTTTGGGATGTTTATCGTTACAGGCGCTATCATTTTAAAAGAAATCCAAGCAAAATAGGTTGTTTTTTTTCCTCTCAAGTGCGCAAATCATATACTGTAATCGTACAATATCAAACCGTTTCGTAGTACGCAACTGAAAGATTTGTAGCCTCAGACACACACGCAAAGTAGCAGGTCTGTTGGCCACCAACAAAGAGGTCAAAAAGGGTTGGGGGCCAAACTGAGTATCAATGTGAAGATGTGGAGAATAAAACAGCAATGGAAGATTACAGCGAAGGTTTAAGAGGATAATACCAGAAGCTGGCAGGTTCCTGATATCAGCGTAGAATGGATTGGTTGGGGACTTTTTCGCTAGTGTTTAAAGCTATGAAAGGGTTCAATAAGATTTAACATGAATGGACCGTTGCCAATGGTCTGTCACTTGTGATCACAAATAGTGGAGAGCGACTAAAGGAATCAAAATATGAATTCAAGAGGAATTACTTCACAAAGAGAATATTCCGCGAGATTGCGGATCTCGCTGCCCGAAGCGGTGGTTGAATCAGATAGTGTAGATGCATTCAAGAGGAAGCGAGACCTCTGCATGAGGGAGTGGAAGGTCGTGGAAGGGAGTAAGAAATGGGTGGAGATTGATATGGAGCATATACACCGGCATAGACCAATTGGGCCGAGTGGTCTGTTTTTGTGTTGTAAATCTTTCGTGATTTATTACACCGACAATGCCTCGTACACAGGCTTTTGTTGTAAGCGCACATTCACAGGAGGACATGAATAGACTTATCTTAAGTTTGTGGAGTCCTGTAGCTCAGTGGTTAGAGCACCTGGGTTTGATTCCCGGCAGGGCGAAACCTTGGGCAAGTTTCCTTGCTCCACACGCCTGATAATAATCCATCAATAAAAATTTGGTCACTTCAACCCACGACTGTTTGTGGGGACGCTGCTGTGCGCAATTGGCTGCCGCGTTTCGCCCACAAATATACAGTCAATTCACTTCACAGTCTATTCTGTGACGCGCTTTGAGACGTCGAGAAGGCGCGAAAAGTGCTTTATCAATTGCAAGGATTATTTAAGTTTAAACCTACATACTGTAGAGGCTTATAATAATTATTTGTACGTTTGGTTGACTTTCTTTTTCTTCCACTCCAGTTCTGCGGTTTCAATACAATTGTTATCAGTTTATCTGAGTGATAGGGGTGGAATCCACTCTGGAGCCCACTTAAATACATCAGTGATCAGATCAGTTTGGCTCAGATCTGACTGACTGTTGACCGAATGCCTTGAAACAGTAGCACTGCTATTGTAGTCTAAAGTCCCCGAGGGAGAGTGATAGTGCAGTTAAAAACCCAGAGCTTTGGAATTGTAACACGTATCTCCCTGACCAAATAACACCTGGATTGGGGACGTGGGAGAAAAGAGAGAGATCTGTTCATACCCACCTCCCACCTCCGCCGCCCCATATATGAGTTAAATGTAGTTGTGGATAGACAAGGTTAAAGAACCCGTGGCGCTAGTTGAAAAGAGAAGGGAGTTCCTCTTAACGTGTTAGCCAACAACCCCTCCCCTAGATAGGATTGATCGTTCACTCACTTCATGGCTGTTTGAAGGATATTTCCGTGGGCAAATTGACTGCTGTTTTCATGCCACAAAACACACGGTCACCGTATTTTACAGGAAAATCCTGCATAGCGTTGAGACATCCACCTGAATTGAAGGATGTTATATGAAATGCAAGGATAATTCTTACTCGCATCACTCCTTTGAAACCACCCTGCGCTGAACTGGAGTCAGTCTTGCAGAATTATTTGCTTAACAAAAATAAGACATCAGATATTATCTGGGGGTCATAGTCGGGGTCTAATAATAGCAATAAACCTGCCATCTTCTACTGATTATACCTCTGGCCCGAATTAATAAGAGTCATTTCTGTGCAAATGCTTTCAACAAACCAATATAACTGGATCTTCTGTCAAGCCACAGCAAATACAATTACATGTTGTCCTTTTGTACTTTCTATGGCTAACATGAAGTAATCCTTCACAATGTATTTAAGGATTAAGTTGCTTCAAGCTCCTCACTTCTGTGCAATAGTTTATTTGCGGTTCGGCTTATCTCCACCACAAAGTTTCTCTAGGGTTTTTTTTGTCCCGTTCCTTTTAAGTCCCCCCCTCAGCTTAGCGTTGGTGCGTGCCCACATTTTGTCTGTTGCGAACTCCCATTATTCACGGTGCAGCGAGGTTTACACTCGTCTACTCAGCGTTCTGCAGGGCCAACAAATTACATTAAAGTCACTGAGCTCATCCACACCTCCGTCTTTTCGACGCAACCCAGAAGGATTTGAGTTAATTGATAGCACTGCATTGGATTCCTCCCTCTCCTCCCCTCCTCAATCACCCCCTCCCCTATTGAAGACATCTTTCGTTCCCCGATAATATTCCGCTATCACTAAGTACTTCCAATGCTTCCCTATCCACACACACACACACACACACGCATGTACATACATAACACAAATGGTCCACTTTTGTCTCCTTTTAAATTGCAAGTGTTGAATGGTCCAAGTGAACAATCCTATTAAAACCCCTCAGACAATTGCAACCCTGATTGGCACCAAAATTAAAAAAAAGGAAAGAATAGACGGCTTTGTTTCAAGGCGATTTGACTTGAAAGTTCCTCTGAAGGGAAGGGAAACGAGGAAACGCATCCCAGAGTGAAATGTTATCACTCTCGTTTCATATTTACGGTCCCGTTTTTTTTTCTCCTTTGCTGCGTCAAATTGAAGCGACAATAAAATAAATCTGCAATTCGAGTCTCTGTTACAATAAACGCCGCTTCCAAGTGGGCTCGAGGCAAGTACTCTTTAATAAGAGGTTGCGGAGGTGCTGATCTCTTTACTGTAGCAGAAGCGAGCACTTTAAAGGAATCCCACATATTGTAAAGAAATCTAATGTTGTGGATTGAATTCTCAGAAGCCCTGAGAGGAAGGAAAGTCTGTGCTTCAGGTCTGTTCGGCGTGTTGTTTGAGGACTGAGTGACTTTATGTTACAAGCCGTCAGTTTAGGCCAATAACTTCAAAACTTACAGCAACCGTGACGACCAGGCATGTTGTAGGCTGCACACAATCCAAACTATTTATTCAGTTACACTCGCACACGTCTTAAACAAACAGCTTTATTGGCACGAGCTACTTAACATGACACAGGCAAATCCCCCTCTACCGCCCCGTCATCACCTATGCCTGTGAGTTACTTAATGTATCACACCGAATAAGACAATGTAAGACTAGAGTTACCTCAAGGAACGAGGAATGCTGTGATTTAATTTGACGATTCCAGATTTAAAGTACGAATTCAATTAGCCCTGAGAATTCGCCCGCAAAATATACAGCCAATTCACTTGACAGTATATTCTGTGAAGCTCTTTGGGTATAGCACGTTATCACGACGTGATAAGGTGCTATATCCAATGCAAGGATTATTATTATTATTATTATTTTGATTATATCAGCTCACGTAATTCAATCTCCTAAATAAAACCGACTTGATTCTTCCCAAATGGACAGCTCAATTTTAAGATGATTGCATGTAGGAATGGATTTGACGTGAATTTCTTTGCCCTCTGCTCTATTTTCAGACTTGACTATGCCCTGTATGTCCACATGCCTCTTGCACTGGATTGCATTGGGGGATGGGTGGGGGAAGAGGGAGGTAAGAAAGTGACACAAGATGTGGTTGTTTTAAAAAAACAATGCCGTTGGTGGTGGGAGTGGGGTGGGTGGTGGGGGGCGTCAGGGTGTGGTGGGGGGGGGGCTGGAGGGGGCGGAGTGGTGGTGGGGGCGGGGGAGAGGGTATTGGGTGAAAGATGACCAAAAGCGGAGTCAAAAGAGCTTGGTCTTGAGACAGATCTCGAACGAGGCGAGGGAGGGAGCGAGTCGGTAGGACTCCGGGAATAGATCTCCAGAGAGGTGGGGGCAGGTGAGCTTAAAAGCTCGACAAGCGAAAGCTCTTGAAAGCACGTTAGAAAAAAGAGACAAGCAAAGGAGCCAGGCTAGGGAATCCTTCTCGTGGAATCCCGAGCATTGATGAAATTTGACCCCGTACACTTCCGAAATAATGTACAATATCCTTTTTGGCTCACCAGGGAGAGTTGCAAACCCCTTTCTCTTCAGCACCACGTATTACACTTTTAATACACGCCATTTAAAGATGAAAGGTGAAGGATGTTTCAGACGCATAAAATTCAATTGTCTGTCCGTCCCTGCCCAAAGCTGAGTGACGAGTAATATTTTATACTCTTTAAATCGATTGCAGATCCCTGTGAAATGTCCCCGTGACGTATATCCCAACGTGCAGCTGCGCTTTAAAAGGGAGGGACTTCAGGAACATGTTGACATTGTCGGCAGCCGAGACCGCGTTTAATTCTTGCGAGCTGGTCAGTTTTCTGTCACACCTATAACGTTTGGCACATCTGTGCCAAGAGTAACGCAATCGAGTCTGTGATCAGAAGCTTTCTCGTACGGTGTTGAAATGTCTAATCTTCCTGTCAGAATCGGTTGCTATAAATCACTTGCACCAGCCACTCATCCTTTACAAAAGTTACCGTCCCCCTATGATAATATGTCAATTCAGAGAAAGCTGAGTCAAAGACTCTTTTTGGAAAGTGGCTGAAGTTGATGTCTGTAGGGCTAAACTGGATGCTGAAGCAGCAGACAGAGTGTGGTCCATCATACAGTAATCAGCAACACTCATGACATTTATTTTCATCATCACTAATTTTCATTAGTGTTATTACAAGCCGCTAGCATTAGGCCCCACTGACGAGCTGTACCGTTAACGCTGATCACTTGGGAACAGGGGGTGCATTGGGGAGAGGAATAGGTGGGATAGCGAGGTAAGGAAGATGTACGTTTCAGCACTTCACCCGTCAAAGCCACCTCATTCTGTCGTAAGACGCTGCCAGAGAAAGTCCCGTTTCACGCCGAGCCAACTCATCACAAGGGCAATGTTTGCCCTCAGGTGCCTGCCGATTCAATTTTAGTGGTTGGTTTCTCAGTAAAACGGTCCCAGATGGGTTTCAGCACCCGGAGTACTAGTTTGTGAACTGCCCCTCACTGAGGGCAACTTGGAACAGGATTTTCTAAGCCAAATTAATTTTTTTGTGTGTGTGTGTGTGCGAGAGAGAGAGAGAAAAAGATGTAACACAACAATCAGAAGTTACTGAGATCAAAGCCAATACATGGTTAATATTTCCACCCACACACACACACACGTTCCACATATATATATATATACACCAATCCATTAGTTTCCATTCGGTTTGAACGCAACACCCACTATAAACGATGTGTGCAACAACCCTGGTACGGAGGAGACGTTCTGCTTTTAATGGCTTGTGATTAGCATGTAATTCACCCTAATGCGCGCAGTATTAATGAGCAGCTCTACCCACTGGTATTGGTGACAACCCAAAAAAGCAGTCAGCTTTGATGCCGGGACAAATTCCGTGGGACCTCTTTGTAAATTAGCTGCACGCTGAACACTGGCGTCTGGATTCTGGCAAGTTCTCAGTTGCTATAATGCTGACAATTACCCCCTCCCTCTCCCGCCACCCCCTACCTCGTCCCCTCACCTCACCTCACCTATTGCTCCTGCCAATGTGCTGTGTTTCCCACGGCCATGGATTGGGGTCAATCCAGACGAGGTTTTACTTGGACCCACATAACACAGTACGAAACACACACTCCCCTCTGCACCCCACCCCACCCCACCGGTAGTGGTTTACCTTTTATAACTTAAATTTGCAGTGGATTGCTTAAGAGTCCGTGGGTGTCCACATTTAGCATTGAATAAACAATGTGGTAATGATTACTGGCAGTCAGTGCGTTATTCTTTATGGGTGTTACGGACTGATTTTTTGGAAGGCTCGGGCGCAAGAGAAACAGAATTTGCATGATCTGAAATCAATCTACTGGGGTTGGGGGGGGCAGGGGGTAGATGGGGGGGTGGGTGTGGGTGGGGGGGTGGTGAGCGGGGGATTAAGCAGCGCCTGAACATAAGCCTTTGGACTGAACCGTCAGGATTTTGGATGTGATGCAGTGTTGAGGTTACAGAGACCAATTGCACAGTTTGACCCTGATGCTTTTCCCTTGCGGAGGCGAGAAAAGTAAACTCTAAAGCAGCTTTGGCTTGCACAAATTAATAGAGTTGTACTGACTCTAGTGCCGCTGTGGTCAGAGATTGACAGCGCAAAATTAGCACGAGATCTGTTGAAAGACCCGACCAGGCTTTTCTTTTTCAGTTCTAATGCACGGTCTATTGGATCAGGTCCATCGCTGGGTAAAGCTGTTGACGGTGGGCTTGAAACCTTGACATTGAAATAGAACACAGTAATTATCTGTTACCTAAGAAGAACTTGCATTCCCACTGTAGCACATGCACGTCAAATCATCTCATGCAACTGGCAGTAAATTGTCAGTAGCAGTGACTCGTATTGTAGGCAAACACGGCACAGCAAGGTCCCCCTTTAAGCTGTTGGACTCTTGTGCCAGGAACCTCAGGAGATAAATCTCTTTCTCTCCTTTTCAAGTAGCAGCTTTTAATGTCCAACCCACACATAAGCTTGCGAGAAGCCCGTCTTATACTTGGAGGACTGAAATTATGAAAATCAATAATGGTAATAATAATCCCAGCATTTTTGATACAGAGCCTCACCATGTGGTGATTGTGTATTTGAGGGCAAAGCCAGCAGTCAATTTGTACCCCAGCAATCAAATCAATGCCTCATAGGCAGCCGTGAAGTGAATGACCAGTTTTATCTGGGGTGGGCCTCACTCTTGGCCCGGCTGCTGGGAGAAACCCTCTTCTCTTTTTGAACAGTGCCATGGGATGTTTAACGTCCACCTGAACAGGCAGATGGGACCACCGTTTTAACATCTCATCTGAACGACGGCACCTCCAACAATGCAGCGCTCTCTCCCCACCCACCCCCAGCACCGAACCGCAGTGTCAGCCTAGACTACGCGAGCTCAAATTCCCGACGAGCTTGAACCCACACCCTCCTGACTCAGAGACAAGAGGGCTACCAACTTGACTATTGTGTTTTATATTTTTCCATTATTGGTGGTAATAATATTGCACAAACTGTAAACCTGTGTGGGAATTAATGTGTCAGTGTTGTCTGCTGATCCTGTGCAGGCTTTTTCCGCTCGCCATACTTTCTGTCGCCGTGCTTTACTCGTTCAAAGTGTTTCTCTATGTGGTCAGCCGGGTGTCCGACACCTGGGGAAACCCATCAAAGTGCGATGCCACCTTGGCGTGGAAATTTCTCCGTGTCTGGAATGGAATGAGCTTTCTTTGCCTGGAGGGACGTATCCTGCTTACTTATTCCGTATCTGGGAACACAGGAACAGGAGTAGGTCATTCAGCCCCTCAAGCCTGTTCTGCCATTCTCTTCGATCAGGGCTGACCTGTACCTCAACGCCAATTCCAGAGAGTATTCGGAGCAGATTGGTAAAAACCAGGGCTTGGGGGACCTCAAACCGGAGGAACCACTCGCCCTCTCATTGCCCCTCGTTTTTATTGCGTACATTGGCATCTGAACAATGAGAAGCTGCTCCATTTGTCAACAAAGCGGCTTTTTGGCCAGTTAATGAGCCGGCCAGCTGGTCTCCCGACCGACTTCTCCAACAGGTGCGAGCGACAAACAAAATCGAATTTCAAAGGAAAGTTGATAAAGAGTTTTAGTTTTGATTTAGAAACAAAAAAAAATGAGAACGTAAACTCCGTCGGGAGGCCGGCTGTGCTCTCGCCACCACTGTACAGTGAGCGCGTGGGAGAGATTACCTTATCAAGAGCAAGTCACGAATCCCCAAATATGCTTCTAAGCTGCGGTAGTAGTTTTGTGAACTGCTTCCCCCAGTCCACAAGGGGTTTCTTTTTTTTTTGCTGTGGTTGAGAACTACTCGACTCAGTATTTTAAGGAACAGTGCAATTTATATTTACGCACTTCGGGACGAGGTACACATTTCGGGAAAGATAGCCAAACAACTTGTCTTTTTGATGATAAGACAATAATAGTTCCAGGCAGGAGTGAACCGCTTGGTCAAGTTCCCGAAAGATTTCTTCAACACATCTCAACACTTCATTTAATAACTCCCGAAGTCTTTGAACTTCCTGGACAGGTATACATCTGGTTTGGTTTTGCGACTGTGGGAATAATACACTCAGCACAGATTGGATCCAATAGCCATGAGTACCGCCTGAGTGTGTTCTCAATCCAGTCGCTTTGTTAATGTGCACATTCAGACTGACAAGGAAGTGAGGCTGTCTCACTTGCCGAGTGCTTATAATAATAAATAATAATAGTAATCCTTGCATTTGATATAGAGCTTTTCACGTCTTCTAGACGTCTCAAAGCGCTTTACATATTTGTGGGCGAAATGCGGCAGCCAATTGCGCACAGCAGCGTCCCACAAACAGTCATGGATTGAAGTGACCAAGTTTATTATTGTCTTTTTCTTGAGGGATTATTGTCAGGCGTGTGGAGTGAGGAAACTTGCCCAAGGTTTCACCCTGCCGGGAAGTGAACCCAGGTTTCTCGCTTGCGAGTGGAGTGCTCTAACCGCTGAGCTATAAGACTCCTACCTTACCACTAGGAAGCATCACGAGTGGCATAGTGCATGGTCAACTGCATCCAAGAGCCACATAACTTCCATTGCATGCATGAGGACCGTAGAGTAACAGGAATGCGTTTTGAAATCAATGTTTCCTCAACATAATAATCCTTGCATTTGATATAGTGCCTTATCACATCTTCAAGACGTCTCAAAGCGCTTCACAGAATATACCGCAAAGTGAGTTGACTGTATATTTTGTGGACGAAACACGGCAGCAAATAAACATTTATTTATTCCCAATTTTCGCACCAGGAAAGTCTAGGCTAGGATTACTGTAGGTTCCAGTGATTTAGAAAGGTTGAATGCGAAGAGAGGGAGGTAGAGATCGACTGAACAATGAACCTACAAACTTGCGGAGAGAGGTGGTGGAGAGGGGTGGGGGGGGAATGGTGGGGGGTGCCTGGAACACTGTCGATGTTTTTCATGCAAGAACCATCTCTTTGAACTGTAGGGCCTATTTGCACGTGAAGGAACTGAAGAACATTCTGAAACTGGATGACGGTTCATCTCTCAATATTTTCTTTGCCAATTCGTCGGACGAAGAGCTTGTTGGAGTTGCCACGTGGCCGTGGGACAAAGAGGCCTTAACCCAACTAGGTAACCGAGCTACTGTGTCTTTCTGTCTGTATGAGATGGTCACTAGTTGTCACATCAGTGGCTTTGATCGTTAACAATAGGAAACGTTCAACCCTTTCTCAAGCATCCAAGTCAATGTTGTGATCTCGAGATTCTTGCTGCGTTGTATTGCTTTGCTGTTATTAGAAGCAAACCGGAATTGAAGATGAGGATCTTCTGGCTTTAATTAAATGCTTTACCTCCCCAACTCCGGTTCAGACTCACGGTCAGCTGTATGGAGGGATTTGAGAGATCCCTTCGACGTGAAAGGTTGTATGTAAATCCAAATTGCTGCTGCCGCTGCTGCTGTTATTGATCGTTCGTCCCAGTCACTGTAAAGCACTCTGGGATGTTATTCTATGTGAAGGCCGCTATATGAATGCACGTTTTTGCGGTCTTGAGTGTTCTAAAGCAGTGGAACTCTATTACACTTTCTCACATTCTGATTAAAGCTGAATGATAACATAGCAGCCAATGTCAATGACATGAATCAACGTTGGTTGACCCAAAATACTGTGTGTGCGTCAACAGCAGCTTAATACTCACAAAGATTCCAATCAACGCACAAGCTCATATTTTGCCTTGGGGAGGGATTTACTTTTTCCATCACTTGGAATTACATGTGTTGTCAACTAAATAGTAATGAAACCCCACCCACCCCACACACACACCCACTCTCCCGCTGACCGTTTGCTATTCTGTCTGTAGCATGATTTGGTTTTGTGTACCCAGGTGGCATTGTGTTGAACCCTTCGTTCTATGGACGCATCGATCACACTCACACCATGATCCACGAAATCGGCCACAGCCTGGGGCTGTACCATGTCTTCAAGGGCATATCTGAAATCGAGTCGTGCAACGATCCGTGCATGGAGACCGAGCCGTCGATGGAGACGGGAGACCTGTGCGCCGACACCAACCCCACGCCCAAGAACAAACAGTGCCGTGACCCCGAGCCTGGCAACGACACCTGCGGCTTTGGCCGTTTCGTCAACACACCTTTCTCCAATTTCATGAGTTACGCGGGTAAGAAAAAAAAGAAAAAAATGCACAGTGGATCGACTGAACAAACAATGAATCTACCAACTTGTGGAGAAGGAGAGAGAGAGAGAGAGAGAGAGCAAAAACACTTTCCTAAATTAAATGGGCTCCATTTAGCAAGAAGCTTCGATTTTCCTTTAAACAAACAAATTATCTAATCCTTATTTTGTTGAGCATTTTTTCCAATATGTAAAAGTCCCATCTCTAAGACGGCAGTTAAATTTATGTAAGAGCCATATTTGTGTTGGCTGGTACCCACACCATGGCAGACTATGTACTAAACAAACATCCAAATATTATTGAAACACCGTGATTTTTTAACCATATTACACAGACTTTTGTCTGCCTAAAGCAAACGCCGCACAGGAAATGATTGTTTTCAGGGAAGAGAGGATTAAAAAGGTCAAAGAACAAGGTTTCCCTTCGTTAGCGATGGAACATTTTAATGTTGCTGTAAAATTGTGTACAATGGCCAGACAAGGATTTGGAGGAGAGAACACACTAAGGTCAACCTCAATTATGTTCTCAATTGATAGTTCTGAACGTTCATTCACAAGATTGGGTTGGATGAAGGAGGCCTTTTCGTCCCATCTGATCTCATCCCTCCACCTTACCTATCTTACCATCCTCCCATGACAGCATCAAGCTTATGTTACTTTGAGGTGAATTGGAATGGTGTTTAATAAAATGAGCAACAACAAGGGCAGCATGAATGATTTAGATGTGAGCAGGTGAGGGCTGATGTGCGGTGGGGGTGGAGAGAAGTGGGCAAAATATTGTTGGACTCGGTTGCTTATCTTTCAACTCTGAAGCTCGTTTGGAGAGAGTGAAGGTGACGGAAAAGGCTCATGCTCACGGGGACAGACAAATGCAGGAAAAGCAATGAGTTCTGGGGTTATGATAGAAGTTACATGATCATCCCGGTCATTATGTGTCGTGTTTTTTTTCTCTCCTCTTTCCAAAGATGACGACTGCACCAATTCCTTTACCCCCAACCAAGTGGCAAGGATGCACTGTTACCTGGACCTAATATTCCAGAGTTGGCAGCCCCCCAAGAAACCGCCGCCTATCCCGGTGGCCCCCGAGATCATACACCAGACGGCGGGATCTGTGCTTCTCCAATGGGTTCGTCCAGTCAACAAGCACTTTTACGAGAGGTGAAACAGAGCATCAGTCACACGATCCATAATCCGCTGTCCAGTGTTAGCCAGGCACACGTGCTTAACAGCGGGTCACCCCGTTAGATTTCAAAGCCGTACAGACCAAAAGCACCCGGTTCTTTCCTCGGTCCTGGCCGGCAGCTGGCCGGTTTGCTACACGGACTATACATGGGACACCTTCTCCCCGTTACTGTACCACACTAATATTGCAAGTGGATCTTCCATGTCCATTTTCCTGGGTAGATTATAAGCGCAGCCGGCGAAGCTTAGTAATAGTTTGTTGCGAGAGTTGGCTATTCCTCCGACTGAGTCGGGCTGACAGCAGTACTCTCTCTAAAACAGCAGCAAATTCCGTTTGTAGTAGCGCCTCTCACGTCAGGAGGACATCCCAAAGCACTGGACAGTCAGGGATCCGCGAAAACAAAATGGGGTGCGGTAAGCGTATCTATTGTATGAACGTTGTGTTGTAACGCGACACTCTCTCTCTCCCCCCTTTCTTCCTGGCTTCTTAGAGAAGTGGGATCAGTGTGTGAGGCCTGCAGTGAGCACGGAGCCTTGGTTCAGTACACCTACAAGGCTTCGTCTCCCCTACCTTGTGACTCATCGGGACACTGGAGCCCCAGGGAAGCAGAAGGTGAGACCCTGTTTTTTTTAAATGCCAAAAAAACCCACCAGCGAGATCCCAATCACGCTGCGGAGGGGTTTACAATGAAGAGGCTTTGGTTTTGAAAGCGGGAAAGCTACGTCACCGTATGAAGAGTGGTTGGCTCAATCGCTTTTTTTTCTAGCAACGTTCCTTGCATCCGATCCGGCGCCATTTTCACGTTTTCGAGACGTCTCAAAGCGCTACAGAATATACCGTAAAGTGAATCGACTGTATGCTTTGTGGGCGAAACTCGGCGGCCAATCGCTTAACGGCAGCGTCCCCACAGGCAGTGGATTTTTTGTGTGCTTGTTTGGTGCGGTGACGTTGAAACACAATACAGTGCGATCGACATATTGGGTTGAAAAGTATGTTGAGACAGAGAAACTTGTGACCCATCCTGCCTGTGCTGGCTGTTCTCAAGAGTCACCCTTTCAGTCCCACTTGCCTGCCCTTTCCCTTCCTTACATCCCTGCAACTCACACAGAGGGAAGGGAGGCTGATAATGGGGGGAAACATTCATAAATAAGTAAATTAACAAATAAATAAATGAACAAATAAGTAAGTAAGTAAATAATTACGCCAAATATACCAAACCAGTTGTAAAATGTCCGTTACAGACGAAAGAACACGGACATGAAAAGACAGTAGCTTGTGTGAAACTAATATGTTGACATGGTCATAACATGGTGGGGGGGGGGGGGGGGGGGGGGGGGGGGGGGAGAGAGAAAAAAATACACACAATGCCAAATCCACAGCAGGTTTTGTAGACGACGTAGACACAATGCAGCACTGCGAGCGGCAATACACGTTTTTTAATAAAAAAAAACAAAAGTATAACGTGTGGCATTGGTGCAAAAGAAAACCAGATTGATTAGGCTCCTAAAAGAGCAATTGCCAGCAATTCAACGCAACACTTTCCCTTCCAACGTCTATCTCTGTTTGGAATGGAACCAGCTTCTTCAGCGCTGGGGTGATCTCCAGGCATATTTTTTCCTGTTCTATTCCCCCCTTCTCTAGGCCCCCGTGCTGCCCTTCGGTTGAAATTCAGTCGAGAGAGAGCAAAAAAAAAATAGTAATTGAAAGAAAAAGAAATCAGAGACGAGGCAAAGAAATGCAAGTGTTTCCTGTCATGTACGGAGGGTGCAGAAAGTCCTGCGCGTTCAGCAACAGTATCTAGAGGTTACAGAAATCAAACCTCACACATCACACCAGCCATTAATCTATCCGCTAGTAGGACAGTACTCAACAGTGCTTAGGTTTTTGTTGTTGCTGTGTGGAATTGCTATTTCTAATCTCTCCGGTAATACACTATGTTGCTCAAAGGAAAATAAACTGGATAAATATTTGTACCGTTCGACAGTCTGTTAAGAATAATCCCAGCTTGTGGTTCGCTAAGTGAAAGCTTTTCAGCCAGTCGCTTTCTTAAGGTTAAGAATAAACAGCTGAAAAGGCTTTTATGTATAATAATAATAATAATAATAATAATCCTTGCATTTGATATAGCGCTTTTCACGTCAGGAGGACGTCCCAAAGCTCTTCACAGAATATACTGTAAAGTGAATTGACTGTATATTTGTGGGCGAACGCGGCAGCCAATTGCGCACAGCAATGTCCCACAAACAGTCGTGGATTGAAAATGACCAATTTATTATTGTTTTTGGTTTTGGAGGGATTATTATTAGGCGTGTGGAGTATTTTTTGTACAAAAATAGAATCTACACGGGGGATTTTATATTTTCTGATCCTTTCATCTTCTCCCCAACCCCCCCCCCCACCACCACCTCTCCCCACCTCGTCCCCCTTTTTAGGACCTCCTGATGTAGAGCAACCCTGTGAAAACAGCGTCAGGACTTGGAGCCCAGACGCTGGCGTAGATCAGAAAACAATTCCCCCCGCCTGCCCGGAACCCCAGGGATGTTACTTGGAGCTGGAGTTCCGCCACGCGCTAATTCCCGATTCCCTGACTATCTGGGTCACCTTCATGTCCACCGAGTGGGCGGCTCACGGAGCCATCCACAACGTCAAGCTGCTGACCGTGAGTGGCAACAACATCTCCCTGGGACCTCAGAACGTGTTCTGTGACGTGCCCATTACTGTCAAGCTCTCGGTCGCGGAGGAGGTGTACGGGATCCAGATTTTCACCCTGGACGAGCATCTGGAGATCGACGCAGCCATGCTGACCTCAGGAGCCCAGAATGCTCTGTGCAAACAGTGCCAACCAGTCCAGTACCAAATCATCCGAGACCCACCTTTTAAGGCGGGAAGAAGCATCACCGTCCTGGGCAGACGATTTGAGGACACGTAAGTGCTGTGTTTTATTATATATCTATATACACACAGACACACACAGACAAACACACTCACACACACACACACTCACACACACACATTTCAAAAACAAATTAGATAAGATTTATTTTAGGAAACAATATCGTGCGATACAGTATATACCGTTTGGGACATGACATGTGTATGTCACTGCCAGGAGGGTGGAAGGTGAACTGGATAGACCTTGGTCTTCGAGCAATTCTTATGTTCTAATGAAAGACTAGATTTTTTTTCGTTATGTGCTTAAGGAGTAATCCTGGTTCAAACTCTTCCCCCTTCCACCCCACATCCTTATATCAAGTGCAAGGATTATTATTAACAATTAGGGTTATTGGTATTGTTATTATAGGGCAAGGAAGGGAACGGGAAAAGCGGGCACATCCAATAAGACTTTATGGGATAGGTAGATTTTTTTTCCTATAAAGTTATAGAAGGAGGCGTTCAAGTTTATAAGTGCAATCCATAAAAAAATTCCTGTCTTCTGTTTGATGTCAGAATCGCGGATTCCCAGAACTCATGATTTTCTGCGCTCGTTTCAGAAATAAAAGCTATATATAGGTCATCTGACGATGGAATTGCTTTTCAGAGGGCATTCTTTCGACATGTTGTTGCAGTAAAGTGGAATTTATTCTAAAATTCCTTTAACTGGGAGTCACAGGTCATATTGTTAAAATGTTTGTGTTCCAAAAATATCCAGAATTATATTGTCCCCAAAGCTCGAAGGCTTGCTTTGTTTTCAAAAAACTTTTTGCCTGTGTAAATGTGGTCTAAATTGGTGGTATTTCTTAATGGATTTCCTTGACACAGTGCGTGCACACACCCACACTGGGGAGGGCGTCACCAGATAGGCATCTGTAGAGGACATTGTTAACGACTCTATTGACACCTCAACTACAGTGTAGATCAACAACAAGAACCACGACTTGCACTTGCGCAGCACAACCCCTTTCATGTTGGAGAACGTCTCAAAGTGATTTTACAGCCACGGAGTGTGGCCAAAGAAGAGGCCACCAGAGATTTTTAGGTGGGTTCTAAAAGCAGAGAGCGAGAGAGAGAGAGATTTTAGGGTTCCGGGATTTAGAGAAAGCGCCACGGAGAGTGGGGACAAAGTAGCCGAAGGCTCACCCAGCGCCAAGGAGAAAACCTGGGACAATCAGCGATCAGTTAAGCGCTCTAGGACGCTACCCCGCACGAGGGGCGCTATATAAATGCAAGTTGTTGTCGTCGTTATTGTATCAGTCGGACTCATCTCTGGGCGGGTGTTTCACCAACTGAGCGATTGAGCTCTCTCCCCCTTTCCTTGCATTTGAAAAATAACCTTTTTCGAGCCCTCCAAAGGCTACAGTTCTTAAAACACAGGGGCCTAATCTGCAACGCTCGAGCTGAGTGAAATTATCACAGCAAGTTAGCTAAGAGCAGCCTTCGCTGCTGCTTTGATGTGTATGGACGGACTTGTCATCCCGGCACGATTCTCTCAGGAAGAGGCTGTGGAACCCCAAAAGCTGTCGAGCGATTCGTCTCTTGGAAGGTGAAGGGCAGCCAAAAGGCATGGAATCAGACTGCATTCCCGGTCTGCACGGAGGGGCATTATAAAAACCACCGAGACAAGTAAACGCATAGACGGTTCCCTCCGGGCTAAATCTGGAACTCTGGAATGAAATGCTGAGAGAGAGAGAGAGAGAGAGAGAGAGAGAAATATCCATGCAGAGGGCGCTCAGTTTGTTTTTCCAGCCACAGATCAGGTCTGCTCAGCCAAGAGAGCTTTAAAATCGATGGAATTCTTGTTGAATAACGACAACGCTCCTGATTGCAGCAGTCAGCGTGAAGCGATTCTAAACACACACCAGCTTTGGCCTCTTCTGCTTCACGTTCAGAGGTATAATACAAACCCGCGCTCATTCCC
The DNA here is from genome assembly GCF_018977255.1 of Callorhinchus milii. Classification (NCBI taxonomy): domain Eukaryota; kingdom Metazoa; phylum Chordata; class Chondrichthyes; order Chimaeriformes; family Callorhinchidae; genus Callorhinchus; species Callorhinchus milii. Next base: position 14,234,247 of record NW_024704749.1, read on the forward strand.
ATTGACTGGCAATCACTGGGGGCAAGGATTCCTCCCACTCAGCTCTCATGAAGCCCATTTCTAACAGGCAGGTTGGACCTAGCCGGACAAGCAGCAGGAAGCTTGCCAGACAGTGCTCTCAATGGCAAGCTATGTGATATTAAACTCCAGCAGTTACCCGCAACACATATTCTGGGGTTGCCCCAAGCCTTGGCTCTCGCATCCTGGGCCTGATACTCTCTGGATTAGGTTAAGCAGAGCGAGTCCTTCTGGCGAGAGTTTGGGTTCTATTCCAGACATGGAAATTGGCACCTGCAGGTGGCAAAATGCACAGTCAATCCACTTTAAGGTATATCCCGTGAAGCACTTTGAGACGTCTCGACTACGTGATAAGGCGCAGTATCAAAATGCAATGATCATTATTATTATTACATGGAACGCTCAGTCTGCTTTGGATACTCTTAAGCTTTCCGCATGCATCAGAAAACCTAGACTGACCGAAACAAATTGATTCCCAATGCTGAATATCTACCATTGGTTCAACATAAGCCCACCCTCTGATCACGCCAATGGGGATGATAATTCAGGGTCACTTACTTTGCTAATATTTTAGCAATGTGGATTTTTTTTTGTGACATTTGATGTGCAGATTTGTTCTTGGGAGGGGTGTGTGTGTGTGGTTTTATTTATATAGATATATATTTGCATTCCTCGAACTATGAAGCAGATGTCACTTATTTAAAAAAAATGATACGGTGAATTTCAGATGACTTTAGGAGTGCGTTTCAGGGGCTGGAACATGCTGGAGGGGTTTGCACGATGCCATAAACCAGTGGAGAGAAACCCGAGCAGTTTACAAAGGTTATTTGAGCTGCTTTACAGCGTTCCACCCTGGAAACCACTCAAGGCCATCTTCCCTTGCTTCCGGTTTTGTCACCTCTTCTCCTCGCTACGCAGTCTCTCAGCGGGACTCTGCATCTTTTACAGCCCCAGGGGGGAGGGAAAGGGAGGGAAAGAGAAAGAGAGAGAGAGATTGTCGGCCAGGACATCGGGAGAAAACTCCCTTTTGTTTTCAACTAGGGCCACGGGATCTTCAACGTTCATCCGAATGAGTAGACTGGACCTCGGTTAAAGGTCTCATCCTAAAGACGGCACCTTCAACAATGGGCAGCTCCCCCCCGCTCAGCATTTGCCTAGATGTTGTGAGAGACAAGGCCCTACAGAAACAGTCAGAATCCACCCAAATATGATCCCAAGCACACACCGGAGATCGATCCCATTAAAGGCAGAGCCAGTACCTACAGCCAAGCTTTAGGCAAAGCCATTCATTCCTCCTTCCAAGAGGGTCTATTCCCAGTGCACATTTCTTTGAGAATCGTAGAATCGTACAGCACAGAAGGAGGCCATTCTGCCCATCCTGCCTGTGCCGTCTCTTTGAAAGCTTCCAACTAGTCCCACTCCCCCATGTTTACCCCATAGCCCTGCAAATGTTTCCTTTTCAAATACCTATCCAATACCCTTTTGAAAGCTACTTTTGAATCTGCTTCCATCAGCCTTTCAGACAGTGTATTCCATTCTACTCTTCCCTCGATTCCCATTTTTGTTTCCAAAGCTATTGTTTCCTGGTCCCTTGACGTTAGTTGCATTTAAGCTGTTCCCCCCCCCACCTCCCCCAACACTTTCTTGTTGGTTTCCATTGCAACAACTTAATTCTGCAGTTCCATCCCTCAAAGTTCATCAAATCCCATTTCACGTTATTGGTGAAACCAGCCAAGCATCTGAAGTAGAGAGAGCACCAACCTTTGTAAGTTGTCTGATCATTGATTTCTGCAACACTGCCCCTCCCAAATTTGCTTTTCAAGACATTCAATTTGAGTAGATACCCCATGGCTAGCGCCCCCTAATGGACCTATGTGGCACTCTACATGCTAAACACAAGAAGAGGGTCCATTTAACCTCATCTTTCATCCTACCTCTGCAACCTCCTGCAACTCCATTGACCCAGCCGCTATTGGTGTTGTTTCTACGGTTCCGCACGACTCTTAAGATAAGTTCGATCTTACAAGCAAAGACGAGGTGGAATTTGGGGCCTTAAGATGTCCACAGTTTGTGGTCAGGGAGCGAGAGGAGGGTGGGCTGGAGCAATAACTATAATATTAAGAAACTGTGATGGTTTACCAGATCTAATGCCTGCTGAGTTCCTATATAAAATGAAAGGTGAAATAAAGGTCAGGACTAATAAAAAAAAACATTCTTTGATGTACCACCTTGTTGTGAGGAAAGGGCAAGGCGGATACAAAATACTTGTGAACTTTGCCCCGTAGGAAGGAGTTTTTGATCCCCCAACCCCCCTCCTTCGCAACAGCTATCCGATTTCCCGTAAAACTTCACAAACCTTTTCCAGTCCCCGACAAAACAAAAATGCTGGAATTTTAATGACAGAGATTTGTCTCGATTATTATCCGCTCTATATGAGAGTTTCATTAAAAGAAACATGCACACATATACAGTCTCCCTCGGTCTTGTAATACTTCTGAATATGCCCCCTGAGAAAAGTTGGGCGATAATTCTGAGCACACTTTGGTTCACGCGGAAAATAAATATCTCTTTATTGTTTCAACAAGGTGACTACGGAATTTGTTTCCGTGGTTTATGGTGTCATTCATGCACATCAATTAGATTCTGAAAAGTAAAATAATACCAATAATAATCCTTGTATTTGATAAAGAGCCTTTTGTGTAAGGAGCATGTCTCAAATTGCTTCACAGGATTCACTGTAAACTGTAGTGACTGTTTTCCAGGCGAACTTGGCTGCCGATTAGGCATAGCAGTGTCCCCCAAACAGCCATTAAGTGAGCAACCAATTTTATTTGGGGGATTGTTGGCCAGGAGAAACTCTTTTCAACTTGCGCCACAGTATCTCTATCTTCCACCTAAACAAGCACAGATGGGATCTCGGTTTAACTTCTCATTTGAAGGACGTCACCTTCAACAACGCAAGGCACCCCCCAGCCCCCACCCCACCAGCATTGCACTGGAGTGTCAGCCTAGACTGCGAACTCATAGTCCAAACGTGAGGCTTGAACCTTCTGACTCAGTTCCGGCCTTGGAAAGGCCAAGCTATGTCCCTGTCCCAAAAGGATCGATTTCTTATTAAGATATAGCACTCATTTTATTAAACTCGGAGAAGCCAGACAAGTTAATAGACCCATTAGATTTCAAGACCTTTGCGGTTCAAGTTCAATGCTTCGCTGACTGACCGAGCTACTGTGCGCCCCACCCCCGCCACCCCAACCCCCTCACGAATAGGAAAACGAAAGATTGACACATCGTTCTTCAAAGCTGCTAGTTACTGGAAACCATTCCTGCAAATGTGACATTCAGTACGTTGGTTCACAAGCAACGAATGAAGCGAATCAGTGAAATAACCATTGGAATGGAAATACAGGAAATGAAGGGTTTGCAAGGGACTGGATTTATACTGTAAAAGCAGTGACAATCAGACTCACCAAGGTAACACCAAAAGGCTGTGGATGCGGGATCCATTCAAATTTTCAAGACTGAGCTGGATAGATTTTTGTTATGTCAGGGTATCAAGGGATATGGGGCAAGGGCAGGTAATTGGGATTGAGGTACAGATGGGCCATCGTTTAATTGAATGGCGGAACAGGCTGGAGGGGCTGAATGGCCTACTCCTGTTCCTATGTTCCTATATAATTTCAGTAGATGCCACTTGTGAGCCTCTCGCTGTGTCTGCCCCGATTATTACTGTATTTCTTCGCTGCTCATCCGAGTAGCTCGCTCCCTTCCAAATCGGCTCACGTTCTCAGACGAGATCGTGAGTTCATTACGGCATCAGGTTACCCCGGTGGCTTTCGCTGCCCGCAAATGCCTTCACTTGCAAGATGAAGCTCTAACTGGCTGCAGGTTTCCTGCCATTAATCTTGGCGCACTGTTGGGGTTCTCCAGTAAACCACTGTGACAGACACATTGCGCACGTGGTAAGGGATTTGGGGAATGGAATACCAAGTGCATTCTTGGCACTTACTATCAGCAGTCAAGAACTGCCAAGTCAGGTAGAGCGAGGGCCAGATGTAGGGTAAGCTCGTTCGCTACTATTTCTCAACCAAGTTCCTCAGCCCCGACATTGACTAAGCAAACACAGGCAGAAAGGAACAAACGCATTCTCAAGGCAGGAGCCAAGTGGTGTAGGTGAGTGAGCAGGTCTGTCGTAACCCTGCACCCACAAGGTTTGCAACGTTGTTTATTATTGGACCTTGAAGGTAAGCAAGACTGGCAAATAGTGGACCAAAGCACCATCGCAGGGAAAGAACAGTCACCCACTTCCCTCACCCGAATCCCTGCCATCATAACGTCTTCAAATTACCAGCAAACGTGTTGGAGAGGTGAATGTTAACAGTGACAAACTTGCGCTTTTTATAGCGCTTTTCAAGCAGAAGTAAATGCTTGGAAGCGCTCCGCAGACAAACAAAAAATACGGCATGCCTTCATCAACGAACCCCAGAAACCTCATTTCACATTGACGAACGATTTGTGAACCTCAAACAAACTTGCGTCATTTTCTCCAGAGAAAATAGATTGAAAGTGAGTGTCACAAACGGTAATGGACTATAAAACGTTTGGTTTCCGAACACCCAAACTGACCTAAAATTGGCCAAGGCGTTAGCCTTTTGTTCCACTTTGTCGATCTGTTGTAGTTACGTATTCCCGTGCACACAACCAGTCTTCTCGCCGAATGCCTTTCACGTCAGGAGGGCGTCTCAAAGCGCTTCGCAGAATACACTATAAAGCGTAGTGACTGTGAAACTCGTGGGCAAACACGGCGGCCGATTTTGCACGCAGCAGCCTTTCCGCAAAACAGCCACAAAGTGAATGAGACTTCGCCGCAACTGGATTCCTGAAATCAGGAATATCTGATTTGCCAGCAGGAAATTGTTCTTTTCAACAACAAGAATCTCGCTGGGTCGCTGAGCGCTGTGCTCTCGAGGACTGAAAGCAGACGGATCGAGTTCATTGTAATTTTGCGCATTAGTTCTGCATTATCATCGTAAATCTCATGCCACCGGCCTCAGAAAGTTTTTTTTTTAAAAAACAAAACCAAACAAACGTGAAAGAACCCAAGCAGGAGAAATTGGCATGGTTCTCCACTCAGACTAGCGCACACAGGATTACCCATTCATAGAGTTGAACGCAGGCCTGATCACATCCCACCGCAACAAGGACGAGGTAACTAGCATTGAACCTGAGGCCGTTGTTAAGAAGGTAGTTTCAGTGGCATGTGTGTAATTCAAACCTGAGGACTAATAGAACTGACAGGATTCCCCCCGACCCACCAAAAAAAGGAACTGTGACCGCATCAAGACTCAGAACGTACTACAAGACGCAAAGAGCGATGTGACAGAGTTTATGAACGTTATTTGAGCCGCGAGATTGTGTTACAACCGTTAAAGTCCTTCCCAGAGAATTCATATATTGGTTTGTCTAATGGACCCGCACAGGATGTTTTCAGATTCGAAACACACTGATTTCCTCAGAATAGTTACATGGCCGTTGGCTGCCTGTGTTTGTCACAGAGTCGAGTGTACTACGCTGATTTATTCTGCCTTTCGTTTAACCGTTTGTAAGACACAGACTGTGATCACGTTTCGCCATTGTTACAGTATTTTTATTTACTTCTTCTTTCTCCTTCTTTCACTGCTTCTGTCTCCCACTTCTCCTCCCACGCCCCCCCTCACCCCACAGTTAAATAGAAAAAGTACATTGAAATGCTTTCACAAGCACCAGGACAACAAACAAGAGGGCACAGGTTCAAGGGCTGGAAAGGGGGCAATTTCAGGACAGACACCAGGAAATATTTCTTTACCAAGAGGGTAATTCAAACCTGAACAGGTTAAAAAATAACAACAACAATAAATACTCCTTGCATTTGATACAGCGCCTTACCACCTCTTTGAGACGTCTCAAAGCGCTTCACAGGATATACTGTGAAGTGAATTGACTGTATTTTGTGGGCAGAAGAAACTCGGCAGCCAATTACGCACAGCAGCGTACGATGATGGCTGGAGGCAGGCACGAATTTGGAAGAGTATCATCTGCCATCCGCAAAGCAATAACCGTTGCTGCGTTGCAAATTCCAGTCCCATTCTTCCCCAATTTGAACATGAATTAAAGAGGACAAATACTCAGTGGGTTGCGGTAAATGGGTGGTGGTGGGGTAGATTTGCGGACATGGAATGGACACACAGCCTGTTAGAAACAGTGCCAATTGAATCAATCTGATCCAGCTGTGGGCCGGCTGCTTTGGATAGGCTCCTTTGCAAGGCAGCGAGCCAGTTTAATCAGTAACAGGACTAAAATGAAAAAAGGCAAGGTTTATTTATTGAGGTTTTCCTTGTGTCAGCAGGGAAGTGAAACATGGGATTCTGTACAAGTATCAGGTGGTAGCTGTGGTGGGCACGGACGAAAATGAACCCTCTCCAGAACTGATCCACGTGCATGGAGCTGCCTACTGCGGTGATGGTGTGATCCAAAGGTAAGCATGCCAGGACAATACAATCAGATGGCACGTGCAGCACAGAAAACACGCTAGGCTATTGCCCTTATAAAGCAAACATTCTTAAAGGGCCCGTTCTTCACCTGAGACAATCTAATCCAACTTTCCTATCCGATTGCCCGTATCCTTTGATATTCCTCCTCTTCAAGAATGCATCCAATTCCCTTTGTAATAGGACCTCCGGTGACTTTCATGAAGGGAAGATGCCTCGAAGAGTAGGGACTGTAATTTGTAGGCAAATGCAGCGTTCAATTTACACGCAGCAATGTCTCACAAACAGCCAGGAAGTGAGTGACCAATTCTTATCAGAGGGATTGTTGGCCAGGACACCGGGAGAAACTCCTTTCTCTTTTCGAATAGTGCAATGGGAACTTTACAGAGACCTCGGTTTAACTTCTCATCTGAAGAATGGAGTCACCGAAAACACTGCACTCCCCCAGCTCTGCATTGGAGTGTTAGCCGAGACCGTATATGAGTTTGAAGATTGTGCTCACAACCTTCTGACCCCACCACGCTGCTCAAAATGGAGCTGATGCATCTCATATGCCTTGGGACGTCCTCCCGATGTGATAGGCGCTCTATAAATGTAAACGCACATTGTATTGTTATGTTGTATTTTCCAACACAAACAAAACGGGACTGAATTCAAAGGTTTTGCTGGAGGACTTTGTGGGAATGGTTCACATCAGGTTTGGTGTCTGGTTTTCGTGGTGGCAGATAGGATTACTATTACTAGGAGTGTTAATTATTATTAATTACTATTACTAGGAGTGTGCGTGCCAGTGCCCACGGATAGATACAGACCTTATTTAGTTCCTGGTGAGTTGCTAAAGTGTATTAGAAACAATATCTTTTTGGGTAACCACCTTGCGATCTGCTGCTGTCTGGCTTCTGCTCGAGTGAGAGAGATTAGTTTATTCCGACCAGGGGAGTGGATTTCTGTGGTGAACTTGCAGGTTAACGTGGGTGGGAAGGTTGTGTTGTGCTTTTTATTAATCTGACGGGTGTCCCATGTCACCGTCAGCACTCTAGTAATTGTGGCAACGTGCGAGAATGATACTCAGGGTCAAAGGCATGAGTTAGAAGGCACGACTAGATAAACTGGGGCTCTTCAACCTTAAGAAGCAATGTCTCACAGGGGGCTTTGCAGAGGTATATAAGAGGCTGAATGATATAAAATAAATTCACAGCAATTCTTTCAGGCATCCCAAAGCAGCAAGGTAAAATAGGGCACAGGTTTAGCTTTGTAAAGTGGTGGTGGGTGGGAGTGGTTTGGATCTATAACAGGAATTATTTCTTGAAACAGAAGGTAATTAACAACTGGAAGCGATCACCGGGAAGGAGGGAGAGGAAAGCGGATTCATTTAAGAAATGGTTTGTTGCCGTGATGAGAAATGGGTTCAGTGAGTATTCTGGAAAATTAGATCAAATGGACCTTGTTCATCTGAACCTCTCGTCAATGTTGGCATCGAACAGCCCCACCTTTAGCGGAGGGCAGAAAGAAGCCGTAAAAGACTTGAAGTAAATAGTCACTGAACGAAATGATGACAGCAAGTAGTGCTGGGAGATTGTAGTGGACAAGACAAGGCTGGATCCTTAGGCTGGAACCTAATTGAGCGAATTCTGGCTCTAAGTGAAATTTTCTTTGGCCACAGGAGCCAAGCAGAGCATTGCTGCGTTGGCAACGCATCAGCAATACACGATTGTTTTTGGAGTCGGGCTCCTTCAATTTAGAGTCAAAGCCTTTCAATGGCCTCACGCTGATCTCTTCCCCCCACACCCCCTCTACACCCACTCTCTGAGATTCTGCCAATTCAGCAAAGCCCTGATGCTCTGTTTACTTTCAACCACAAGGCTATACCATAAAAATGGGCACTGGTCAGTGCTTCCTGGTTGTCAGGAGATCTGCAGCTGATGTCATTTCCTGCGCAGGAAGACAACATCCACTCTTGAGAGAGGTTCCAGTGGATTCTGGGATACCAATAAAGGCCTGGAGACTTCCCGTTCCTGAACGCTATGTGCAGGAAGATGGCTAGTCAGTGCCAGAACCTCAATGTGTAGCGAACATAGAGTATTCCCCAGGAAGAGCGTGCTGTCATGTGCTACACTGGGGCACATTATAAGGGGGTGTTGGCCTGTGATAGAGAAAACCACAAGACTTGAATTATTGAATTAGACTAACTTTCCATTCAAACGTTTCTTACCCTCCCATCTCCTGTTAATGATTATCCATGTTCAATCCAGGGAAATGGGAGAAGATTGCGACGACAAGAATAAGGCGAATGGCGATGGCTGCTCCAGGTTTTGTCGGCAGGAACCATCTTTCAAGTGTATGGGTAGGTACTGCTTTGCACTGCTTGACCATCTTCCAGTTTCAAATCCCTGAAGCTCAACAATTTATAATAATCCTTGTATTTCATACCGCGCTTTATCGCGTCTTCTCAAAGTGCTTCACAGAATACACCATAAAGTGGATTGACGGTATATTTTGGGAGCGAAATGCGACAGCAAATTGCGCACAGCAGCGTCCCACAAATAGTCGTGGATTGAGTGACCAAATCATTATTATTTTTTGAAGGGATTATTACCCCAAAAAGGTGATTTGCCAATCGACTAACAACCGCGTTTCTACTTACTGCTAGGTAAACAGAGGCGTGTGGAGTGAGGAAACTTGCCCACCATTTCGCCCTGCTTGGGCATTGAACCCAGGTCCTCTTGCTTGCGAGGCGAGTGCCCTAACCACTAAGCTATAGGACTCCAAGTTACATGTAATGCACAATGAAGTGGATAGTCCAATAATGTGATGAGAAGCATTGCATTACTGTGGTTAACCACACACCAAGCTACTTGTCAGATCCCAGTGCCCTATCAATTAGGACTTTGGTTTGAACATGTCCACATCCCCAAGTCTGCTTTGGATTACTATAGTGCAGCCTGAATTTGCTCCTTGGAGGCAGTTCGCTCCTGGAGGAGACCTCACTTATCTTCCCATGGCCTTTTCCCAGGAAATCTAGATACGTTATTGATTCTAGCAACCTCAGAATGATAAAGGGACTCAACCCATAATATTACTGCTGAGTTAAGAGTTTTCCTACAGTGGGAACTGGATGAGATTCAATAATGCTCCATCAATTGGACAGGACAGGTTATGGAACCCCTTTTTATATAGTTACAACAAGAGATGTGAAATGTTCTCAAGTGACTTGTATGTTGGACTTATTTATCTCTGGGCTTAATTTATAGCATAGTCATTGACTTTGTAGCTGTTGGTGGGACATCGTTCCGTCTAAACTTGGCTGCCATGTCCGCTAAAAAACACACAATCACTGCACTTTACATTATATCCTGTTAAGCGCTTTGGGAAGGTTCTCCCGACGTAAAAGGCTCTGTGCCAAATGTAAGAGTTATGATTATTATTATGATTGTAACATGAACAGCCGGGGTCAAAAAAATAGAAAAAAAAGGGAGCCTTGCAATAAAAATCCGTGCAATTTTCGGGAAAAAAATAACAAAGTCCTTCGACGCATTTGATTTACTACAGCAAAAACATGACTTTTGCGTGCCTGAGATTGCACGTTGGCAGAAAGGCCGGGGCACTGAGTAGAGGGGAAACCATTCGGGTGCAGGTTTTCCGTGACATTCCAACAAAAAAAACCTTAACTCCCGAGTTTTGGTTTGAAAACAGGAAGAGAGGACTAGGGTCTTTCATCAGCTTTCTAGACTTTGTGAACCCTGCTGCCTCAACTCCGACTCAAAACAGATTGTGTCAATACGAGCTCACTGGTACAAATAGGTGAAGCCGGGCCGTTTTAACAGAAGGGTTCGGGAGATAAGTCTGCATCCTGCAAACCTGTTTCCTGTTCGTGTGGCGGGCTTCAGGATGGGCACCTTTGCACAGTGTATAATCATCTCGTACGATTCCATGGGGAGATGGACGGGGGCGTGAGGGGGGGGAGGGGTGGCAGGGAAGGGGGGGGCAAAGGAGTAAGGAAGTGCAACAGAGCTTTGTATCAACCAGATCAACGTCAACGTGTCCGCTGTCTTGTTCCGAGTTGCATCAAAAAAGGTGGCAGAACTGAAGATGAGAAAGAGAGAGAGAGAGAGAGAGAGAGAAAGAAACAGGAAAGGAATGGGCAGCTGATGTGTTTTCCTTTCTGGGTTCTCCCGAGTTAAAAGAAAGGAGAGAGATTAAAAAAAAAAGTTGCTCTGGCACCTTGCTACCCGCCTTTGCCTGCCGCGAAGAGGTTTGTTTGTTTGAGTTAGAGTAACTTTCCATTCATACGTTTCCTACCCTCCCATCTCCAGGCTTTGATTTCATAGACATACCTCCATATCCCAAAGTAGTGTATAAAACAGCAGGCGGGCACTGAAATAAAAGAACTTCACATGATTTCTTTTTAGACCTCTTTTTTTTTTTCTCTCTCTCTCACGCTCTCTCCTTCCCTCTCTCCCTCCCTCTCTCTCTCGCCTCTTGCAGACGAGCCGAGTAGGTGTTACTTTCACGACGGAGACGGAGTGTGTGAAGACTTTGAGAAAATGACCAGCGTGAAAGACTGCGGTCTCTACACGCCGAGTGGGTTTATGGACCAGTGGGCCATCAATGTTTCAGTCTCGCACCACCATGATCAATACTGCCCTGGGTGGGTGATAATCGGTCATCCAGCGGCTACTAAGGTAAAGACGACTGCGAATTGCACGTTTCAAACACTGATAGCGTATTTTACATTGCGAGGAACATCTCAAAGCCTTGACGCTGCTGGCAGGTCACTTGGGTTGGGTACTGTTTCAGAGGTGCCTTGACTGCTTGGGGGAGGGAGCGTTTTCGCAACGTGCTTTTAAAGAAAAAACAAAACCAAAAACGGCCACGTGTGCATTCGAATAACATTGGACTCTGACAGAGCTAAAATGCCTCGTTTCGGAAGTTTTCGTTTGACATCATTGGAGCGTTGCAATTTCAAAGCCAAAGAGCTAAGATCCAAAATTAGACATCACTCATAAAAAGGCAAAATACAGTACAAATTTGTCACGGGCAAAAAGGTTTTCGTAAGTCCTATCCGATTCGTTCCACGTGGCTGGTAAAAACAGATCATTGTTTTTATTACCTAGGTTGCAGTGTGCTTTCCCACTTTATCTGCAAAGTATTTCCCTTCCTTTATTCATTTCCTTTGTAATGAATTATTTCCCTGTTTACTCATCCCAGTTCCTTTGGCTGTTCAAGACTCAATGTAGGTTGCCATATGTGAAGGTGTGCTGGTGCGTAAGGGGTGGGTGGGGGGTGGGTTCTTTTGAATGTATTATTGATAGGTCTGTCACGCGCTGAACCTGATGGTACTGAAATAAAGGTGATACCCCTAACAATACAGTGCTCCCCCTACACTACACTGGAGGGTCAGCCTCGACTGTGAATTCAAACACCAGCCACTGATACCATCCATTCGGAGTCAATGTGGCTCTTGTATTTTCTGTCATTTATTAGATGGAAATGCCGGTTCATTTTATCATCACAGTTTAAGTGAGGAATCGGTATAGATTGCACGCTTTCAGGAGTAATGTCAGCTATTTGGTAGCTTAATGGACCAACCATAATGCCCCGAATGTATTGGTGCGGGATAACGCGTTCTCAAGGGCATTCCGAGCGAAATAATAAATAGTGATACGCAGGCATCGGGAGTGTTAATCCCTGTTGTCAGAGGCAGCCGTTCTAAATGATCAATCAATCAAGGGAAAGGGATACCTAAGTTTCTCAATTCTTTTTCAAGCGTGCAGAGGAAGGTAACTTGAAGGAAATTCCCAAGTGTAACTATGGGAATAGCTGTGCATCGAGTGAACCAGCCCTCAAGCCTATAAAAGTACTCATTAACCCTCACCACAACCATAACCTCTACTTCTTTTGGCAACGCAACTGTGTTCTTTTCTACACTGGCCTCTGGAACTTTGAGGAACTCTCCATGCCAATTCAAGTCCAGAAAGAACAACATATCAAGATTGCAGAAAATTAAACAAACACTGGAAGCTCTTAGCCTCCAACAGAGAGGATAGCTGCAGGTCAAATGTCATCACTTGACCTCCAAACTATTCCCTCTGTTGTAGGCTAATAGCTGCCAGTCACAATGGCTTCGTGAAACAAGCTCCCAACAAAAGCAGCCGGCGCACTGTTGATTTGCAAAGTAACTGGATCACTGTTGTGCTTGAGAGCAGTTTGGGAGGATTTCGGGATGTGTACAGAATGGGAGTGAACGAACAGTCCAAAAAGGACCAAAATATCTCGGGATACAGGATACAGTTTGGGGCACGACATGTCAAGTGCCTCTGCCAGGATGGTGGAGGGCAAACTCGATGGACCTTGGTCTTCTATTGCCTAGCAAATTCTTATGTTCTTACGACATGATGCATCAAATCCAGACACAGGGAAGTTTCCATGTGTGGGTGGCAAACACAGGTAGAACTCTCAGTCTTTTGGGATATTCTTCCTCTTACGGTGATGGGTGTGCACATCTGGTAAAACCCCACCAGCTGACCAAAAAAACAGACCCAGCTGGGTTAAGCTTAGCTTCTGATTATTCGTGGGCGCTAGTGTTAGTGAAGCGGAATGAAGTTCACCAAAAGCAGACTTCAAGATATGCCTGACAAAGTTTACATGACAGATGTTATGCAGGCTCATTGCTCTGTACATCATCAACTGTAATGGCTTTCAGATCTCGATCAACTGCCTTAGAAAGTGGCTGGGATGTGAGCGGTCCACCACACCAGGTCCAAACCCAGAGTCAGTGAAGGAATGCAGGGAAGATTTGGTCCAATGGGTTAATTCACTGTTCATTCTTGCGATGAGGAGCAATGCAGGTTACCTGAAGCCCATGTAATGCAGACGTATTTTCGCCCACAATAGTCACAATCAATCCACTTTACAGTATATCCCGCAAAGCGCTTTGAGACGTCTCAACAACGTGATAAGCCTCTGTATCAAATGCAAGGCTCTTTATTGTTGTCTGCTTTCAAAGTGGAAAGGAACGACCTAGTGATTCTCCTTCCATAGAAGGTGGAACAAATGAGTTCTTACTTAGTTCAAAGCCACATTATGCAAATAATAGCGAGAAATCCAACCCAGTAAAACCCACTCTCTGAAGCTCCATTCAGGAGTCCCTCCGACTTGCTTCCTCGCTCCCTCTGTTCATCTTAAGGGTTGATTTTTTTATATATAAAAGGAAATCTGGTTTCTTCGGACCTCGTTATCTGATATTTTGCCAAAAAAAAACACATTTTGAGCCCATTAAACAGAATTGAGGTTCGAGCCGAGCTTTGAGGCAAATTAAAAGTATTCATGTTTATTTGTTGAGTTTTTGGAAATGGGTACACTTTCAGGGTGAGCAGAGTGTTCCCTGTATCCAGTTGTACCCATTAAACAAACATGGTAGAGTACTGGCAATGAGTTGTGCTATTCAGTAAATTCTCTGTTGAAATGAATGTTCCCATTAATATTAACTCGCATGTACAGTATTTCCCTTTGGCAGTGCCTCGGGGAAGTACTTTTCATGCTAGACCTGGGTACAGAGTATTTTGTTCCTTTATTGCAATCTGGCTTATTCGACAGGGTTTTAGCTGCTGGCAGTGGGTTGGAAAACTAATGATTCCATCTGGGTGCCTTACACACCTCTCCCGGTCAGATAAAGGGGCCGAAATTCTTAGAAGCTGTCAGTTGCAAACGGTCAAAATGTCAGAGAGACATATGTGTGCGTGTGTGTGCGGACATGATAATTAGTACCGGTAATAATTGTCGTACCACCTACTGAAGATACCCCTCCCCTTGTTTTTGCGTTTTATTGTGGAACTGTTTCATTAATAATAACAATCTTTGCATGATATGGAGTGCCTTACCGAACTGTTTCAAAGTGCTTCACGGGATTTTTACCATGACAGCGGAGCGACTGCGGATATTGCGAGCAGCCGATTTGCATATAGCAACATCCCTCAAACAGCTGTGAGGCGAATGATCAATGGGAGGGAGGAGGATTGTCAACCAGCAGGACAGCAGAGAGAGCGAGAGAGAGAAACTCTCTTCCCTTTTTGAAATAGTGCCGCTTGAAACCATTTTGAAATTTTGGAATAACTTTTACAGTGTATCCTGTGAAGCGCTTTGAGACGTCTCGAAGACGTGATGATAAGGCGCTATATCAAATGCAAGGACTATTATTATTATAAGGTCCACCTAGACGGGACCTCGGTTTGACGTCTCACCCAAAGGGTAAAACAACAGGTTTTTCAGTCGCGGGTGCAGAAAGTTATCCGGAACTTTTGAAGCAGCGGAGAGAGCTTCAGCATTTTAAGAATGGGTGGGGTGGGTGATACAAAAAAAAAAAAAAAGTTTGTGCGGCTGGCTTTCTTTCCTTTTCTGTAGCGGAATCAGTCACTGACTCAAGTTGTGGGATTGCAGAAAGAGGGTCAAAAGTGCAACCGCACTCTTCAGCATCTGGTGGAACGTGCTCGGTTGGAAACAGCAGCAGAGTTTTCACCTTACTTGTCAGAGCCGAGCAGATAAAGTGTCCACCCTGTGTTACAGTGTCCCGATCCACTGGAGGCTCCTGAACACGATCATAGCATCTTGACTGAGTGTGCCTGTTGACCTTGACGGGACATTTCAAATAGAACAGACTCATTAATTCAGTTGTCTTTAGGATGAGAACATGCAGACTTGCATCATGTGATAGTGACTGAATGGAAAACAGATGTACAATTCATCCCCATCTGTTTGCTGCTCACAGCAATGGTGTAATGCCTCAGTCGCGGTGCGAAAGTCAGGGGCCAATCACGGCAGTGCTGTAGTGGGCTTCTGTAGTCCACGAGTGATGAAATCCGCGAGAGGAATTTCTTTGAGCGGAAATATTTTGTGTTTCGCTCTCAAAATACCCAGTCAAATCCACTTTACAGTATATTCTGTGCAGTGCTTTGAGACGTCTCGAGGAGGTGAAAAGGCGCTATGTTAAATGCAATGGTTATTATTATTATTATAGCTCTTAATATCCTACATTGTAGAGAGAGATTATCCTGGATATTTCTCTGTTAATAAGCTACATTCCCCACGTTCGTTTTGATTTGCACCATGAAATCTGGAGTATTGTACAGTGACGCAGCCAGCGAGAGAAGGGAGGTGATCGTAGGCACAGTGGATGAGGTCTTCAGGTGTGATCTGAAGCCAGGCAAGGAGGGAAGTGTGTGCGTGTGTGTGTGTGTGTGTGGGGGGGGGGGGGGTTAATCGAAGGTGCGATTCAGGAGTAGCTTTTTAATGAAGTTGAGCCGTGATGAGTCCAGGTGGAGGGATTTCTGGAGGGAGTTGCAGGGAGCGAGATCTTATACCAGTGGGTAGTTTGACCTCTAGAATCAGTGCAGAGAAAATGAGCAGGGTGGGGTGACGGGAGAGAGAAAATGTTCAACTCCATCATGATTTGTTATCCTTTCGGTACAATTCCCCAGTGTTTTACACAAGTATGTTTCTACTCATCTGCTGTTTGCCAAGAGCCAATTGGAGAGGTTCATGCATAAGACTGGCAGGCGGGGAAATGAGGGGGCTAAGAAAGGGTGGAGGGGCGGGGAGAGTGGGGGAGGGAAGGCGAAATCGGGCACTAGGTATTCTCCAAGAAAATAGAGAATAGCGGATCAATGCAAGGACAGCTGCTTACCTTTTTAACGTCCTGATTTACTTTATAAAATGAGGCTTGCGACTGAAACCTTGAATGGCCCGATGTGTGTGCGTGTGTGTGTTTTTGGGTGAGCACAACTACTGTAATGGCAGGATGACAGATAACCTGACCTTTACTTCACTGAAATCCTTTTTTCCATGAGCAGCGAGCAGAACTGCTTTAACCCTTCCCTTTTCCACAGTCTCTTCCCAGCCCCTTGTTGCAATGGCCTGTATCAAGCTCTCGCACGTCACAGTGGACTCCAGTTTGTGAAGGTTCTCAAAGGAACCCTTCAGTTGCGCAAACGGGGGTCTGGACAGTGAGTATAGAATGGGGTTGGGTGGCTGCTCCTTTACGGCCTGGAAACGGGACATTCGGCCCAACTAGTCCGACCGTGCCCAGTGTTTGTACTCCACACAAACCCCCAACTCCCCCATTTCCGCTCTCCTATTCCCTTCTCCCTCAAGTGGGCATTAAGTTTCCTCTTAAACATGTTGGCAGTTTTCTGCTTCAACCATAGCTTCCAGCAGCAAGCTCCACACTCTCACCATCATTGCACCCTCCTAAATTCCCTCCAAAGGGTCAGAAAACTCCTAAGCACTCTTTTTCTATCTCTCCACCTTATCCCTTTCTTCCCCATTCTTCCTGCCGCGCCTGAAGACCTTTCTCTTCAACCAGTGCCCTATAGTCACCTCTCCCCCTCCTCGGAGCCATTCTCCGTCACAGTCAAGTGCTCTGGGTCGCTGCCCTGCATGAGGGGCGCTGTGTGAAATGCGGGTTGTTGAGAGGGAATAACGCAACGAGAGTGATGAGTTTTCCAGCCAGAGCAAGCAAGCCGTGTAGAGTGTTTGTCCAAGTGTCCGAAGGCGGGAGCTGCAATCCCACCCTACGCACGGGACGTGAAATAAAACTGACTGAATCGGAAAACAAGGAGATTTTCTGCCTACCCTTTGCAGTGCCTCTGGCACAGGGAGGGAGGGAGGGGGAGAGAGAGGGAGAGAGCTGGCAGCCCACGCAAATTAACAGAGCATCGGGCTTGTTCAAGTGAGGAAAGGAAACATGCTCACAGCAATATCAGCGGAGAGAGAAAGAGAGAGAGTGAGACTGTAAACAACTGGGATAATGGTCCTAATCTAAAACACTGTAGCTAGCGTCTGTCCTCTTTATATCTGCTAGAGTTAGGGTTTGCTTTCTGAAAGCTCTTGGTGATGCCGTGATGTACGTATGTACAGCTTGACATCCAATCTCCAGCAAATAAATATGGGCTAATACATGACTGTTGGCGAGTTGCAAGGCAGTAATTAAATTAGGCCATATTTGTGATGCAATAAGCCGCAGAAGTGGAGCCGGGCGGTTTGCAAATGTCACCAGAACTGCGAGTTTGAATTACTGCGTTAAAGTTCGTTGCTAGTTCTTTATTCGTTGTAGAATCTTTTTTTCGGGTGGGGGGGGGTGGTGGTGGTGGGGAAAAAAAATCAAATCAAATCATACTTTTCCTCCTTTCCTGAAGAGGTCAGGTATCAGCCAGGCAAAGTGGGTAGCTCTCTCACCTCCCAATCAATTGGTTGTGGGTTCGAGCTTCCACGTCGGTGGGGTGGGGGGGCTGTGAGCTCACAGTCCAGGCTGACCCTCTGATGCGATGCAAAGTTGGAGGTGACGACGTGCGATATTAAACCTATCTGCCTGTTGGGATGGACGTTAAACATCCTGCAGCAAGTCCCGTCTGCCTTTTCCGGTTGGACTTTAAGGATCCCATGACGCCACTCGAAAGGAGAAGGGAGTTTCTCTCTCTTTCCCGGTGTCGGGCCAACAATTCCCCAAATAAAATCAGTCACTCACTTCACGGCTGTTTGTGGGATATTGCTGCGAGCAAAAAATTGGCTGTCGTGTTTGTTTACCAAACAAGAGTCACTGTGTTTTATAGTAAAATCCTGAAGTGCTTGGAGACGTTTTGAAATTGTGACGCATATACTGAGCAAGCGAGCGAGTAAGTAAGTATGAGAGAGAGAGCGAGAGAGAAGATTGAGAGCGTTACTATACGTAAATGAGGCATGGGAGCAAGTGACTCTGTGTATCAGAGAGAGAAAGAGTGAGGGAGGGAGAACGTACACATGTTTGTGTAAATGACTGAGAGTGTCCTGAATAGTAGTGATGGCAGGTGCACCGTGATTTATTTAGAATTTACTGATAAAGATAGTGGTGGGGTGTGTGTGTGTGTGTGGGGAAGGCGGGGAGAGACAGAGAGAGAGAGAGAGAGGACTGTGAAAGAATAAGTAGCACTGGAGAGTTGTGTAAACAATGACGAGTGTTTGCTGCAGGGAAAACACTGGGCACATTTGCTTTGCTTCATCGCAGCCTGGACGCAAGGAAAGGTGCCAGTCTGTCAATCCTCTCGCTTCGAATCATTCCCCTCTCCCCACCCACCACCCCACCACCACCACCGCACACCCACCCACCTCTCCCCGCGCGGATATCTGCAGTCATAAAGATTAAAACTGACTGCACTGCACGCTTTTACAGCTGCTTACAAAAGCCAGAGAACACATCAATACAAACAAGGGTCATCTTCTGCCAACACTACGCCCAGAATTGAACTGAAGATTGTGTGTGTGGGGGGGGGGGGGGGTATTTTTGCAAACTTAACAGTACTTTAAAGCCCTTTCTAGCAGAATTCAAAGAATAATGAACTTTGGGAAAAGTTCCTCAAGGCATCAATAATATCGTCAGGGCAGCCTTCTGCACTACGTTATTTTTTTACTGCGACCGCCGCTATTTGAACGTGTCACAGATAAGTATATGTGTGCGTTTGAAACATGGTTTCACGGTAGGGTCAACAGAGCTGGTTAAAGAAAAAAAATAGCCGTGCGTCTTCGCAGCTCTCTTTTCCCATGCTACTCAGCTGTCATTAACTAATGCATAACAAAGTGGTCTGTCATCAGAAGCAAACGGTTCACAAACCTGAGCCGTTTCCATCAAATAATTTTTCACATGAAAGAGCTGGGTCCTGAATAGTGTCCGATTGTAGTGCGTTTACTTTGGTCTCGGGCAACCCTGGGTGGCCACAAATGGAACACATTGGCCGAATTTACATCAGAATATGGTCTTAAGATTGAGACACAGTGCTGCGCGATAGGGGGTTGAATGGACCAGTGCCAGGGCTTTGACACAGCAGGTCTGCTGCAGTGACTGTCACTAGGGGTAACCCGGGTCCACGCAAAAATCTACTGGCTCGAGACATTTAATGTTAATAAAATGCTGCTCTTATCAGAGACTTGGGCATTTCTCTAACTAGCGAATGTGCCTACAAGGCGCAAGAATAAGCTGCGCTCCGTAGTATTATTAATAATAATAATTTTTGCATTGGATACAGCGCCTCATCGCATCTTCGAGACGTGTCAAAGCGCTTCACAGAATATACTGTAAAGTGAATTGGGCGAACGCGGCAGCCAATTGCGCACAGCAATGTCCCACAAACAGTCGTGGATTGAAGTGGCCAGATTATTATTATTATTGTTTTGTTCTGTAAATGCGTCTGTGCGATAATTATAATCTAATAATAATAATAATCCTTCCATTTATTAAAGTGCCTTTCACGTCAGGGGGTTGTGCACATGTCGAAGTGGGTCACAGGGTGTAGTAACTGAGTTTTATGGGCAAATTACCACAGGATGCTCCTTGTGAAATGTTGTGAATTTCACCCCCAGACTTTGCAAAGTAACTCCACGGGTGAGTGACTTTCTTGTGCATTTCAATAATGCATTCACTGCGGTTGGCTAATTAGCACATCAAATGCATTATGAAATGCCGCAACATTTCACCTCCCCCCCACCCCCCCCACCCACACTCCCCACCTCCCTGTTTCCCCAGTGATAGACTGTAGCTGTAGTGTTTACTTTTTTCTTGTTTACTGGCGTTAGTGTTGATGCTTTAAATGGTAATCCTCGCATTTGGTACACTGCCCCTCACGCCGGGAGGACGTCTCAAAGCACCTCGCAGGGTTTTAACTGTAAAGTCTAGCCACTGTGCATTTTGCAGGCTTTTTTACTTCGATAAACTGGCAAAAGCAGGCAGACAGCAGCGACAAGATGTGCATCAATTTATTGTTTGCTTCCTGTTTAAACAAGAGAGAGATAGTGACTTTTCAGAGTTTTGGGCCTGTTTAGGACTCCAGGACTCGAGCTATAAACAAGGTAGTAAGGTTTGTGGAATGTAAATTCACACCTCCTGTTTGTTTTTGGTCTTTTCTGTCTAATGTATTCTGGATGTGGAATTTCCTGGCAATCAACTGTAGATTATTTCTTGCTAAAACAATCATTAGCCTTCCTGTGTGATCCTCATCATTCATCGAACACACGCTGACAGCCACCAGCACCAGATAATGAAACACGATTAGTCTTGCTCCATTCACCCCCATCACCTCCACCAACACACACATGCACACACACACATACACACACGCACAACATAAAACACCTATGCACTCACAAAACACGACACACACAGATACAAACACAAAAATACACAACACATACACAAAACACACAAACAAAAAAATATACACATATACACATTAAAAACACACACACACCACGCACACATACACAGAAACACACAAACAGCCAAACAACATACACACACAGGTCCAATTTGCGATGGTCACATAAGAGATGGAGAGTTTGCAACATCCTAAAGCCGTCAAAGCTATCAGGAGAGATTGAACACCTTGGAGCGTTTCTCGCCAGAGATGAGATGGTCGAAGGGAAGGGTGAAAAGGTTTCAATAAAGCGGACATTTTCACTTGTTAGTGAGCCCGAAACGAGGAAGCACATAGCTAAGGTAGCCAGCGGTCGATCGAAAAGGGGAGTTTAGGAGGAACTTCTTCACGCAGAGAGTGGTGAGTATGTGGAATTCACTGCCAGAAGTTGTGGCTGAAGCCGAAAGCACCAGTGTATGTTAGAGGAAACAAGATGCGTACACAGGGGAGAAGGGAATGGAGGGGAATAGGATGGGTGAAGGCTGTTATGGAACACTGGCACGGACTTGTGGGGCTGAATGACCTGTTCCGTGTGGTGTCGGTTTCTGTGTTGTATCATGCTTTGCATTTCTGCATAATGGGAATCCGTACAAAACCCTGGCAGAATGCACGACAAGTAATGCATAAAAAAACAACCCCACAAAGCTGACAAAGATTACTTCACAGCTGCGTGAGAGAGAGTTTAGATTTGACAGGCCACTTTGAGAGGAATTTACAGCGTATCAATAGTCTCCACATACAGAGAGAGAGAGAGCGAGAGAGAGAGCGAGAAAGAAAACAGAATAACTGTGCTTCTGGGTGGCGGGGCTGGACACAACTCGATAAAAAGAACAAAATACACAACAAATATATCAATGCCAACACCCAAGAGTTCATCAAAGCCAAAACATTTTTTTTAACGTAATAAAAACCCAAACAAAAAAAAACAGCCAAACTTTTCTCAGAAATCAAAACTTTTCACTCGAAATCATTTCACGCACGGACGCAATGTCAACTTGGGAAGCGGCCAGAGTTTGGGGGCCAAGACAGACTTGGTAAGGTTTGTGACAAGTGCCTCCCTGCTTTTGGCTGCCAGTTTTTGGACGCATTTGGTCATTCAGACACGGCTGACCTTCACCCAGACGCATGTCACTTTTAAAACAAAATCCCTTATTTTGTTGCCGGTCGTGTTTTAAGCAAAACTTCTCAGCTGTTAAAAATGATATTTTCCACCGGCTGGCATCCTTCCCCCTTGTGTGTGTGTGTACATATATATATATATATATTTTAACGTGTGTATTTTGCTGAGAACTCAAGTTGCGTCTAGGTGACTATGTTTAGACGTAGCGTGGCATTAACTGGGGGCTGGGGGGAGATTGATGTCTTGAGTCCTGCCTATTGTTGTGACGAACCCGACGGAAACACCTCCTAATTCCCGCTCCCTGGGTGGCTCTTGCCTTTAATCATTGTCTGCAAATGATCAGGACAGGATGGGTCACCCACCCACCCTCTCTCTCCTACCCCCCCCCCCCCACCCCCCTCTCTCTCTCTCTTCCCTCCCTTCTCCACACACACCCACACCCACGCTGTTTGAGTTGCATTCGCGCAGTACCACTATGCGATCTGTCAACACAAGTTGTTTTCCTAAAAGCAAGCTGCTCGAGGCATTTGAGACGTACAAAGGGGGGGGGGGGGGGGGAAAGAGAAAAAAAAAGGAAAAATAAGTTGCGATTTGCATGACAAGCCTTCTCCTCCCTTAAACAAGACCAACTCTCTCCGTGGTGGGAGACTCGGGTTAAGCTCTGAAATAGGCAGCATCTGTTTTGGCTCACCCTATAGATTCCCTTCTCTTGCACAGCCACGGTGAGGAGAAACAAAGAGGAACTTGTACAAAAGGTGATTTTCTTTTCGAGAGAGCCTAAAAATGGCATAAAGGGGGGAAAACCCACCCACAACACTGTAAATACTTACATCTCCCACCTGTGCCCCCAAGCTGAACTCTCCCACACATTGGGAAGCAAACTCTTTGACGTTGCGTAAAACCCCATCTCAAATTATCCCTTTGCACAATGCAAAACACATTTCAAGCTGCAGACCAGACCGTCCGGACTGCATCCAGGTGCTACCCTACAGCGTTCATCTTATGTGATCAGAGACGAGAGATGGAGCCCTCACATTGTCATCCTCTCTCTCTCTCTCTCTACCCACTGCCACTTCTAGTTCAGCATTTAGGTTGCCTCCAGTCCACGCTTATAGAATAAGTGTCAGTCAACAGTTTATGAGACAGTGGGGCAATCGCAGCCAAGACAAGGGCTAGACCAGGTCTCGGCTTGATAATCCCACCCACACACCCACTCCACCGATAAAACTGGTCATTCACTTCATGGCTGTTTGTGAGGCCTCCCTGTGCACAATTGGCTGCCATGTTCACCTACAAAAATACACAGTCACTCCACTTTTTGGGATACCCTGTGAAGTGCTTTAAGACTCCCTCCCACCGTGAAAGGTGCTGCATCGATGTAAAGACTATTCTAATTACGTGCACAAAGGATGGGGCTTGGAGCAATTCCGTTCGACACAAAGATCCAAGAAATATTTTGCGCTTAGCTGGTCAGGTTGTGAAAGGACCAAGGATCCAGATGTTCAGGGCCAGGACTGTGCCAGAAATGTGCAAACTTTATGTTGTCTACTTTGAAATACGGATCACTTAAGCATCCATCAGAACCAAAAAAGATCAAATCACCCACCGGGTTGAGAGAAAAAAAAGCACAAACAAAATTATAGAAAAAAAACCCTTAAGATATTGTCACCTCTCATATAGGTACATCACTTGATCATTGCCAGATCTTGTGCCATTTTGTTCCACTTGTTAAATCATTGCCGTTGGTTTTCCCAGCACTGTGTTGGCAAGATTTTTGGCTGGATGAGAGGCTGTGCACGGGCCAGAATAATTTGGCACAGAGAAGAGGCATTTGCTGTAATCTGCAGTCACGCTACTTAATTCAGTCAGAGTCTTTGGCGGGATTTGAGAGGAGCAGGGGGAGATTTGCGCACGTGTCTGGAAGATGCCTTTCCAATTAAGCCATTGACACGTAATCTAACGCAGGTGTAATTCTTCTTCTTCAGGTGTGCAAAACCAGAACCATTGACTTGCCTGACGGAGTGTCCCAATATGCTTGGTTTCCCTGTCTGGAGGCAATTCACAGCCTTCCATTCAAGTTCTGGCTGAAGGTAAGTGAGGGTTGTGGACAGCAGCTTGAGACGGATTGATGACAAATCAAGCAGTTTTGGCAAGCACAAGACTTTGGCAAATCGTTCATTTCAGGACATAAATAGTTTGCGTGCAGATTTCCTAAGAAGAAAAGTAACCAACCCCACCCACGGTTCTTAAGGAGGCATCAGTGATTGATACAATCCACTGAAAATACTTGCATGTCATCCATCCCAATGACCCACAGGAACTCCCACTCCCACTCAATCTTCTCCCACACCGGAGTGAGCTCGGGAACTCCGCAATTTCCGAGTCGCTGATTACTTTTGCGACTTGGAATTGCGGTCATGATTTAAAAAAAAACTTTGAGTTGCACGAATGCACAAGTATTCCTTTACACACATCTCTGTTACTTTACAGAGACACATTCTAACAAGGGTTTAGTATTTACAAAGATAGTAAGCAAGGCAAAAAATAATAATAAGAGAGCTTCCCTCTTCCCCTTTGCCTCACATTGCTCCAGTGATTTGTGAGACATTCCTGTGTGCAAATTGGCTGCTACATTTGCCCACAAATGCACATGACATGCAAGGATGATTGCTGTTATTATTACTATTTTCCTTCAGCATTTGTTAATATTCTGATTTTCTATAGACAATGGGGTGGGGGTGGAAGGAGCTCAGTGGGAGAAAGGAAAGAGTTAATGAAGAGACGGTGAAATGTTTAGGACGCCATCCCAACGGAAAGTACCGAAATGCAATAGCTTTTACACAAGACTTGTTAGTAGAAAGTTAAGGAAATGAAAGAACCCTATAAAAATATATTATGGGTTCTCGAATAAAATCTAATGGCATATAACCATTAAGTGTAGCAGGGAAACCACACCAGAGAAAACTGTGTACTTAATAGTCCTTTCTATAACACCACCCACCCCCCCCCCCCCAACTAAATGTTAATCTTTCCCATTTTTTTCTCTCTCCCTAATGAGGCTTACTTTGCTCAGCCGATGGTGGCTACCGCAGTCATTGTCTACCTGGCTACAGATGGAAGTAGTCTCATGAATCAAAGACAGGAATCAATTGCAGTTCAGTTGGTTGACACAAAGGATCAGAATCACAGCCTGGGTAAGTTCTGCTCAAAGAAACACACGCACGCACACACGAGCACGCACACGCACGCACACGCACGCACGCACGCGGCAAAAAAAAATCAGCAAAACATACAGTCAATTCGCTTCACAGTATATTCTGCGAAGGGCTGAGAGACGTCTCGAAGACGTGATAAGGCGCCCGTATCGAATGCAAGAACAATCCCGCAGAGAGAGTCCTGTAGAGTGGGAATGTGGCTCAGAATAATGGTAACTGATAGTGCTGAACGATTCAGGTCCCCGGGGGGTGGGGGGGGGGGTCAGTAGGCCAATGACACACGGGTTTGTAAGCGATAGCGTCCATTCCATCTCGCGCAAAAGTCGCTGCGCATTCGTTTTCGGGTGGAAGTCTTTTTTTAATTCGCTCTGCCTTCTTTCTTCGTGTTTCAAGTTTTTTTTTTAGAAAAAAACAGGCCAAAATAGGTATTTTTTCCTTCCTCACTCCTCTCCTCCCTGTCTCCCGCCTCTTGGCCGAACGGGCAGTTTAAAAATAAAACACAAGGGGAAATCGTGTAGCCGGGCCTGGAGGGGGTTGGGGGGGAAGGGGAGTGCGATGGGGGGGTGGGGGGGTGGAGGGGGCAGCTTCTTGTTGACGTTCAACTGATCAGTGTTTGTCTTTTTGCCTTTGTTTTCCACAGGAATGCACCTTTTGAAGTGCAGGAACAACCCTCTCATTATTCCAGTCATGCACGACCTCAGCCAGCCCTTCTACAGGACCAGAGCCATCCTAATTACCTTCCATTCACAAAACGTCGCAATCTCTGGGGTGGCCATGCGCTCCTTCCACAACTTTGACCCCGTCACAATTAGCAGCTGCCAAAGCAGTGAGATGTACAGCCCCGCAGAGCAGAGGTGAGCCCCCGATTCCACCTTTCACCTTTCCACTGGTCAGTCGTTTCGCCAGATGAAATAACGATGGCGGTCACCTCTAACATTAAAGGCCCAACATGTCGGAAATTCCTCGTCCGTCAACGGTTTACACTTAAAGCAAGACTTGTGTTCTTTTCCCCACCCCCGTAATAATAATTAATAATCCTTGCATTTGATACGGCGCCTTAACACGTCTTTGCGACGTCTCAAACCGCTTCACGGAATTACACTGTAAGATGGAATGACCGTGTGTTTTGTGGGCAGCCAATTGCGCCCGGCAGCGTCCTGCCAATAGTTGAAGGCACGTCACCTCGAAGCCAGCTCAGACCCAGGGAGATGCCCTAGTTATGGACGCTAGGTGCACACTAGCCAAAGTCGCATCTAGTTACTGGGAAAGCAAAGGTTATAGACAGTGTAGATAGTGAAACCTTAGATTTATTGATAAAACACACGGGTGAAGCATAGGCTTGAAAGCTGCGAAATAGCAAAAAGTTGTTGTGTTTTTTTTTTACGAGCTATTAGGTACTTGTATTTCCATCTCATTAGTTAGAGTACCGTTATCTACTCCAGGCCCAGATATTTATAGTCACCAAGTGTTAAAAAAATCTATAAGCCTTCGGTTTAAATTCAGCTGATAAGAGTGTTTTCGCATGAACCGGGCGCCAAGGTGCAGCGTGGTAGACAGCGAAGAGGGCGCCAAGCAGAAATGGGGCATTGATACTTCCCACTCCGATGGCATTGGAGCTCTTAATGGACCCAGTGGGGGAGGGGGGGAGGGAGGGAGGGAGGAGGAGGGGGGCTGGGGGCAGTTTAACTCAGACTGGGAAGCGATGCAGCCAACTCAGCCAGAGACCGATCCCTGCAAACGTGCGACTCAGTTCCGCGACACTTAATTCGCCTACAGAACGCACAGTCGCTACACTTTGCGGTACACCTTGCGAAGCGCTTTGAAGCGCCCTCTTGTCCTGAAAGGCGTTACGTCAAAATGCAAGGATTATTCTAACACCGCATCGTCGGACCCCAAAAATATTTATTCCACCGGAATAACAAGAACGTTTTTTTTTTAAAAAAAACGCTATCTTTTTTTTAAAACCGATCTCTTTAACTTCAATAAAGACGCTGATTCCAACATGGAACAGCTTGTGACGAACGGACTGTTTCCATACCCTAACTTCTGTGTAAATTTCGTTAAAAAATCTGCTTTTGGATTTTTGGTAAAGTGGGTGCCTTTTGTTATTTCCTGTGAATACCTTTGGGTATTTTCTGAAGGGAAAGAAGTGGACTTGCCCACAGGATGCCAAATGCTTTGGCCAGGCACCCTCTCTGTTTGGCGACGTTCACTGTCAAGTCTGATCCCGGGAGGTCGAAATCCTTGTTACAAAGTCCTGTATTACAAGAGCCACAGTTATTTTACTCTCTTGTCCTGCCCCACCCACTCGAAACACGGCAGCCGATTGCGCACATCAGTGTCCCACAAGCATTCGTGGATTGAGTGACCAAATTGTTATTCTTTTTGAAAAGAAATTATTGCGAATATAACGCAGGTTCGATTCTATAAATTCTTTCTGTTCCCTCCCTCCCTCCAGCTGCGTCCACTACTCCTGTCAAGCCACAGAGTGTCAAGAGTTGAACCTTAAACACGCAGAGCTGAACTGTACGGGTAGCGGGCATTATAACAGCGATCAGTGTACGTTGACCTGCCATCGAGGTTACATGCTGCACAGCCGAAGAGATGAGGACGCTTCCAAATGGCAGGTCTGTTTGCACTCTTCATGTATTGGCGTTGCGGCCCCCCAAAAAAACAATCAGATCGATTTACCAGATCAGGTAAATTTCCAGACTTTTACTCGCGTGGGTTTTTCCCCTTTGGAATTAATAATTAACTCGTGTCACGATAAGGGTCTGTGATTTTGCAGATAAGTTCTCTTGCAAACCGAGGTCCTTAAGTTTACCAATGGTTTGAGAATCGCCAACAAAATATACCGTCAGTTGACTTTACAGTATATCCTGTGAAGCGCTTTGAGACGTCTCAAAGACCTGGTAAGACGCCATATTAAATCCCAGGATTATTATTATTATTATCATCATCATCATCATCGCCAGTTAACAGTATAACTCAGCCTTCCAACCCAGCTCTACATCAAGGGGATTAGAGTCCTGCCAGCATTTCAAATCATGCTTGATTTTACTATATCTTCCCCAGACAAAGCTCGACACATTAAATGACTGGAGTATTGGCAACACTTGTGCCACAGACTTCTGGATTTGGCACCGGTGATCCTAAATAAGATATTGTTGTTTACGCCTGCTGTAAAGGAGTTGTACCAAAATGATACCCACGCCACACATCACCGCTAGTGTCGCTCCATGTTCCTGCACTATTTTTGAAGGGAAAAAATCATCTAAAACTCAGTTTTGAAAAAGAACAGAAAACGTAGGGAATGTTCGTTCGCTCAGGCAGAACTCTGACAGGAAAGAGTTTCTGGGTAGGTTTTTGGTACAGTTGACTAATCTTCCATCACACCGTTTGCTCATGTGTTAGTCACAGACAAACTGGATTCTGCTTTCAAAATCCCAGTCATTAACAGTGTAACATCCCCCATTCTGTGTGTAAAACTTAAGACAGTCCAACATGGAGATGCTACAAATTAGAATCCGTACACTTCAAATACCCGTTTAAACGCTAGCTGCCTAATTTGCCACATTTCCTAACACTTTCATTTTTATGATATGATATCAT
This sequence comes from Callorhinchus milii, assembly GCF_018977255.1. NCBI lineage: Eukaryota > Metazoa > Chordata > Chondrichthyes > Chimaeriformes > Callorhinchidae > Callorhinchus > Callorhinchus milii. The sequence continues at coordinate 14,262,952 of NW_024704749.1, forward strand.
TACAAAAATAATCCATATGTTGTGGTATAGTAACTTTCATGTTGGCAGGACATCTCAAAAGGCTTCACAGATGATGTTGTAAAGTGAAGCGACGGTGTATTTTCTTAGTGGACAAATGTGATAGCCGATTTACACACAGCAATGTTCCTGAAACAGACACCGAGTGAGTGACTCATTTTATTTGGGGGATTGTTGGCCAGGACAGAGACAGAGAGAGAGAAACTCCCTTCTCTATTCGAGTAGCATCACGGGATCTTTAAAGTCCAACTGGAAAAGGCAGACGGGACCTTGGTTTAATGTCTCATCCAAATGATGTCACCTCCGACAATGAGGTGCTCTGAATTGGAGTGTCAGCCTGTAGGCAATAATGAGCATCAAGTCTTGATGGGGGGGCTTGAACCCACAACCTTATCACATTCAAAACCGTAATGAAATAGTGAACATTATTTGCGACAGTTCGTGCAGCAAAAAAATCAATGTATTGATTGATTTCAATGCTTATATTGTTACCTAAATTGGTCACTCGCTTCCTGGTGAACATTGCTACGTGCAAACAGGCTGCCGTCAGAGAAAAAAATAATGTACGGGAAAGCCAGTGAGCTGGAATCTGTCAAACGGCAGCTTGAGGAAAGCGTAAACACAAGTAAAGTAATCACAAACAAGGACTGCCCCCTCAAGGGGCAGGTTTGCGGAGAAGCAATCTTAGCTACTGTCAATTAAAGTTAATGTATTCAAAGGCTTTTAAACCCAGAGGAACAGAAAATATGAATTAGTGATTTCCAGAAGACATTACCATTCAGAGCCAACCAGCCATATCAAGTGCCGACTGTACCTAATTAAGACCAATGTTTTGGTGTTGGCCACAACCTCCCCACAGGAGGCTCTTTTTATTTTGAGTTGGAACTGAGCATGTGCGAGGCATGCGCGTGTGAGCTCTGTGTTAAGAGAACCGAGTACTTTAGCTGGAAGAAAACATTGGTCCAAGACCATAGCAATTTCCTTGTAGATACTCCGGGGAAAACCTGTGGGGAGGGGGCGGCAAGCAAAATAGTAATCAACTCTCAGTGACTCGAATCACAATCTACTTCATCTCTCTCTCACACACACACAGACACACACACAGAAAGTTAAAATTGCATAAATATATTGTTGGGAAGGTGGCATTTTTTTTTGTCTCTCGGTTAAGCACGACCCCTTGTTTAATTTTTTTGTTTTAATTTTTTTTTAAATCCGAATGTGATCTCTTAAAACAGATCAGTTCAGTTCCTGGGACAATGTGCTCTGTACACTCTCTGACCTACCAAAGAGATTTTTTTTGTGTATTTACCACAGCGCAGTGTTAATACAAGTTTATAATAATAATAATCCTTGGACTGGGAGCAACATCTCTCACATAAGGAGAATGTCTTTGAAGAGCTGCACAGGATACACAGTCAAGTGTAGTGACCGTGTTTATTGTAGGTGAACAATTTTCGGTTTTAATGCCTAATGCCTTGCCTGAAATGACAGCACCTCCGACAAGGCAGCGTTCTCCCAGCACGGCATTGGAGTGTCAGCCCGGACGGACTATCAAAGTCCCGACGTGAGGCTCGAGTCCACAGGTGTCTGACTGAGAGCGCTACAGACTGAAGCTGGCAGACTACAGCAAATTACATTTGCTAAAGCCTTTCACTTCGGGAAACACATCAAGTGATAACCCTTCCCTCAGCCATGCAGTCTGTGCCATGGGGCAGGATCGGGGTGGTGGGGGCGAGCAGGAATGCAAGCCATGGCCTCCGCCTGCACCCTTGTCTCAGAAGCTCGCAGGGAGCAAGAGAGCCCAGAACTAAAGATCCAGCGTTAGTATTTGTGGTTGTAAATAGTATTTATTCCTGAATGGAGATGAAGGAGCTGGAGTTGAGCCATACAATCACAACCATCTCGTCTAGACTTTGTACTTTGCAGAGCATGAAACTTGCAACTTGTGCCTTTGTGGAGAATATGAATCAAAGCGTCATTTCCGCAGTTTGGGGAAGAGGGAGAGAGAGGGAAATGGCACACAGCAGTCATCCCATAGAACCTGACTAGAAAAATTGGTTATACAGTGAATTGGTTTCCATAAACTTTCACGATTTATGGAGCCCTTCAACACTTCATAAAGCCTTTACTGGCAGGGAGAGCTCTTTAAATCAGGACAAAATAAGCTAAAAAGAAGCAAGGTCTATTATGGCTTTCAAAAAAAGTGTTATTTTTTTGGTCAACCGTGGTTTGACACACACAGAACCCCATCGCTAGGCTTCAGAGTATTCAAACTAGATTGAATTCTACCTGTGCATGGAAATTTCCCTGTGTTTGGAATGACGTGCAATTCACTCCACCACCCACCCCCACCTCTCCCACCTAACTCCAGAAGGTATTCCTGCACCGGTGGGAGAGTACCAAGGCTTGGGAACTCCCAAAGTGTGTGTTGGGGTACCTCAGGCTTTTAACCGGCTAAGACCCTACGTCTTCCCATTGTGAACACTGTCTGACCAGCTTCCCTTTGCTTGTGTGACGAGGACCACCGTACCTTTAAAGTGCATTGAGCCACAGTGTTAAGAGGAGCCGAGTGCAAAGAGTCCCAGAACAAGTTAGATTGCACACCAAAGGTTTTGGGGACGCAGAGCGCTTCATCATAATTGGAGCCGAGTCGATGATGTAACACAAAAGGGCGTGAGATTCACACTTAAAAAAAAGTGATGATTTCCCACCTATTATGTTATCAGTTTTATCTGGAGAATGGGTGATTGCACTTTCTCCTCTGAGTTAGAAGCTCATGGTTTCAAACCTCATACGTCCCTTTTGTTGTGTTGTTGTTCATGGCTGTTTGTGGGACATTGCTGTCTGCAATTGGGATCCTGTGGGACTTTCAGACATCCTCCTGATGTGAAAGGCGCTATATCAAATGCAGTGGCTATTATTATTATTGATAATGAGAGAAAGAAGGAATTATTTTTGTGACCTTGATTTTCAGGTCTGGCTGGCTTCATGTATTTGAGCCTCGATTATTTCACAGCAGTTCAATTCATGTGAGATGCAATTTGTGGGAGAGATACCATCAGTGCTATCGAATTTCTCCCATCATTAAGAAAACCGCAGTCTGCCACAGTGGCAAAATTGTTTCCAGAATAAATAACCAAATACTGGGGTGAATACCGGCCCAAGTCAAAACATTGTTAGGAAAACTGCTCAGATCTGTCATTTTCAAAGAAAAATTCTCACAACAATAAGCAATGGTTTCGGGCCAGTGAGCAGGACAGCGTACTTGGAAACGGACTTAGCAATGTTAAGGATAATAACATTTCCTCCCTGAGTCACATATTACGGCCGATCTTGGTAGGAAAAGCAACAATTACGATGCACCACGTGGGTCTGAAATGGCACTGATTAATTGCATCAAATCGATGGCAACCACCTCCAAATCTGCACTTTTTAACTCTTGGAGGGTTTGCCACCGAGGTTGCGGGTTCAAACCCCACCTCGGAACTTTGTGCCTTTGTGGAGTCTACACAGTCGAGGCGAATGCACCCCCGCATTGCTTTGCCAGAGGTGCTGTCGTTCAGACGAGACTTTAAACCGAGGCTTTGTCTGTTTGTTTAAGTGGACGTTAAAGATCCCATGGCCCTGTTCGAAAAAAGAGAATTTCTCCAGGTGTCCTGGTCAACAATCCACAGATACAATTGGTCATTCACTGCATGGCTGTTTGTGGGGCATGGTTCTGTACAAGACTGGGCTGGCAGATTGGCCCACAGATATATAGCCACAACACTTCACAGTAAAATCTTGTGACGTGATTTGAGGTATCTCAGTGACATGATAAGACGCTATATTGAATGCAGGGATTCTGTATGCTGTATTTATGATTAAAATTGGCAGGGAGAAAAAGTGAAGCATCACCAGTCAATTAAAAAAAACTCTGGTGATTTATAGCTTGGTTTTCTTGAAAAGTTCAATCAATGGGCACGTGAATATTTTCAAGTGAAAGATTAAAGAGGACTCGTTTTTAACAGCGACGGAGTAAAAATCCAGACGCGTGAGTGTCCCACAGGGAAAAAGTAAAAAAAAAAAAATTGCTTTGAAACCTCCCTCTTAAAAGAAGAAAAAAAAACACGTTTAAATAAGTAAAAGCAACGGCTTATTAAGAACGGATTAAGTAATCTGGGAGGAAACGGCGGTAAAACAGGAATAAAAAGGGGAGAGAGAGCGCGGCTCAGTGCAGAGACCCGCAAGCTGTTTGTTTGTAACCATAACCACAGCCTGTTTTCCCCCGTGCTTTCATTTAGATTGTTAGTGCTCCTGTAACTCATCACAATTAATTAAAGCCAACCGCCCCGCAATACTAAGCAGGCTGCAGTGTTTTACAATACTCCCTTGGCTTCGTGGAAGAAGCACTGTTACTGTTGCTTTCTCAGACGCTTTCTCGTTGGTTCCTTTAATTACGAAGTGCGGCGATTTTTGCCTGTGTTGACCTCAGGGACGAGGTTAGTTACCTTTAACCTTTGCATTCGAAGCCCCCCCCGCCCCCGCCTCCCTCTAACACGGTTGCTAATGCTTGTCGCGTGCGGGGAAACGTACGAGTTGGGAGTGGGTCAGGAGGGTTGCGGTACAGAGAAGCGCAGTAACGCTGTTAGATTTCCGAGGCTGTATCCCAATTGTTATTGTGCGACGCTCATGTTGAATCGGTTTCTCGCGGTTTCTGGCAGTATCTCCCCCTGCAGATTTTGAGTTTGGGAGACCTTCCCCTGTAAATAAGTGGCATTAAAACGGGGCAGAGCAGCAGATGCCCCTCGCAAAAGGGAGGTTGCAGATACGAATCATTAGAGCGCAATAAAAGTTGAATTATCAAAGAAACAGCCCTCGATCTCTTTAAGCACCGTCCCTCCTCCCACCCCGACCATACGCCACTCAGTCAGACGAGGCACCGGTTCTAATAAGTTGTTGCAGTGCTTTACAGTCTGCTGCAGATGTGGAATCTGCTGTTCGTTGGCATTAGGGTTCTTTGAAGGTAGAGATGCAGAGCAGGAAACATCAGATGTTGTAACAGCCTTCAGGAACAGGGGTGAAATTTGCGGCGCTTTACAGTGCATTCCTGCCGATAAGCACGGCGGAGATTTACACGCAGTGACATGAGGATCGCAAGGAATGTCTCAGGAATACAGTGCAGTTTGCACTTAAACAGCGTCTTTCACGTCAGGAGGATGGGGGTGGGAGGGGTGGGTGGGGGTTAGGCGGGGGCCTGCGGGGAGGTGGGGTGGGGGGCGGAGGGAAAGATGACAGAGGGGTTTGTTTCACCACACAGTGCTGGGCGGGAGCAAGGATTCATATCCCACTTGCACCAAATTGGTTTCAAGGGAATTGGTTGAAGGACGCAATCCGGAAACTATTTTGGGTGCTAAGTAACAATAATGGTAGGACATTGAGGAAATGGTGGGAGGTGGGTGGGCTGGGGGAGGGGAGGTGGTTGGAGGGGGGAAGAGTAGGGAATTAGGATGGGGTTGATTTGCTTCATTGCAGGAGTAAGGGATGAAGTTAACACAATAGGTGGGACAAGTCGCTTGTGCACCGTAGGTTTCCCAGGTTCTGTGGAGTTAATTCTTCTCAATATATTTTTATCTTTTAAAAAAGGAAGATCAGAGTTGAAAATGTACTCTTAATGTGCAAAATATATACCCTCCTCTCCTCCCCGCCACACACCACACCGCCCTCCCCACCTCCACACCACACCGCCCCCCCCCACACCACACCACTATCACGACTGACAGAGGGGGAAGCAAACCTTCAGGATTGATGGTGTAACGCTTACATCTGTGTTGCAGCAGTGCAAACATTCTGCTTCCAACAAAACCCCAAACCCCCTCCCCCCACCCCTCTGAACGTGAATCAATATCACATTGCCTGCCCCTAAATCGCTTCTGCGCTCTCACATTTCCGTACCAAGTCAACACTGCAACTGCAGTGTAAAGGATGGGGTGTTAAATCAACCAAATTGATCACCTTGGGGACCACCCGTGAGGGGAGAGGAGGGGAGAGAGGGTCTGGAGGAGCGGGGTGGGGAGGCGCTCCATAGACTCGAGGACATTCCATTTCTTGTCACTTTATGAAAACTTTTTTTTTTTCGCTTCCATTCTTCCATTGATCTTCAGGGAGCGGTTGGCTCGCTTTGTATCTCCAGAAGATTGTTAGCGGGGGGTGTGTGGGGGGGAATAAAGGGGAATGGAGAGAGGGAGCGGGGGTGTTGGTGATGGGGAAATAACCTCAGCTCAAGCTAAAGACAACACGCTGTTTTCATAAATTGGTTAAACCCCTGCGGTCACTCTCTTCTCTCTCTCAAGAGTTTTTTTTTTTTTTTGCTCGGTTTGAAAGCAAAGTTGATCGTTTCGACCCAGCGAGAGAGCGCGAGAGCGCGAGAGGGAAATAAAAAAGCAGGAATAACAATTTTTAGGAATTCCAGTGTCCTGACTTGACCCGAGCAGAACATGAAAGTGCAGCAGGAGGGAAGGCAAGGGGAGGAGAGGAGGGGGGACGTTAGAGGGGGAACCAGAGGGAAACTGGGGAGCTTGCCCAACTCCTGTCATTGAAAGAAACCCTTGATAATTTTTAAACAAGACCATTTGTTGGAGCATTCTACCTGAAGATTTATAATTGAAATAATATGCTTGCGTAAAACATGTATTGAACAACATTTTTCTTTCCCCCCCCCCACCCCCTCTGTCTTTCCGTTCCCTCTCCTCTCCTCGCCTTGTTGACCAGGGATGTACGAGTGTAAGAATGTCCCCTCTTAATTTGTTTGTGGACTTTTCACAGATAAAAATTAAACCTGTTTTTCCCTCCCCTCCTCTCACTCCCCTTCCCTCCCTCTCTTTTTGCCCCTCTCTCTCACACACACACACACACACACACACACACGCTCGCACGCTTTGCTTATTTGAGCGAAATTCTCAGAAAGTACAACATTGTAAACTGTGTTATATAATTGCGTTGGCCTCGTGTCAGGCTCACTTCCCCGTGTAAACAGAGCTCTCCGGCTCCTGTGCCATCCTGTGCAACCTTCAGCTTCAACAGGGGAGGCTGTCTCCGAGCTGGTGGAAAACAACCACTCAAACACTTATATTCCAGAGCACTTATGAAGGAAAAATAACCCATTCTTCCAAGAAAGCACCCATGATGTTTCTTATGATTTTTATGACTCGTGTGGTGATATTTATTGTTTGTGTTTTTTTTCCTTCCTTCGTTGGTTACCTTCAGTCGTGATCTAATTTGGTTTTTTAAAAGGAATCGCACCCAATGGGGAGGGAAGGAGGGAGGTTGGGAGGGGAGTCAGAGGGTTGCAGAAGGGGCAAAACGTGGAGCGAGGCAGTCGTGGTTAAACAGAATTGTGCAAGTGAGGACTTTCTAACGGTCCTCTGCGGCTTCCAAAGCGTTTCGCAGGTAGTTGCCGCAAGTGTAGTGACTTGATGTTTTTTTATTTTCAGAATCAACCGGGTCACGGTGGTGGTGGGGGGTGGGGGAGGAGGAGGTAGTGGGAGTGGAAGAGGGGGAAAAAGAAATCAAAGCTCATGAGGGTCCCAGGTGAGTGGCTCAATGCGGTTCGGTCAATCGAGTATTCAACCAGCCTCAGGTCTGCCCATTCTGTTGGACGTTTAAAAAAAGTTCCCACGGTATTATTAGAAGGGAGAATGGGGAGCATTCCCTATATCTCTTGCCAATATTTGTCCTTGATCTAACACTCCCCTCCTGTCCCCCAAAAAACCTGTCCTGCACGTTGGATGTATCATGATAAGGCGCTATGTCAAATGCAAGGATGGTTATTACCTGACCAACAATTTATATTTATATAGCGCCCCGCCATGCAGGAGGGGAGAGTCCCAGAGCGCTTTGTGTTTGAGCGACACTGACTCAGTGCAGCTGCCAGCAATAGCCAGCGGTGGCTACTCTCCAAAGCAACTCGTTGCACACACATTGTGCGCGATCGTAGCCCTGGGGTTGGGGGTGTGTGGACGAGACCCCCCCACCTCCCAGCTCATTGGTGTCAACATCAGAGGAAAGGTAGAGAGCAGGCTGCCCCTTTCTGCATCGCCCTCCATTGAGTGGGCCTGAGTGTGTGGGGGTGGGGGGCGTGTTACTTCTCTCCCTTCTATTGAGATCTGGGCAGCAGACCAGACAATAATACAGGGCTAGGGGTGGTGGTGGTGGTAGGGGTGGGGGGGGAGGGCGGGGGAGTGAGGAAAGGGGGTGCGGAACAGGGGGCTGAGGACGAAAAATAATAAAAAATGGGGGTTCATAACCTCTGAATGAAAATAAAGAACATCTGTGTTTAATTAGAGACACAGTAGCCAGTGGTAGTTAAAAAGTACTTGAAGTGGAATACAGCTGTCAATTTTTAGAGGGAAGGAAACTCCAAGAATGGGATCGCCCCAGTCTTTAAGCAGAGAGTAGCCCGGCCGAGGAGAGTTTGATAAATCAGATAGCCGTGACCCGAGACAGCCCTGATACCCAGAGTAAGGCCGTGCCCTGATCAGAGCCTACATGTGTCAGGGAGGCAACTGATGGACTTAACCGGAGCTATTTAAGAAGCAAAACATTATTGTCGTCAGATCTGTGCTGACTTTGCTCTCACCCCAAATGGTAGCTTGTTCAAATAGCATTGGTTGATGATGTATGGCACATAGCAGGGTTTGAAGGGAGGGCCTCGTGCGTGTGTATGTGGTCTAAATGGTGAGGGTGGTGAGACAGGTCAAACAACGCTAATTGCTACTATTCAAAGTCTCCTTATTCCTGTTTGCTTATCAATGAATGGTGATTCCCCCCGATGAGAGTATCAAGGAAACGGAAATGAAAGGGATTCTGTGTACGGTGTAGCATTGAGAAAAAGGTTAAATATACAGTGATAACTGGATTAGCCCAGGATACTGCAATGATCATCTTGTTTTCGTGTATCGCTTTACCCAGAGGATAACTCACAATTTGAACTGTTTGTCAGGAAGGGTGGGTGGGTGGGTGGGTGAGGAACTTGGGCGTTGTGATGGGAATGGGAGTCGGTGGTGGGGGGGAAGCTGGCATTCTGGAAGGATGAGATCAAATGAGCTGAAGGGTCTTCTTCATCTGAATCTTAAGTGATCTCGTGAAACGATCACCTTAAACCATCGCTCCCACACAAATGAGGTTTCCCAGCCATTACTTCCAATGAAGTTGGTGCAAAGAGAGAGAGAGAGAGAGAGAGAGAGAAAAGTTTGATGTTAAAGCTAGCTATAAATTCACTCTCTGTTATTTTTTGTTGTTGGAAATGTTCCTGCAAAGCTCCACTCCCTATTGAAAACAAATAGAATCAGATGCAGAAACACCCAGATCTGAAAGGGAAAACACGCCTGCTAATTTTAGCAATTTCCTTCTCAATGTCTGGATTTGCTGCCCGTAATGTCAGCGTTGCTGACAATGGGTGTTCATGTTTGTTTGGAAACCTGGTCCGAAGTGAGTGTCTCGTTTTAGCGCAGCGATTAGGGTGGACTTTCCTCTCGAAGCTACAGCCCAGACGCTGTGAGCAAAGCCAATCTGAACGGGATTTTTAAAAAATACAATGTTATCGCAGAGGTGGCTGGACAGTTGGTTCGTCAACAACAGTTTGGGACCTAAATCTGGAACTCAAACCCTCCTCTTGCTGCATGGCTCACCCTGCTCTGAAGGTGCCCGTCAGCTGCGATACAAAGAACCTTAGAAAGACCTTACTGATCGTGGCGGTGTCAAGGGGCGGACGTCCCTGCCAAAGCAGGGGACAAAACAGAGGGTGAGACAGGCAGCCTATCTTGTTCATAGTAATCCTTGCTTTTAATAATAATAATCCTTGCATTTGGTAAAGCGCCTTATTACGTCGTCGAGACGTCTCTAAACGTTTGATATATGTCACGCTTTATCACATCAGCAAAAGTCTCCAAAGCCTTCACAGGATTTTCTGTCAAGTGTGTCGACTTGTATATATTTGTTGGCGAATGTGGAAGCCAATTTGCCCGCGTCAATGTCCCACAAACACCCACAGCAGCGTGTAGGTGCTGGTGACTGTTTTTAATTTCGGGTGTACTGCCTCCGAGTCCGATCCCATTCCCACTCAAACTCCTCACGTAAACTATCAGCGGGGAACTCTGTGTTAGCAATTAGCAGCAAAAGCCAGTTTCTTTATTGCTCCTGAACCCAGGGCACTTGTACTTTTTTTTTGACGAGATGCTGATCAATGTACCAGTGCCCAGAAACCCACCAAACAGCCACATGTCAAAGAGAAATGGATGGTTTCTATTAAATAGGAATAGATTTGTTCCTGATTCGGCCAGCGAGTCGGGAACTTAAGCTCACATTTAAGGTGATCATCGTAACAAAAAACATTAGAGGAGAGAAATAAAATTACGCAGGAGGTGTTGAGAAGGAACAAATTGTCTGGCACAGATCACAGTTGAATCCCTGGATTCTTTTCAAGGGGAATTGGATGGATTTTGGAACCAGGTATGAGGAATGCACAGGTTAGATTAATAATAATCATTCTAACCCTTGCATTTGATACAGCGCCTTATCACGTCTTCGAGATGTCTCAAAGCGCTTCACAGAATATATTATAAAGTGAATTGACTGTATATTTTGTGGGCAAAACGCGGCAGCCAATTGCGCACAGCGATTTACATTTAGATCGTGCCTTTCACACCAGGAGGAGGTCTCCAAGTGCCAAATGGCCCATTTCTGCATTCAACGGTATTTACTCACTCACATCTGGTGGTATTGGCTCTATCCGACATGTTGACCTAAAAAAGGATGGAGCTCTACCATTACTGTTTGTAAGTTGGCAGCAAGAGATGGGAAACGATGCGAGGCTTCGAGCAAAGACAGGACGTGTCGGCCTCGTGAGGATTCCGTACATATTTCAAAAGAGTACTTTACTATTGTGTACGTCCGGCATTTTAACCATTTGCCACAAAAACATTGCAAATTGCAACATGCTTTGATAATAAGAGAGTGGGCGAGTATCTGGATAATATTTAAAGTCACATTCTGCTCACAATCAAAATACCTCAATGGCTTCAGTCTCGCTGCATGTTACAATCCAAGGGTCGAGGAGTTTATAGAAAATTTTTCGACGAAACCACACACAAAAATATTGTTGCTTAACCACTGCGATGAAAGGGAATTGAAATAGAATATGGTTTTTCTAGTGCTGCTTTTAACTACACATATATATATATATGTGTATATAAGCAAATTGTCACACAACATGTGAAAATAGACAATCGAAAGCTTGATCCAATTGAGGTTACTGTGGATTTTTTTTAGAAGGAAACACCAAGTTTATTTTAATTTTACTTTCAAAACAAAGGCCTGGGAACCTGGACGTTGTGTGGTTCGCCTTTATTTCAGGGTGTGTGAAAGTTGGACTTTTTCCTGAATTATGCACCAAAAATCCTTCATAACAATAAACCTTGCGTTTGACGAAATACTTGTAGCGTCAAAACATCACAAAAAAAAAGCAGACCATTCTCGCGAACTTGTGAAACATTAATTCCCACCTGAAGAGGTGGACGTTTAAAGATGCCATGAGATATCAAGGGTTTCTATCAAAGTGGCTAACGATGAGATGAAATTCTGTTTTCAGCCTGAAACGTCAATGACAGTGACTTGCACAGACGGGAAATGGAGCAAGCAAGTGACCTGTGAGCCGGTGGATTGTGGCATTCCTGACCAGTACCACGTCTACCCTGCAATCTTCTCCTGCCCTGACGGGACCACGTTTGGCAAAAAATGCACCTTTCAATGTCGGCCACCAGCCCAACTGAAAGGTAAGCTCCAGAGTCCACCCAACCCATCACCACCTCTTCCCCAGGGCCTGGGAAATAATGGCATCTCAACCACAGGGAGCAAAAGGCCACATGTGATGGGATAATTATCACGTCAAAAAATCGAGCTGATCCAATAACTGGCCTCGGAATGCTGCCCAATGCAGGACAGATTGGCATTGACAGGAGCACAAATTTTGACAAAAGTGTTCATTTTCACGTCACGTATCACCAGATCACGTCTTCGAGACATCTCAAAGCGCTTCACAGTATATACTGTCAAGTGAATTGACTGTATATTTTGTGGGTGAAATTATACATATATATATCTCAAGAAATGTTCCAATTCTGATATTTCTGTCAAAATTGTAACCAACAGAGAATTTGCCAGATTTTCATTTAGGGAACCAGCCCTTTTATTGGGATGCTAACAAGTCCACACAGCTGTTAGTGGATACACAGATGTAGAAGTACTGTAAGAAACAGCTGAAGTCAAACGCATGCAAAGCACGGATTGCAGTTACTTTGGCTCCAATTCAACAAAGAAAAAAGAAACTGCGAGCCTATACATAAACAAGAAGTAAAGTCTACACACCTCATAAATGGCACAGTAAACCAGAAAGGATTCAGACTCGCTTAGCTCAGATGAAACATTTTTACCGAGTTTATAGCATGAAGTAATACAGAAAGTTGGAAGGATTCATGGGAATGAAAACACTGAGGCGTAACGGATCAAGTTTAACGAAATGAACCTCAGCTTCCTATGCAAAGGCGGATAAACTAAAAACAACAATATTTGATGTAGCACCTTTCACATTGGTTGGACGTCTCAAAGAGCTTCACAAGATATTATTGTTATGTACTGTGAAGTGTAGTGACTTTGTGCTTTAGGGGTGAGTGGACGTTTTGTGGGCTTGTCTTGTGTCAGTTTCTTGCCTGCAATAACGGTGCTGTGCTATGGTATCACAAAACCAAGCTAATTGGCCACATTCTACGCCCAATATGACCTTCCTAATATCAATTTTTAGATGGTCACAAAAAATTATTGCTACATAACTGGAATGGGTATATAATATACAATGTCTCATGGCTATATAAAGCACAAATGCAATGATTATTATTGTATTATTTATTACTATTGATGGGTTACCAGTAAGGGTGGGCTAAGGCCACAGCACTGCAACTCACACTGCTGTGTGCAAATTGATTGCTGCATTCACCCAAAAACTGCACAGTCACTACACTTTAGGGAAATCCTGCCCACATTGCTGAGGTCTGAATGGTTGAAACGCAGGCTACGGAGTGCACATAAGCCCTCCCTAGAATTAAATAAGAGATCAGAAGTGAGGTGTAGATGGAAAATGGGCCGTGTGATCTCATCCGTTCTGAGCACTCACCCGTAACAAGTCTTCCTACTGCATCATAACATAATAATAATCCTGGGATTTGATATAACACCTTATCACGTCTTGGAGTCATCTCTCAAAGCGCTTCACAGAATATGCTGTAAATTGAATTGACTATATTTTGTGGGCAAAGCAGATGAGGCCTCGAGCAGGTATCCCGTTTCCTTTAGACAGAGGGCTACTGGTTGCCTTCTGTGCAAAAGATACACTTGCTGTGGACTGTCCTGAAATTGCCCCATATAAACCCTGAACCCCCGTGCGCCCCTGCCCTGCTGGCTTGGCGTATTCGAGAATAAAAAAAACACAACGAACAAGGTGGGCGACAATTCACTGATATGACCAGCGTATCGTATGTCATTTCAGCAACTGAACAAAGAGAAGCAAGGAGAGGGTGCCAAGGATAATGAGGGATAGTTTGTACTGGATTTCAGACGTACAAGTGCGTAACGATCACAGTGCCTCTTGCCTGGTGCGTGTGAGGTGCTTACAGAACCTATTGCTTCAGATTCAACTCAGTTGCACATTACTCGCGTCACCGTGTGCTCAATCCAGTTCAAACTCCTTACATGTGGAACGTCTAAACCTTTCCAATAAAAGTATTTATTTAAAATTTATTGTTAATAACAAAAACATTTTTTGTTATTAAAGTCACTTACCCCCTCCCTCCCTATCGCCAACTCCCCCCCCAGTAAATATTCACATGTATCAAGCCAACGTGATTATTTATTGGAAACATATCGATTTAAACAAAACCATAATAGTTTTTTTTGCCATTAGTAACTTGAAGAACTTAGTGGGAGGGTGCATGCCAACACAAGCAAACAGTTCAAGGTTGAAGAGCAGAAAATGGGAGAGAGTTATTCTTAAGTAAATGTCATAGATATGTTTTGTGCTATAAAACAGCGTGCTGTTGTGGTTTATAACAGCGTGTACAGGATATGCGTTTCAGAGGTACTGTGAACAATTTGCTTTCCAAAGCCTTGTGCCAGTAGTTCCAATAAGGTTGGTTAGCTCCTAGTAGATTAGGGCATTCTGTGCCAAAACAAGCCGTACAGTTGGACTAATACTGTATACTGTTCTGCAGGGACCAATAAAAGTCTGACCTGCCTAGACGATGGACTCTGGTCTTTCCCTGAGGCTCTTTGTGAACTGATGTGTTTAGCTCCTTCTGCTGTGCCCAACGCGATATTTCAAAGCAGCCACTGCCAACAAGAGAGGCACAAAGTTGGCTCATCGTGCAAGTACAAGTGCAAGCCAGGTTACCATGTTCCTAACCCCTTGAAAAAGATAAGGAAGTAAGTAGAACTAATGTGCGGTGATGTACATATATGGCTGATTGTTTGCCAGGGGGGTGGGGGCGTTGGGTGTGGTGGGCACTCCTGCTCTCTCACTCTCGTTAAGATCAGCTCAGGGTAAAGCGGTTGGGTGTCCAAGGATCAAAGCCTGCGTTGCCAATGACATCATTCATTCCACTTCTACCTATAAACCCGATCGCCGTGATAATGTTGACATGTGAAAGCAAACTTTAGAAATTGGTTAAAGGTGTCGAAGTTATGAACTAACAAACAATTAGGGGCTGCCTTTAAAGCTGTACCACAAAAATGCGCAAAACCATTTGCTTGCATGCTAATATAGTGTTTAGTATTGGAACATAAAAACATTTACGAGAAAATTGCATTGTTTTTGGCAGCTCAGGACCAGACTGTAAGGACATTACCTTTTTTGGCATAGATTATCAGCAATAAGCCCTTTGATACTGAGTTGCGTTTAATTAATATCAGCCACCAAGCTTCTAAAATGCTGTTCGGTTGCCATACACACAGACACATACAAAATATAGGAGCTGAATTTATAACTAATAACTAAAGGATGCTTATATATATACACACACACACACTATTAAAAGGATGAGGAAACATGCTGTTTTTTTCCTTTATTTAAACCATTAAAATGAATTATACATGCTAATGGACTTTGCCGTGTGCGCAGTGTAGGGAAATTAATCCTGAGGAACTGACTTCACAGATCATCTTGCTGGCACTGAGAGATCTTCAGAATCCCACTGAGCATTCCTCAAGTCTCATGCATATTTAATTAAACACATTTAAGTAATGATACTGATAGATCATCTAAGTTAAAAGCCAAACACAGATAGAGATGCTGCTCTCAATCCTTCCCCCCTCTCCCCCGCCTCCTATCATGTCAGATTTTTATTAGAAGTGAACAAAAAAAAATGTCTGTACAATTGCATTTTCACTTGTGTTGGGAAGGAAGCTTTTCCTTCCATCTTCAAGAGGCGCAGAGCGTGGCCGAGGGGGCTGGAGAGCGGGGTGACGGCTCTAGCGTTTAATCCCGGTCTGTGCCGAGTTGGCGAAACTCACTGTGGAGAACAGTGAGATTCCTACAATCCTCCTCACCATCTCCATTCCCCACCACCATCACCACTGAACTGACTGCCCTACACACCCAAGTGTTAATTCTTTGGGTTCGAGCGTGCCAAGCTATCCGATTGTGGAGCAATAGCATCCAGAGGCTTTTTTTGGGGGGTGGTGGGGAGGGGAAAAAAAAGAGTTCTAGCAGAGTCACCATGTTTCACATCGGAACCTGGAAAGCGTCTGGAGGGGCCGCAGTGGATGTGAGAAGGCACCACCTCAAAAGGGCAAGGATTTTGCTCATTTTTTTTGTTTGTTTGTTTGTTTTTGCCGAAACAGGAGGACCTTTAAGATGCGCTGCACGGAGGACGGGAGCTGGCAGGAGGGGGCTTGCATCCCCGTGATGTGCGAGGCACTCCCAGACAAATTCCACGGCGTTCACCACTGCACCAACGGCTTCCAGTTCAACAGCGTCTGCTCGATAAACTGCAGCGAGGCCAAGGACTCTGTGAGTAGCCGACACGCGGGGCCTCTCGATCAGTGGAAAAGTTAGCGAACGAGCCTCTGAAGCAGGAGAACAATAAGGGAAAAATGTTGCTGCCTGCTCTCGCGTTCAAAAAAAAAAAAAGAAAAAAAAATTTCCTGGCAAATTTCACCTCGCAAAAAAGCTTTTACGGGCCTCTTTTTTTTCTCTCTCTCTCCTCCGCAATTTATAAGGGTTTTTCCCAGCAGGCTTGATTCACATGGTTGTCTGCGATTTTCTGGCCTACAATGCCAATGTAATCAGACACCAATTAATAGGGCCATGGTTAACAGGGATTTTCCTTCATAAGATGCTCACCGCCAATCCTGGTTCCCTCAATCCTTGGCCAGACACCTCGCTAAATCCCATTGTTCACATCAGCGCTAATGGCAATGATCTGTTCTATAGCATTGACCCACTGAAAAGTCTACAGGATCCAACCCTGTAATACCACATCATGCGGCTCTTACCTCCAGTGAATTTAACAAACGAGGACAATAAAAAAAAAGTTTAATTCTTGCAACTTTTTTTTTAATGAAACAAAAACACTCTGAAACGAGGCAAGCCTCCTTGTAAATAAAGTAGGGTCCGTTCGCATAGCTGCGGGTTCCAGCGCACACCTTCCCTATGATGTCAACACGCAATGAAATCCTATGCTGCGTTTAGTGGAAACTCTCAGTCGTGTTGGTATGCAGCGATTTCACTACCAAACATGCAGGGCGACTCCACACCCTCCCACTGTCCACTCTCTGTGATCTCTTGTAACCTACACCACACCTCCACCCACCCCCCACCACCGCATGGAATTAAATTGAGTCGTTTAGATCCAGAACGATTCCAGGTTCGATCTCTAGTCCGCACTGAATTAACTGATCTTAGTCGTTGCGAAACTTGGTGCCTTTGGCATCTCTGAGCTTGCTAACCCCAGGGGTAGGGTAGGTCGTGATGAGAGAGAGAGAGATAGAGGGGAAATACGTCAGCAAACTTATCATTATTGTTCACTCAACCCTGCTGAAAACTGTACACATGTGGATATTAGGCAAAGATGAGCTGGCTTGGCAGCTACTCTTCCTCTCTCTTCCCCTCCCAATAAATGGCTTACCAATGCTTACACAAGAGAGGTTTGGATGAAGAAAGCCCTTTGGCTCATTTGATCTAATTCTTCCAGAAAACCCATCCTACCATCTATCCCATCACGACGTCAAGCTATTTCCTTTTAAGCAAGTCCAAGGCTTCCCCCCCTTTCCCTAACAACCTGTTCCAGTCGTTAATTACCCTCTGGGCAAAGTAACATTTCCCGCCGTCTCCTGAAATCACCCTTTGTATCCGAGAAGCTGTGGTCACGAGTAGCAGCCAACTTCAGACGTGCCGACCAGCCTTCGTGGGACCGTACCCAAGTCTTGATGTGGAATAGCACAAGCGCTCTATCAACTGCAAGGATTATTACTACTACTACTACATGTCACCTCTTCTCAAAACAAACACACATTGCTTTAACATTCAATTAGACTATATGTTTTTTAAAAAAAAACTATTTCTCATCAGCAACTACATTGTTTTCCACTGCATTCGATTAATAGGCGTTTTCTGCGAAATAGTTTTCTATGAAAGGGTTGGACGCTTCGCAATTGTTTCCCCCCCCACGGGAGGCTTGTAATTGTAGTGGAAGGTTCTCTGAAATGGAAAGCTTCCCGCTGTGTAGAACTGGCTCCAATTTGGTCAATTTC
This sequence comes from Callorhinchus milii, assembly GCF_018977255.1. Taxonomy (NCBI): domain Eukaryota; kingdom Metazoa; phylum Chordata; class Chondrichthyes; order Chimaeriformes; family Callorhinchidae; genus Callorhinchus; species Callorhinchus milii. The sequence continues at coordinate 14,280,805 of NW_024704749.1, forward strand.
TTGAGTACCAGGAGTCCTGCAATGCCCGAGGGTGATGGCGTCCAATTTGAGCTGTTAAGACACGGCAGGTAGACAATGCCCCGACCACAAATAAAAACCTATTTCGCTGAATAGGGGCAAAGAGGTCAAACTATTTCGGTTATCAGAGCCGGTGGGCTTCCGACCGGATAGAGAGTGCAGTGGGGATTTGGGGAATGCTGTTCCCCTTTGGCCAGCGTCATCTGTGTGTGTGTGTGTGTGTGTGTGTGTGTGTGTGTGTGTGTGTGTGTGTGTGTGTGTGAGTGTGTGTTTCTCCTTCATTTTGGAATATCCTTGGGAAATTTCCATGATTCAAAATGTTCTCCGAATGCTTAGAATGTGCAGGAGAGAGAAAAAAAATTAGGGGAACAGCCCACTTCTTTTTCTTTCTTCAAACAAATCATTAAAAGCTCTGACTTCCCAAATTTCTACCCATCTCCCATTTTGACATCGATTCTGCTTTCAACTGCCTTTTTGGGGGCAGTGGGTTCCACATTTTCACACCCCACTTCGCTCCATGCGAAGAAATACATTCCGATCACATTTCTGAACTTGTTGCAGAGCGGGAGAGGATGGTGGAGTGGATTTCCGGGATGTTTTAAATCAAGGACCCCCCCCCATTAACACTTCCTTTCGACGAGTAGAACTGCACTCCAGAAGTAGATCCGAGCTGAGCCAGCCTGTGCGTTATATACACGCGCGGACGAGGATTATGATGGGATTACGAACCTGCCATTAGAGCACAGCCTCGTCAACCTTGGAGAGCTTCACTCGTCCTCGGTTTGAGGTCTGTACAGGATTCCAGCCATTGAAGGATGCAATTTTCCAAATGTTTTGCAGGAATCGATCCAGAATGTGGTCCGCTGCAGGAAAGACGGTACGTGGAATAGCTCGCTGATAGTCTGCAGTTCAATGAATGGAGAATGTGCACCACCTCATCGACTCAATGACCGGATCAGGCTGAACTGCACAGACGGTTACGGCATAGGTAAGCTCCACGTAAGCAGTGCTGTAGAGCTTCCGGGCAGGCTGGAAAATCCCCCTGGCATCAATGTGGTAGATTTTGCTGATGTCTCAACAACAGCAACAAGATTGCATTTATAGAGCGCCTTTCACGTCGGGACGACGTCCCAAGGCGCTGGACAGTTGGGTTGGGACCCGAGCATTGGGGGGAAAATGGTCAGGGGGAGGGAAGGGAGGGAGCGAGGAGGGGGGAAATGGTCAGGGTGAGGGGAGGGAGCGAGGAGCGGGTAGAGAGTCGAGAGGGGAGCTGAAGGCACGGTTGAAGAGAAAGGTCTCAGAGGGGAAAACAGAATAAAGACTCAGCTAAATATCACCTGGGGCATTATCAACTACAAATTCTGCAGTCACTACACTTTATATTAGAAATCCACTGAGACACTGAAAGATGCCGTTACCTTTCTACACTTACATAGTCACTACGCTTCAAGTGTAAGGTGCAGTGACTGTAATTGGTGGGCAAACCTCAGGAAAAGCTCATTCGCGGCGTCTTGGACGGCACATGTCAATATCAGCTAAAAACGTGTCTTTTTCTTTCAAGAGTTGCCGTGCCTTATGGTGAGCTCGAAGTACGGTAGTGTGATATGGCAGACTGGCACAGCATCTCTTTATGAGCGGGCTGGAGCTATGAGCATTTAAAAAAACGAGAGAGAGAGAGAGAGAGAGGAAAAAAAAGAGGCTCGGCTTTCATGTTTGAAACAGAATTTCCGAGCCTTTGTTGCAACTATAAATGCGTCCTGCTGCTGCTCTTGGTGACGATGCAGGAAAACATGCTTTGTGCTGCCAAGCCAACAGCCAGACTCGAGGCAGGCGGGTTTAATAGTGGCGAACCTTCGTCTTGGGGTGTGCGCTACGCAAAATGCCTGGAACAAACCTTCATTCCGTTCAAGAGAAGGCACAGCTGAACCCGTAAAAAATTCTCGTATGACCAGCCATTTGCTAAAGACTCGATCTCGACTCAGTCGCCTTTGCCGATCCAGGACTGAAGTCACTTGAGTTCCCTCTATAAAAGGTTTAAAACTAATTAGTATAAAACACTGCGGTGAATGCTAGGGCAAACCTGTCTTTACTGTTTATCCAGGCACGACTGATGTCTGATTTGTTAAGGAGCAGAGAGATTAGTCCTGTGTATGTGAGCTGGGGCTTGTGGAGCTATCCGTAGTGCTGTAATGCTCTTGCCCCATCAATTATGGACCAGCCTGCTCGCGTGGAATGTACTGACAGAACGCAAAGGAATTTCATGGCAAAACGTTTGCCTTGTGAATGATGAGGGGCAAGCGGGGGGTGGGGGGGGCAATGGGAAAGTGGGTGGGGGGGGGGTGGGAATATTCAAGGCACGTTTGAAAAAAAGAAAAAACTCTTTTTTTAATCCCCTCCCAAACTCTCCCCCAGGTGCTGAATGCACAGTGTCGTGTTTGCTCCGCCAAACCGACCCGGTTCTCTTAGCCAGCAACATGACCTCAGACGACGTGAAATATTGGATGAATCCTTCCAAGGCAAAGGTCAGTCACGAAGTAAAGCTCATCGAGTTAAATGAGACACTGCCCTGCGTGGAGGCTGCGATGTAAGTGCAAGTAGTTGTTGCCGTTGAAGTTGTTAAATGGCGACAACAATAGCTTGCGCTTATCGTAGCGGCCTTTACAAAGAGGGTTGCATCTCGGAGCGCTTAATCCTCTCTCGGATTAAACTTGTGTCAGAGAATTTTTCAGCCTTGTCCCTCCCCACACCCCCCCAATTGATAGAAACTGCGCAGCGCATTCAATGCTGTGGGAAGCATCAAGTGCAATCCATGCAGCGTGCCGTTGAATTACAGTCCTGTTCACTGCACGGTTCCTTTTATTTCTTGACTAGTGTTTTATGTAAACCGCCATGCGCCTTTGACAACATGAGCCAACCTTTTGGTCCACCACACCATTGGCAGTCTTTTCTCTGCGCAAGAAAAAAAATTGTGGCAAGGCACTTCACACTCAGGTCAGTGGTGAGGAGGATTTCACAATCGCAAGCCAAAATACCATTTATTTCACCCTAAATTAACAGTTGGCTAAATAAAGCTGTCGAGAAACATCTTTGGCGCACAGTCATGCAAAAAGACAATAATCGCGTCCGGACGACCACATCAGGCAGTGGGAACATGACTCTTTGTAAAGGAACACAGAAGTGAACGTGTGGCACAGTGTCACATGAAGGCTCTTCACACCAAGAGAAACAGACATACATACACACATGCGCACAGAAAAAAAAATGCCTAGAAAGAGATCCGCAGACAAAATAATATAAAAAATATTTTACTGTTAACAAATGTCCCGACCTCCGGTTTAATGAGGTATTCAGTTGGACGTGATGGGAGATTCAAAGCAACTCAAGTGAAAACTGGTAAACAGCAGCTGAACCTAGTCGGACCCAATTACAGTATGACTTGACATGGAGAACATTATCTGTATCTGCATTGGCCCATTATACAGATTGCCTCCACTCGCTCACTGCACTATTCCCCGACCAGCGCTACAGTAATTATGGACAGTCTAAAAAAATGAGTGAGAGAGGAGAGAGAGGGAACGTTATCTAAAAAGCAATTAGATGTGTGGCAAGTTAATGGAATGTAAATGGGATGGAGGAATTACAGGGTGTGGGGTAAGGGTAGGGAAGAAAGAGCAGAGTATTGCCTCAGTAAAACAAGTCTTTTTTTTCCCCCCATAGTAAAGGGGGATATTGGGGAAAAACAAACTCATCTGCCAGTGTTACTGACTCACACAAAAAAGGCATTGTGGGCTGAACAATACTGAACTTGAGCTACAGCGAACTCTGCTCGTCTGTGGGTTTAGGAAACCTGGTTGCGTCTGCACCTTTTACAGAGACTTAGAGAGAGAGAGATTGAGAAAAAAACCCTCAGAAAATCTGTTTGGCTTTTAGATCCTGTGTGTGCTGTTGCCATTTTTAATTGAAGTATCGCCTTTGACGTCAACACTTAATCATTAAAAGGCTGGATTTTTGCATTTTACTCTCTCGGTCATGGACAATTAAGTTCGCTGGCTGATTTCCAAATCTGTTATTTCAACACCCGGACTTTAGGAGAGAGAGAGAAAAAAAACAAAAACAGGTTCCATAAGTGGCACGATAGGATTCGAATATTAACTTAACTTTGGGCTTTCTGAGAAGCGACACTAAGCTCAACGCCATGAGTTGGTCAGACAGTTTTTTTTCTTTTTTTGAAAAAAAAACCCGAAACAAAACTATTCTAAAGGCAAAACTCCGAGAGAAAATAATTTTGACGAGGATATCGTCTACCTCTTGACTGACCCTCTGGTCAGCGTGCTTCCATTCACACACATCGCGTCCGTCGCCTTTTGGCGGCTGAGTCAACCGTTATATGGAAGCAGCTGGAGTCGAGTGCTCGGAGTAACGAGTCATGATGCAAGTGTTGTTGTTGTCAACCATGGTGATGGGACTCTGGAAGGAATGAAGTGTCAGGAAAGTACAATAGTTGAGAGTAGATGGACTTCCGTGCGTGGCGTCATTTGGTGCTCTTGAAGGGGCCCTCTTATGAATTAAGAATAAACTCCAGATATTTTAGATTGCAATCCGTGATGAGCAAACTTTTTTTTTCATATAAAAAAAAGTCCGGATTTGCCAATTTCCAGGCTGATTGCCTTTTCAAGAGCAAACACTTGACCCCTGATCTCTGACACCAGCAGGGGAGGGTCTCAGTTATATGTTTGAATCTCCCCTCTGACCAAGTCACCCATGACATTGGAAAGCGTCACTTATGGTATCAAGGGATCACCAAGAATTCTGAGGGACGATAGTCAATTTAAGAAAAAAAGCCCCGAAGCACTAGGAGAGGAGAGAACCTGGGTAGCATGACATGTTTCGCCCACAAAATATACATTCAATTCACTTTACAGTATATTCTGCGAAGCAATTTGAGACGTCTGGAAGATGTTATAGGGCACTATATCAAATGCAAGGATTATTATTATTATTACTACAATATATTATAGCAGTATAATTTATTATTCTACTTATTATTTTAATTATTATTCTTTTAATTATTAAAGCACTTTCGATTCGCCAATTGTAACCTTCGCCTTTTTTCCTTCTCTTTACAGAAAATTATCTGTACGGCAGGACTGAAATGGCATCCAGCGCCTGAAAACATTCACTGCATCAAAACGTGCGAGGTAAGTGTGGTGGGTAATGGCAGCGTGATAGACTTTAATTGGGGGGAAAACTCCCCCAAAACCACGTCTATATTCATACATTTGCTAAAAGGGACTCAAATAACTTTTATATATATATATAAATATAAAATATACACAGGTGACCAAAAAGTCATGATATTATTATTATTCCATTAAAAACATGGCTTCACGTTTCAGCATCTTCAGCAAGAATGCAGCTTTTATTCCGTAAAAGCAGGAGAAATATCTCCTACAGGTTTTGCGTAGCATGAAAAAAAAACTATTGATAAACATCTGGAAAGTTCAGAAATTCCCCCCCCCAAAGCTTTCACGTCTAGTTTATACATTGACACAAACATACACACACACACTCTTTCTCATGTGCTTCCACGTTACAAATCTACATTGTAAAACCAGAGTAAATAATAGTACTTTTGCCCCAGTTTTGGTGCGAGTCTGCTGTTTGGAGAGATGACGGGCTGGGGCCTTCAGACTTAGTTGGAGACCTTCCAAGCCTCATTGCTTAAAAAAATGGTCATGTGAGCGGGCGCCAGCATTAATGTTATGTGAACTTTCACTCCGTTACACAACCCATTATCTGCAATATGAATTCTCGGCAGGTGGGCAAGGTTTTTTTTTTGTTGTTGTTGCCGTTGAGAATTTGTAGAAAGAACTTACAATTTACGTTAAGTTATTCTAACGCTAATCAGACAAACGCGCAGGTACGAGACGCTCAGAGGGTGGTTGCCGTGGAAAATATTCAGGGTTTATTGACCGTTTATGCGACAAAGACATGTGCTGTGCAACCCCTAACTCATCAGTCTGCAATGCGGAGTAATGCCAATTTAGTAGCATTGATATTCGCATCATTCCCCCACCCCCAACCCCCACTCACCTCGTCTCATTTCCCCCACACCCCCACCCTCTCTCAGTCTCAGTTTATAAACTGGTTATTTCAGCTCAAGATAAAAACGCAGACTTCATAATTGATTATAAGGTCAAAACAACCGTGCAGTTCACCCAAAACCCATATTAAATCACAATTGTTCCCGGCTGCATAATCTCTTGTGTTCTTCGAAGGAGTTTTTTGGAGTGTTTATGTTGTAAACGCCCATAAATTCTTTGTAAAAAAATCAATAGTCCAGGATTCCACATTTGGAATTATGCCCGTGTGTACTTGTTTTACAAAATGGACTTCCTACACACTTTTTTTTATTTTAAAAAGAAAACCCCCCCGAGGACAGCTGAGCTCTCTTTATTTTTACTTGCAACTTCAAAAATACATAGTCGGTACACTTCGCAGTGAATCCTGTGTTCAGTCAGCCCAATGTGCTGTATTACAATGTATACAAGGATTATTATTATTATTCACGTGTGGAGTCTTTAAACCACGGAGGGCTTTAAAGGTGAGGATGAGGATCTTGATCCTCTGGGGATGGGGGAGCCAGTGAAGCCAGGTGAGGTGCGGGAGAGGACACGAGCAGCAGAGCATCGAATAATCTGTAGCTTGTGGAGACGAGAATTGGGACTTCCAGCGAGCAGGGAAGTTAGCTCAGTTACTGCTCGGTCCATCGCTTTAGTTTGAACACTGAAAAGGTGCAAACAAAACTTGGATCTCGAGAGGTTAATGCAACAATTCCAGATCTGGCCATACCAGAAAATAGCCATGGATACAGCACGCATCGTTTATGGCTCCCTCGCTTAAAGAGACTCTATATAAAGCTCTCTCTCGTTCTATAATATGCCCTTTGCTGCAGGACTTGTACACTTGCCAAAGAAGGGGGGGGGGGGATCTGGGCTGATTTATGGCATTTGGAGGTGGGGGGCCGGGTGAGGCGTCATGAATAAATGTTCAGCCTTGTTCTGCCTGTAATATAGATCAGTAAACTTTCTGATCTTCTCTCTAGTTCTTTTGTAATTGCGTCGAGACTCAAATTACACGAGCAAGTACATCAAAACAGTGAGTGGGTCGGTCAGTCACTTCAGTTGCTTTGTCATTAACACAGTGAGGAGAACGGTTGATGAGGAATGGACATTTTGAGGGCAGCGTGCATTGATTTTCATCCTCTTTTGCGCCTGAGGAGTGAGTGAGAGTGAGTGAGAGGGAAAGGGGGCGGGTGGGGGGGGAGAGAAAGGGAAAAAAAAAATTCTGGCGATACGCCAAATACCAAGAACGCCGAGCATTCAACGAAAAACAATTTGAGGGCAGGGTAAAGGTTGCACATAATTGTAAAGTATGCAGGTGCTGTTGCAAAGTCCCAAAGGAGTCCTGTCTAAATGGAAGCCAGCGGTTAGTCCTGGCTGAGGTGCACACACATTTAATTGACAGACAGCAATCTCGAAATAGAAGATGCTGCACATTCAGCACAAGAATGATTTAACTGCCCCCCCCCACCCCAGGGAGACTTTACTGTAGTAAAGTCCTTTGTGATCGTAGTAATGACGAGATGTATATCACACGCAAGGGCAAGGTTACACGTTCTCAGGGCGGTCAGAGGCTAATTTGTCTTTAAATTTTAATGTCGGAATAATGAAAGTTTGGCATTAAACTAGCTTTTGTGTTTCGCTCGTGAAACCCAAAAGATCTGTTTGGCTTTACTGATAGGCAGGGAAAAGATGGGGATATTTCTGCTTGCAAGGTCCTAATGGGATTTGGTGCTCATGCCTGGAGACTGAGATGCGCAAATGGTATTTTTGTATATATAAAAAATGTAATGCACAACGCTGTTAAATTGCTATTCGTTCACACTGAGGTAACGTGAATGAGAATGTAATAACACGACACGGATGATGAAAAACAAATCTTTGAATGCTTAACAGGCAAAATATCCTTGCAAAAAAAAACATGGCAGTCAATTTATGCACAGCGGGGATCCACAAACAGCCATGAAGTGAATGACCAATTTTATCGGGGGGATTGTTAGGCCAGGACACCAGGAGAAACTTTGCTAGTGTAGGACAGATCTTGAATGCTTATCTGAACAGGCAGAGGGGGCCTTGGTTTAATGTCTCATCCGAGGGACAGCGTATCTGACGATGCAGCTTTACATTTGAGATCACCATCAATTAAACGGAATCAAGAAGATTCTGAAATGACTTCACTGTCCTGTCCTCATCCAAAACTTGTTCCTGCTGTCATTTAGCCTCAGTGCAATGAAATATCTCCAAGTGTCTGTCCTTCACACCCCTGAATCATGAATTCTGGCTCTGCTAAGACATTTCTATACAACTCAGATGGTGGGGGCGGGGGCAGGGAGGGAAAAAGATTGCATCTCCCAATGGAAAATAATAACAACAATTGTGAATTGCAATGTGGACAAAATTAACTTTGAATTGAATAACTCAAGCAAATCAGGAGACTTGAGAGAGCAAGAGAGAGAAAAGTGCTTTACTGAACTAGTTTGGTCATACAGGGTTGAAGCAAAATTAGTTTTTCCACCCCCCCAAAGGCAACATCAGGCAGGCAGGGTAAAAAGGGTGTATGAAAGAGGCTTTGCTTCATGCAATATTTAGCAGCGAGGCTGAGATAATGGAACGTGTGGGCTGGTAGGAACTCACTCAATTACTAGTGATCATGATGTCATTAGAATTGACCTTTTGACTCACGCTGGCAGGGATAAGAAAAGGAGTACATTAGATTTCAGGAGGGAGTGAAAGAAATAAGATAAACAGCTAGAAACTATCGGAGGCTTTCTTGAAACAAAATCAAAAGGAGGAGAGGTTTTAAACGAGACTGTACTACTGGAGAGAAGGTAGGCGGTACATAGTGTAGTAGGGTAGAACATCAAGCGCTTCAAAGAATAATACTAGAAAGTGAATTGACTGTATTTTGTGGGTGAAATATTTTGAATAATAATGAAGAAAGAGGTAATAACAGTGAGGTTAGTCTGCAGTCTCATCAAGGTTTCCATTATTTCTTCTTCTTAATAACAACAACAAAGCATTTGATATAGTATCACTGAGACATCTCAAAGAGCTTCATAGTATTTACCGTAAAAGTGTCACAACTGTATAGTGTGTGAGCAAAATCCACGTTTGTTGTCACCAGTGAAGACGAAGACATTAGCCAGTGCGCCCAGATAGGAAACCCAACTGACAGGGATGCTTCAGAGTTTATGGAGATTTGTGGTTAGCAATGAAATGGTCATTAAACAAGAACTGGAGTGCTTTAAGGCTCATAAAACATCAGGGCAGAGCGGGGTGGATCCAACACGACTAAAATCACAAACGAGGAGTAAAAGTAGGGGTGTGGTGGCAGAGATGGCTATAAAAGCTCGCTGGCCACAAAACTCATGGAGATGATGAGCGTAATTCCAATCTTTTATAGAAAAAAAATCTGAGGATGATCTTGGGAATTCTAAGCTTGTTGGCTTGACATTTTTAATGGGAAAAATGCTTTGAGTCAATTGGGAAGGAAGTGATTCGAGCGAGCCTGCCAGTTGGACCCAAGTGAACAGGGGCTTATGAGAGAGGCAGGCTGTGCGTAATATATTTATTGAATTCTTTTAGGATGTGACCGAGTTGGTTCACGAGCTTAAACAGGTGGATACTCTAGCTGGATGTTCTGCAAACCACAGTGCAGCGTTCAGAAAGCAAGCGAATAAAAAAAAAAGGTCCTAAAGATAATAATACTTGCATTTGATACAGCGCCTTACCATGTCACTGAGACGTCTCAAAGCGCTTCACAGAATATACTGTAACATGAATTGACTGTATATTCTGGGGGCTAGATGCAGCAGCCAATTGCGCACAGCAGCGTCCCACAAACAGTCAAGGGTTACACGCCCAAATTATTATTGATTAATTTATTTTTTTAAGGGATTATCACCCACGGAAAAGCGATCCATCAGTCGACCAGCAACCAGCTTCCTACGTACAGCTAGGCAAACAGAGGCTTGCGGAGGAAGGAAACTTGCCTAACATTTCTCCCTGCCCAGGAATCAAAACCAGGTCCTCTCACTTGCGAGGCGAGTGATCTAACCCCTACGCTACAGATTGCACGGAGTTTACTTTGCGCTAGAGGGGAAAACAACCAGATATGCAGGAGACGCGATAGCAATTTGTTTTTTTTTTAAAAAAAGGAAAAAACTTCTTAGCTAGGTAAAACGGGTCAGAAATCGTCCGAGCGGAACTTGCTCATGGGCAAAACAATGAACTGGAATATCTGAACTCAGTTGTATTACACCAGCTTCATTAAAGGCTTGGAGTTGAAACGTTCTCAATTATACTGCTGGGTCTTGGCTCTGAACATTTTCCACATGTACCCTCTCAGGCACAGGGCCTGTTGCAAAAACATCTGGACTGTGACGCCCGGGGTATAAATAGCTCGGCCCCTGAGAACACTCGAGGACTAAGGTGGGGTTAAAAATAACGGTCGTTTGTTGGGAGAGCCCAAGACAGCTTTGCAAGTTAGTTAAACTCTTTTTTTTTAAAAAAAAAGGCTTTGTGTTCCACCCACTCGCTCGATCTCAACTCGACAGAAAGCTGAAACACAACTCCCGGCAAATATTGAGTGTATTAATTCCGTGGCATCGTGTTGCACTGACGATTTGCACAGGCCCTTTCAGGGGTGATTTCCCTTCGGGTTCAGAGCTGTTAACACTATCAATAATTACAGCCGACTTGGGATGAGGTTCGGCACATGGCGCTGCGTTAATACGAACATGCACTAAAAATGCAAAACAGCAATATTTAGGGCCAAGAAGAAGAAAAAAAGGTATTTAGGGAATATCTTGCTTTCTCGCTAAAGCATTTATTGAAATGTTTATAACGTACTACTCAACATGTCAGCAGTTAGCCTCTCAACCAGCAGTCACTGGATAGAGACGGAAAAGAGTTCAAAATCTAATTTGTTTCACAACCACTTCACCTCTCCCCTCTTTGCCTCCGCACTCACACCACCAAAAAAAATTTAACCTCAGCAGAATTTTTCAGTAAGAATACTCGTTGCACATAGATGGTCACAGACAAAACAACAACACATTTGTACAGCATCACTCAAGCACGTCGCAGGTCATTGTAATGGCTGTCAAATGTAGTGACTGTGAGCAATGTAGGCTTGGCAGGGCCCTACACAACCAGTCCTGAAATGATTGACCAACTTTATCTGAGGGATTGTCAGCCAAGACACTGGGGTGATCGGGGTGCGGGAGAAACTCCCTTATGGCATCACGGGATCTATCGTGTCACCCGGATGGAAAGGCAGAACCTCAATTCAACATCTCATAAGGCACCACTTTCCTGAGTGCTGCACTGGAGTGTCAGCCTGGACTATGAGCTCAAAGGCCTTTGTGGGATTGAATCCACAACCTGCTGACCCAAAGCCAAGAGCACCACCAGTTGAGCAAAGCTATGGAAGCATTATATAGAGTTTTGGATGAAGACGGCCCTTTGGGCTCCTTTGATTTCATGCTTCCAGACTACACACCTCACCCTTCTATCAAAGCATCAAGCTTCTTCTTAAAATAAGACAACAAGTCCAGCATCCTGGTTTCAACCAGCCTTCCTGGTAACACACTCCAGTCAGTTACCCTCCGAGTAAAGAATTACATTCCTGGTACCCTGAAATTGCCCTTCACAACCCTAAACCTTCCTCATTGCAGCCAAAAGTAGCGTTTAGAGTTCACTCTCAATCCAATTTCAAATCTTATGTACAGCCTGTATAATATGGTCACCTTCGAGACATCTTTTCAAGACTGAACAAAACATTGTTCACACTGGGGATCATCTTCCTCACTTTCCTTTGCATTGCCTCTAGGGTCTTTATATCACTGAATCCAGAACTGCACTCAGCTCTCCAGGTGTGGGCTGACCAGAGCATTTTACAGCTTGAGTTTAACCTCCAGGGATCCGAACTCAACTAATTTGGCAATGGAGCCCAGCATCCTATTTGCCTTGTTTATTGCTGCCTTACACTGTTTTAACATGGTGAGCAATGAGTCAACTCACAATCCAATATCTCTTTCAGCTTCCCCCCTGGCAAGTTCTATCCCATTCATGGAGCACACACGCTTCCTAGTCCGACGTCCCACATGGAGTACTTTGCATGTATCTGTATTGCATCTCTTAACCCAGAAACATGGGCGAAAACATCACTGCAAAATTCAACCGGCCCCACTTAAGTTCTCTCCTACTTCCATAGCAAACATCAGCATTGAGCACGTAGTAGTGAAAAAAACATTCCATTCAGTAAAAGCAAAAACAGTTTTTCTTACCCCCAAAATCGAACCCCTCTTCTCTGCCTGTCCAGTGCTCAAAATCACTGCAAAGCGGTTACATCTCCATTCCTGCCCCCTTGACAATCTAATTAAGGTTCTTGGGAACAGCTGTGGATCATTGAGCTTAACCTGGTCCCTTAAACAGGCAATAAATAAACCACTTGCACAATTGTCACAGGGACTGTGGGGTTAACTCATTCTTGTCTGCTGTGACTGCGGGGAATAGGAACTGACTTTCCATTCTCCTTCCCGTACATTTTCTTCTGCTTTGCAACCAAGTAACGCCTTAGAATTCTTTCCCTCTGATGTCCCTCAAATTTGGTTCGATCCAGTCTATAAATCCAGCTTATTTGCTCATTAAAGCTCTCCAACGCACCTGCAAAATGCAAGCCTCGACTTCGCACTTCATAAGGCAATACATTCCTTGAACACAATGGTTTTATTTCCACTCCAAGTCTTGTCTTTAATTGTTTTTAAGCCCCACCATGGGGTCTTTGAACTCATGTAGTCAAGGCTGACGCTCCAGAGCAGTCCTGGGAGAGCGCTAAATCATCAGAGGTGCCGTCCTTCAGATGACAAGGTTAAAGAGAGGTCCCATCTGTGCTCTGTTAAGGTGGATGTGAAAAGAAAAGGGAGATTCTCCCGGTGTCCTGGCCAACAATCTCCCCAGATAATATTGGCCACTCACTTCATGGCTGCTTGTGGGACATTGCCATGTGCAGATTGGTTGCCACATTCACTTATAAAATACACAGTCACTACACTTTACAATAGTGATGGCCAACCAATGGCCCATGGGCCAGAAGTGACCTGGGTTCGATTCCCGGCAGGGTGAAACATCGGGCAAGTTCCCTTACTCCACACGCCTGTTAATAATCCCTCAAGAAAAAGTAATAGCAATAATAAATTGGGCACTTCAATCCACGACTGTTTGTGGGGACGCTGCTGTGCGCAATTGGCTGCCGCGTTTCGCCCACAAATATACAGTCAATTAACTTTACAGTATATTCTGTGAAGCGCTTTGAGACGTCTAAAGCACTATATCAAATGCAAGGATTATTATTGTATTATTATTAAGTGGCCATCAATTAAAAATAAATATTTAATCAAGAATATGTATTTGATTGTCTGGCCAAAAAGGTTGGCCACCACTGCTTTACAGTATACCCTGTGAAGCGCTATTAGGTCCAGCCTTAAAGGTCTCTTCTCCAGCTCCATTTATCCCGTTGACTCTTAATTAATTCCACCTTCTTTCATTCCTCTTGCAGCTTTACATTGGGGACAACTACTGTGACGGAGGGAACAACAGAGCTTACTGCAACTACGATGGAGGAGACTGCTGTGCCTCTACACTCAACAGAAAGGTTAGACCCCTCTCAACCCCCTTTCGACAGAAACATGTTTCAGGTTCTGTACGCGTTGCAATACATTAACGATTTCTTGCGTTGAGGGTGATGCTATTTCATCCCAAAATATGTAAGTTGTGTTTAAAAGGCCACAGTTAACGAATCAACTTGACACAGCGTTACAGAACGGTCCTGCAATACACACAGGTAAGAAACTGACTTGACGTGATCTCAAGAGCAAACAAATTATCAGGGTGTTAGACTTGAACTCAAATGTGTATGTGTGTGTGTGGTGCAAAAACACAGCCGCGGCGTGGGATGGTTTATCAAGTTCCCGTGTGTCAATTGATGAAACGTTTGCAACTCAAATGGTGTATGTTTTCTCTCTCCTTAGGATGTCAGAGGGTTTTCTTGTTATTTAAAAAAAAGTTGTGTATAGTTGCTCTGCCACAAATTCGGTCTGTCAGACTTCCGAAGCGAAGGAGAGAACGTTTTTGAGACATCTCGACGACCGTGATAAGGCGCTGTATCAAATGCAAGGATCATTATTATTACCTGATCGTAATAACAAATCATTACACATCTTAACAATTAAGTAACATTGAAAAAAATCATAAAACGCTGCGACGCTACAAAAAAGGTTTGAGCCTCAGACGAGACCTCCAGCCTTTTCTGATCTTCCAGTCACTTCTGCTCCTCAGAAGCTGGAAATATCTGTGAACGAGAGAAGCAGCTCAATGCTTCCGGCTTAATTGAACAGGTCGACACAATTAGTAAGTGGTTAAGCAGCTTATGTGACTGAGCAAACCGCTGCCTAAGTGAATGGGGGTGGGCGTTCTTCCACATCGCTGCCCCTTTTCAGAATCCCCTGGGTGTTGTATATTTTTTGGGGTGTTGATCTTCATCAGAAAGTGTACCGGGCGGGGGGGGGGTTAAGAGAGAAAGCGTAAGGGGGCAGAAAAGTGAGAGAGGGAAGAAAAGATTTATTCAAAGCCGAAGGCTGACATCCTTTTTTTTTGTAGTTTAAAAAAAACAACGGAGAAATACGCACTTTAATCCTGCGCACAATTGACCACAAAGCTGTGTCTTTTTTAATATACTCTGGTGGGATCGATCGAGTGTATCGCCACAGCCCCTTTTCTGTTTCTCTGTGACCGTCCACACTCTTAGTATCTTGTGGATCCTTCAGAGGAAACACAAGAACAGGCCATTCAGCCCCTCGAGCCTGTTCTGACATTCTACTACATCATGGCTGATCCATACCTCAACTCCAATTATGCCCCCCCCCCCCCCCCCCCGTTCTGGATTCCCTCATCAGACGCTAATGGGGAGAGAATGATGTCTTTAACTACATGCCCTCATACCTTATAAATACACACTATGTGTCCACACAAAAAGAAAAACTGTTTTACACAGAGGGCGGTTGGAATGTGAAATTCTTGGCCAAAACCATTGTTGAGAAAGAGATCAGCCCGTTAATTGTTTATAAAATAGTTCGTTGTCAGCCCGGCTCAGTTGGTCTCTGCTCCACGTCAGAAGGTTGTGGGTTCAACCCCCCCCCCCACATAAGGAGCTCGTAGTCTAAACCCAATGCTTCAGTGCCTTGGTTTTGGGGTTAGGTGGGGGGTGCACTGCACTGTCAGAGGTGCCGGCCTTCGGATGAGACGTTGAAACAAAGATGCCACAGCACTATTCGAAAAGAGAAGGGAGTTTATCACCAGCCAACGAGCTCCTAGATAAAACCGGCCGTTCACGTCATGGTTGTTTGTGGGACATTGCTGCGCGCAAAATGGCTGCCGTGTTCGTACAATCCATTCTTCTGTGACTGTTATCGCGCCAGGGAACGAACGAACGAACAAAACAAAAAACGGCACCAAAAAAAACAGCTTCTGCGCTCCTCCCGAGTGAAATAAATTTCCAGCGTAAAAGTGTCAGGATGATTGAAAAGTCAATTGTAGCAGAAAAGTCTAGGGGTCTCGGCAGAGCATTTGACAATATCAAAGGTTCTGAATTCCATCAGGCGTACAGGATCTGTCTGCTTTTTACGCTCCAACTACAGCTCGTATTAATCAATCAAAAGAGAGAGAGAGAGATCAGAGAATGTGAAATGCTCCATTCGCTCTCTCTCTCTCTCACTTTAAAAATCTCAACATAAAACATCTCTTCATCAATGGGTCACAGTGTTGATAATGTGTGGGGGGGCGAGGGGGGGGGGTAGGGAGCTGATGGGTAGTGGGGGGGGTGAGGGCTGTTGCCTTGAGATTGAAACATACTTAAACCAATTTCTTTTATGCGTCTTTTCCATCGTAATCCTCTTAAAAGGGGAAAAAAATAAAAACAGCATTTCCAAATGGCCAAACCGTTAGCTACTTATCTCCGTGCCGTTTAAGGTCATGCTATTTGCTGCGTTGAATGTGATCGATTAGCCCGGGGTTCAAGCACCCCCAGCACCCAGCCGGACGTGCTTTAAGCAAATTCAGACCTCGTTTGGCGCTGAAACTCCCAACACTTAGCCGCCCCAGGCCCCTGCCCCTTTAAACTCCGCCAAGCATATGTCTAGGGCTGTCCTCCTTATTAACCTTATCAGAAGCTCCATTGACACAGGAGCCCCCAAGAAGCCCCTGTGCTTTGTGCTAATCCATTAATCCCCTTTCACTTGTTCTGCGGTGCTTGTACAACCCTTTCTTTGGCACTTCTTTATTTAGCACCCTGACAGTGCATATCTCCGAGAGCTTTCCCTGCTTTTTTTTTAATCTCCTCGGGTCGCCAGAGGGGCTGGAGGACCCGATACAATGGCACCGTTCCGTCTCTGAGCGCCGCCTCGCACCCTCAGTTAAACTTACACAAAGCGCCTCAGCTTCGAGTCTTATAACCACTTCCTCCCCGGCAGAGTGTCGGTGCCCCTACTGCCCCCGTCTCGCAACAGGAATGTGTCGTCCGGATAACCACAAGACTCCGCACAGACAATCCCCATTATTACCAAGTCATGCGGAAGAATAAAGTAGGTCTCGTCAAGGACTGAGCTGCTGGATTCATGTTAATGAAGCTCTAGTTGGGACCACCAAGTAACACAGTCGGTAACATAGGAATTTTTTGCAAATTGGTTGGGTTTAGACCACGGGTTTTACTAGGAATATTCACCTTCCATAAAGCACGGTATCACATCAAAACACCTCCCAAGCCCTTCCTCATACCAGCTCACTTGAAGTCCAGCAAACGATATTTAGAGAGATACACAAGCTGATCTGTACTACCAACTTTACCCCCTTCCCCCTCCCTCTCCTACACACCCCCCCACCCCCCAAAAAAGAAAATGTGATGAAGGGCATTTTAATTAATCTGGAATTCAGAGAAATGAGGAACAATGCTGAAGAACTCTCTGCTTTTCTCTCTAATGGCATCTTTTAAAACCAACCAGAACAAACAATTGGTATCGCGGTTCGGATGTCTCCCCGAGAGTCAACATATTTATTCTCTCGTGTGCGCATGTGTGCGTGTGAGTGAGTGAGTGTGTGTGCGTGTGTGTGTGTGTGCGCATGTGAGTGTGCGAGTGAGCGAGCGAGTAAGGGAGAGACGTGGAGAAGGGAGTCTTTTGCTTGTCGGGAGCGACGCCAATCCATTCCACCTTCTGTCATCGGACTTAAAGGGAAAGAAAGTCTATCAGCATCAGTTGAGCCTCACAGTGTCGCACGGAAGTTTTCCATCCGTCGAACGCTCCCCCTCGCTCGCCCTTCGAGCAGCTCTTCATCACTTAGTGCTTCAGATCACAGAGGCGGAGGCAGCCTAGCAACAGGCCATAACAACCGTGTTCACCTGTCCACTTCACTGGGTCGTGACAAGGTACCACAGCAGCTCAGCACAAAAGCCCCCTCAGGCTAAGCATTCTCAACGGTGTGGAAAAGGCACTGCAGAGTGCTCTCAGACACACATCCTGTTATTGCACCACTTGTACAAGAAAAACGTACCATTCCGAGCAGAAAGTTAATGAGAAACAAGATCTCCTCCTTCTCGGGGCGCTCTTTCCTCAATCATTAACACAACGGATCACAATACGCCCCGAAGGACACAGAGAGCGAGAGAGAGAGAGAGAGTGAGTGAGTTTGTGCCCGACTAAGCACATGTCAACCTTTCACCTTGTCCCATCAGTGAAGGGGACCTGCTTTCTTTCGTGCCTTTAATTCCAATAGCCGGGCGATGCTCTGGGTCGCTACCCTGGGTGGCCGCTAAGTACATAAATGCAAGTTGTTGTTGTTGAGTGAGTTTCGTTCAGAACCGAATAGGTCAAAGCCCAGATTTAGTCTTGTTTTGTTTCTGGAGCCCCCGATTTCATCCGAGTGGGTAGCCTGCGATAGCCATTTGTCTTCCCCCCCCTTGAAGGGCTCTCAGCTTAACTCAACAACAAAAGGCCGAGAGAGTTAAGAACCATATCCGAGGATCCAGCAGGCAAAAGCCACACTCGGCCGGCCAGCATCATGGTAGCCACAGGAGACTTGAGGACCACCAGTCAAAGACTATATGACAAAGTGCGGGGGTGAGGGGGGAGTGGGGGGGAGGTGAGAGCGAGTCTCTCTGAGGCGAGACAGTGACTGGGTTAGACATGTTCTGTGAAGTGCTATTGACCACTGGTGATAATAATCACACGTTGCAATTTTTTCACCATTTCACCAAGACGAATGACATTTTTTTCCCCCCTTCACTCCTGCCTCACAGATCAGGGAGGGTTTTTAAGACCTATCTGTGTTTTGACTCCCCCAGCCCCCCCCCCCCCCACTCCGTCCCTTATTTGAAAAGTTACAATCGAATACAAAAACAACTTTTATTATTTCATACCGTCTGGCGACCAACACCTTGGGACGTCCTCCCGACGTGAAAGGCTGTGATTATTGTATTTTTATTTTATTTTATATCGTGTTGCCTCACTCGCGTCCCAAGTTCCCACGCAGTGAAGTCGTTCTCTTTGGCGGTTCACCAGTCAAGTGAAGTTAGGGTGAAATATAATTAGTTCTAATATAAAAGTGATGTTCTCTCCAGGCTGTGTTTTTTTTTCTCTGCTTTTGATAATAGAGTTGGGAATTGAGAGAGGGAGGGGGAGGTGGGGGGGGGGAAGAAAGGGGGTAAAGTGTCTTCAGGAGAAGTATTTAAAATACGACGTCGTGCTCGCCAGCGCAGTGGAGATCACATACCCCAGGGTGCAGGAGCTTTGAAAGGTCAGACTGTTAATCTCCGCATACCAGGTTTGTGCGGTACTTAAGGTGATGATTTAGCTACTTTTCTTAAAGTTTAAAGATTCACATGATCCCTGAAATGGCCGGGGTCAAGCTTTTACGTGAACTGAGTCTGTGTTGTGAGATGTGCGTTAGCCCCCCCCATAACTTTGTTGTGTGTGTGAGTGTGCGTGGGGGAGGTGGGTGGGGGGTTTGGGTCGAACCCAGCATTCACTTGTCACCGCGCTTCAACTTGTTCTGCTTTATGTTTGGATGCAGTCAGTAACGTGAATGTAACTAACACGTTGAGTGTTAATAGTGATCCTTGCATTTGATACAGCGCCTTATCACATCTTCGAGACGTCTCAAACCCTTCACGTAATGTATTGTCAAGTGAATTGACTGTGCGTTTGTGGGACGTTATCTTTTAAGATTTTCCTGCCTTGCTCTGTCACGTGGAAACCCACCGCTGTGCTTGCGAGTATCCAGATCAGACCGAGAATTCAGGGCCCGAGAGAATTAGCTTTTGAAAGGGAACCCTTGATAGACAGAGACCGGGAGCGAGCGGGGAATAGACGGACACACAAAATGACAATTCAGTCCAAAAAAAAAAGAGAGAATCCCTTTGATCTCTGCTGTTTGGTCATTCTCTGCCATTGAAGTTCAAAAAATCTTTTAAGAAACGCAGCCTGCCAAAAAAAAGACACCAAATGAACTTTGGCACTTTGTTGGAACTATAGAGAACGTTCAATTGACAATCGGCCTGGAAAGATGGATTAGGTGAATGAATGCCGCAGCGAGTCTGCAGCGAGATACAAAGATAGACGCTGAACAGAAGTCACAAGAATTTATTTTCAGTCAGATAATCAGATCTTAGTCTTCCAAACGCAAGGTCCAAGGTTATCAACTCAGGCATGAGATCAGGGAAAATGGCTCAGCTCCTTGCTTGACATCGACCCACCCCAACCCAACCTGAAGACATTCATCAGTGCGTTGCCATGGCATCATCGGGTTTTGGCATGTGCTGAGGGATACTTTGGAATGGCTGCAAAAGGCAAGGCAGCCCCTTGGCCTGTCGAATCGTCAGCAAAGCCACTCTGGCTGCCTCGGATGCAGGCTCGCCCTTCCCTGCCGGTCCCGGTTGCACCAGCTCAACACCCTGATTTGTTGAAATCTGCAGACGGCGATGGAGGTTCTTTGGCAGTTCACTATCCAGAGAGGATAATAACTTCCCACATTCATTAGCTTCAGCCATTAGATGTTTAAACTCCCGGCCACATGACTGAGTGGCCAGGCTTCCAGTCGCTTTATGTCACTTGGGTGAATCTCGTCAGCTCCGAACCGCGAACTGCACGAGCCGTATAGAGAAGAGAACTGTGAGGTCCTGTCTGCCGGGCAGCTTTGACTGTGCGATTGGTTTAATCCTGGTTAAAACTTCACGCATGGAAAACACAGCCCTAAACGGTTCCATGTAGTTTTCCTTTGGCGATAACTGGATAACGTGAAGTTGGATGATGGTGATTTGACTAACCGTGGGGACAGCCAGAATCCCAGAATATTGCTGAATTCTCGGTCCCGTCTGTACCTGTTCAGGTGGATGTTAAAGATCCCGTGGCGCTATCCCAAAAGAGTTTTTGCCGGTGTCCTGGCCGATCTTTCTGGAACTTCCATGTGTAGGTGGGATGTGTGGAATTCTCAGTTTGATTTGGGTTGATCAAAAAGAAAATCCCCCCCCCTCCCCAGATTCAATTGGTCACTCACTTCATGACTGTTGCGTGGGATGTTGCTGGCAGCACCTCATCTGCATATGTGTTGCTTGCGTGTGCGGAAAGGAAGAGGAAGAGAAGGAAGAGATGCTTTGTCTTGGTGTGAGCATTGAGAATTGTGCCCAGTGGGTGAATGCGTGTGTTGTGTCGGGGCAGGGGAACTATATGGCATAGTCACAAGAGGCTTAGGCACGGGCAGAGTCCAGGGGGATGGTGGGTGCTATCAGGCACCTGGTCCCATCAAACAAGCCAATATCACACTGTGCGTCAATATCTCATCCCCCCCACCCCCAATCGGACACACACACGCTCAGCTCCTACCCCGACATTCTTCTGAGAGGGGCACTGAGCAAAATCGGTGACTTTGTGTGAGGTAGGGTATGTTCACCTTTGTTCATGGTGTCACGAATGATGGATTCCTCACAGGCTCCCCATCCATCACGCGTGCTATCTTGTACAAAAGTGCTTCACTGCAGGTGTGACACGTGTTCAGCTTTGGCTGAATAGCCGAGTCCCCTCGTCCTATTGATAGACGTTCGCTCTCCTTCACATTCACACTCTTGGAAGCATTCAGTTCCCGGGAGTTTATGTTTGTGCCTGTGTTTGTGTGTTGAGAGGGTTAGGCTAGGAAAGCAGAGTAAAGTCAGTCACCATTTCCACTGCAGATCACCATCTATTCTTAAATCTTAAATTGTATAGCAAAACTGACTTTGAGCCGGTCTAGGTTGAATTTGGCTCGCTGTGAGGAAGGATGGCTTATAGTACAGGGGTGATGTTATTGGGATGCATTTGTGATGTTCGTGTTGATCAGTCGCTGCACTGCAAGCTTTAGGAGCCCCATGCAGAGTTGGATTCAGTAACAATCTTACCCCAAATACAAGTCAGTCCTCCTGTGTGGTGTGAAGATAAGATAGTGTTGTCTTTGAATGCCAATGGGTTTTCACTCCTAAAGACCAATTCAGACCCACCGCTGTTCACATTCCCCACAACCACATTCCTTTTCCTTTTTTTTGTGTGTGTGTGTGTGTGTGTTTTGACGTTTTGATTGATGTCGAGGAGTTTCCCAGTGCAGCCCGCTCCCCCTTTCAGCTCGAGATTTCCAAAGGGATAGGGCTTTGATCAGCTCTCTCAGAGATGGGTCTTGTGTTTACATTGAAACGGATTCAAAGCTGCTGTAAGTGATTTGATAAATGATTCTGGGGGCAGCCTTGATGGATTGAGAATTAATTTCTTCTCTAAACACGGAGCTGAGCTGATCTAGGATATAAAAGGTCGTACTGGTGTTCAAATTTCCTATTTAGTTTAATTTCAAAGAGTTGGTGGAATTTATTTTCTCTTATTTTATTATAGGCGGTGGGGGTGGGGGCTGATGTTTTATGGTAAAATCATATGCTGCATTCTTCGTCTTCCCCACCCGCACTCCCCTCCACACGCTGTTATCCGTATCTTTGGATGAGACGTTTAAACCGAGGTCCCGTCTGCCTGTTTAGGTGGACATTAAATATCCCGGAGCACGATTCGAAAAGAGACGAGAGTTAGTCTCTCTCTCTCTCCCAGTGTCTTGGCCAACAGTTCCCCAGCTAAAAATCAGTCATTCACTTCATGGCTGTTTGTAGGACATTGTGATGCATAGATTGACCAACAAGTTCACCTCCGAAAAATACACAGTCACTGCGCTCTGCAGTGAATCCTGTGAAGCACTTTGAGACGTCCTCACAATGTGAAAGGCGCTGCTGTATCAAATGCAAGGATTTATTATTATTAATATTAATATCAATAGTATTATCAATACTTATTATTATTAATTATCAATAACAGGCCAACTGAGTCCCTATCAATTTGCTGCATGTGCAGTGGACTTAGAAAATTGCAAGGCAATGGTTCCCCAATGCCCAATGGTCTTTGCCAGCGCTGTGTTGGTGGCACTCAGTTTGTTGCACCGTAGATCGATCCAACTCCCCCTTGTTTTGCCTCCCAACACATTCCACGTTGGCTTACTTACTGGAATAGAGGAGGTACAGGAAAGCGGATTAGGGGAGTGGAGGCTGGCGTGGAGTGTTAAACACCGGCACGGACCAGTTGAACCAAAGGGCCTGTTTCCGTGCTATAATCTTCTATGTCACACTGTGTGATTTTATGAATAGGACTGGCATTATTATTTGAGCTACTGCTCGCGTGTTCTCTCCCTGCTGTGTCTCTGTGTCTAACCCAAAGCTCCGAGCACCCCTGCCGATCCAAGCTACTCATCTGGGTTTCTTTCAGCCAAAGTTCAACCGTGTTTGCTTGATGATCCTATCCTCCCCGCTGCAACTTCGGAATATTTGATCCTAATTCCACTGATCTGCGGGTCATGGACAAGCGAGCATAAATTTGAGAGAAATATTGCCGGAAGGAAAATGAGGCGAGAGGTTAAGAGGAATCCTTTACACACAGAGGCTGGAAAGAATGCATGACAAATGGACGTTGAGAAGTCTCACATCGCTTCACAGGATTGTACTGCGCTCGTGCCGAGCTCAGGAGCTCTGATTCCAAATGTCGATCCTGATACTCCGTTGTCGAATCTGCCGCCACCCCCCCCCCCCAACCCCCCACGCCCACTACCCAAGCACTCACCAGCCCAAGGTGCGCATTTGGTGGGAGAATATCTCTTCGTTACATCGGTCTTTTTAAAAGGGTTTTAAACGTCCAATTGCTCATTTGTTTCATGGCTGTTTGTGGGACGTTGCTGTGCACAAATTGGTTGTGGGGTTTGCTCGCAAAACTCATTTCCCCGCCACTCTCCACAGTAAAGTCCTGTCGTGAAGCCCTTTGAGACGTTGCCACGATGGGATAAGGTGCTGTGTTCAACACGGTATTTATTCGTAGGACTGATCAGTCTATAGGACAGACCAACGCTGCTCCTCTCTTACCCTACCAAACGGAAGGGGCTCGATTCTCTGTGGTTAATTTGCTCCCTCCTCACTTTGTGTGTGGACCTCTCCCTCTCCCCCTCTCGCTTTCCCTTAAATCTTTTGTCTCCGTCTCTCTAGCTCGGTTAGCAACTGTTTTGCCACGCTCAGTTCCCATCATTACATTTCAATCTTTCTGTCCTCTCGCTGTCATCTGGACACCTATTAAAATTAGCCATCTAGTAAAGGGGTCACTAACAGTTGTAAACAGTGTGTTAATTTGATCACTGCTGCCCTGTCCTCAAAATAGCTCCTGAAATACACTGCGACTGTAGGCACAAGTGAACCCACGTGAAGTTGATCTTTTTTATTATCGATGTACATCATCCGAGCTTTTCCTTTATTTAACGCACTTTGTTATTCAATAGTCAAGTGTCCAGTGATTCAAACACACACTGGGGCGCGCGCACACACACACACAGGGAGACAGACTGGGAGCAGTAGCAAAAACTGCAAGATATTTCAAGCCTCGCTGAATAGTGCTGGGTTTATTATACTCTTGCCAGAACTCGGCAATGCAGACTGCTGCTGCAAAAGGGTTTCTCCCTCCTCCCACCTCACCCCCCCTCCCCTCCTTCCATCCTCCACTCCCCCTCCCCACCCCATAATTATAAAAGACCACAAGCACTTACGGTGTATTTACAGATTGGATATAATGCTGCAGAATTGCTAAAGCGGCAGCTAAGATTCATTTAATTTCTTACGTAGCAGTGCCCTCGACATGTCATATTAAAAACACACACGCGCGCAGAAATCAAAAAATGCTGAGCGATTGACTGACCTACAAACTGGTCATTGCACCCACAACCGGCGCAGGTAGTAAGGAAAGGCAGACTCAAGACACCCGTTTTTATCTTACTTAATTCCCTTTCCCGCCCAGGCTTTCCATTGCCTGGAACCTCTCAGTTTGTTTTCTCGTTTTAATGCTAGCCAGAAGTAGAGCTGAACAGTCTGAGGCTGGGTCTCCTGTGATTTGGGGCCATAGTGAGAGGGTACTGGGGCCTAACAGACATCAGAGTCTTTTGAACTCCTTAGACTGAAGTAGAGCTTATGAGCTCAGAGTATTGGATTCCTCATTGAAGGAAAGCAAGGGGCCACTGTTAAAACTATGCCAAACTGTGCAACCTCACAAACTTGTGTGTGTGTGTGTGTGTGCGTGCGTGCGTGTGGATGGGGGGGGGTCAGACCTTGCAAACCAAAACTTTCAACACAGCAACAGGAAGTCAATTAGGTTAAAATAATTCAGATTAAACTTCTTTTTTTTTTTTTCCTTCCTCTCGCCCCCTCCACGCGCACGCGCGCGCACACCGGGCGAGATAATTTTTTCTTGAAAAAAATAAAACGCTTTAAATCCTCTTTCGAATAAAGTTTTTTTTTTTTTTTTGGATCACCAGTCCGGCCAAAGAATTTTAAGTCTGTTTTTTTTTAATATATAATCATCAATTATATATAGAAAAAAAGTTCCGCTCGTGAAATACGCTGTCAATTATTCACTGCAGGATATTCTGTGACACGCTTTGAGTCGTCTCAACGACGTGATAAGGAGCTATATCAAATGCAAGGATTATTATTAATATTATTATTATCATCATCACCGACAGAAAAGATGGGTAGCTTTTGAAACCTTCTCCTCCCCTCCCTTCCTCCCTGATTCCTGACCCAATGTCTCACCCCAGAGTTTGAGCAGAACACATCAGCTACCAGAAGGGGCCAACGCAGTTTTTTTTTAAAAAAACAAGAGAGACTGCCTATTTGTGAAAGCATCCAACACTGGATTCAAGAGAGAAGATTTCTCTTGCAAGTGCTGACCTTAAGCTTCAATAAATCTGATTTAAACCTTCAAATCACAAACGTCAGCTGTTACCCATAGCTTTGATGCGCTGCAATAAATTTTTAGTAGTGATGTCAAAGCTATTCTCCAGACAAGTATGAAACCAGAAGGAGAGGGAGGGGATGGAAACGGTGATGTATTAACTCCGGTCCAAGCCTAGAGGACGCGAATATAGCCTAGGCAATAGGAGATGTGAGAGGGAGTCCAGGAGGAACTTCTTCATGCAGAGGATGGTGAGGATGTGTGGTGGGAACTCATTGCCGGAACCTGTGGTTGAAGCAACAAAGGATCAATGCATTTAGAAGAAACTGTGATGCATTCGTGAGAGAGAAGGGAATTGAGGGAGGGGGATAGGAGAGGGGATGAGGAGGGTTGGGGGCTCGGGTGGAGTACAAATATATTGCGGGCGAAACGCTGCAGCCAATTTTTTGAAGAGATTATTGCAGTATTGCAAAGGATCCTGGAATCAGGCATGAGAGATAAAACAAGTCTGTTCTGATCTTGCATTCCGTTTAAGTGGCGCTAACAGGCAGCGGGTTTAACGAACCTGCGAGACAGCAATTGCCTTGCAGCGCGGGCAGTGTCAGCGTCCAAACATTGTTTTTTCTCTCTCTGGTTCCCCGGGATAGTTTATTGTGTGCAAACCTTGAGCAAATACGGCAAAATGTCCTTTGAGGTCTTGGGGTGGGGGGTGGGAGGAGGAAAAATAACTGAGTCCAGCTGGGAAGAGCCCAGTCACAGCCCCGCATAACACAGAATGAAGCCATTACATTGGTGTGGCTTCTGTGTTGGAAACATAGTAAAGAACAAATGTCAGTCGGTTAGGTTCCTTGCGCCGCCTCTGACAAACCACGATTACACAGCAACTTCCCTTCCCCGAGTTACGATTCCCAAAGAGCGGCCGGTGCTAATATTTATTTGCAAAACATAGTCTGAAGGTGCAAATTAAACCTTTCGTGACCCGGTCGGGCTCTTTTCAAGTAGCTGTAAACTTTATTTGCTGTCGTTAAGCTCGTCTGTGCAGGAAGGAAATACACTGTAGACAGATGTCATCGATTGTGGCATGTAGGGAGAAGAATAGGAGCGGGGCGGTCAAGGCAGTTAGAGGGTTTTCCTTTCACCTCCCCAGACCTTGATGGGACTTTACTTTGTCTTTATTCCACACCTTTGCACTGATGTTGATCTGAGACTTTCGACACACAGGTGGCAAACAGGCAGTATAAAAGCTGTGCGGGGTTTTGTCAGGCAAAGTGGGGTGTCCACACCAACACTCAGTCTCACCTCGATTCACTTTTCACCCTTCTCCTAAGCGTGTTTCTCACCCGTGTCCCGGCCACTTGGTCTGTGGGACAACCTCCCGATGTGAAGAGAGTGACGTAAGTGTAAGTCGGACTGTTTTGTTTTGCACCGTAACAAGTCTCCCCCCACCCCCACCGATAAAATCGGTCATTCATTTCATGGCTGTAAGGAAGGACATTGCCATCAGCAAATTGGCTGCTGCATTCGCTTATATATAATCTATATATTTTTTTGTCCACGACTGTATTTGACGGCTTGAGGTGTTGGCGAGCCTGGGAACACCACAGACAGGGGCAGCGAGGGAGTGGAAGCTTTGAGTTAGTCAGTGGTGAATTGGGGCTTGTGTAGAGACCGGGGAATATTCAAAGAGTAACTAGGAACCAGCGTGTTAAAGCAGGAGTCGGTAAACAGTCAATAACAGCTGCTATTTACAGGAGCAGCAGGCTATTTAACAATGAGAAGCACCACAGCCAAATCCAAACCTGTCCTTACTTGACCCACCTGCTCTCCCTCACTCACACATCCACTCTCCAGCGGGATTAATATCTGGGCTAATAACAGAGGTGAACTCAGCCATAACTCGCTGTTGCTGGCTCCAAATCTTCTCCGTGTCAATACTTTGGTTGATAAAAGAGGAGAAATCGATAGATTGAGATGGAAATTAAAAACGTGCTAGCCTTCCGCAGTGTGTTGTAACTTTCGTTGGCTTATACGCTTGCAAAATAAGAGATGAAGCTTCACATTATGTACGTGCTGAAATGGTCATTGGTGGCACAATAATTTCCTTCAATGTTCATCCCAACGCAGCAAAGGGAAGATCTCTTCCTGATGTGAAAGGTGCTGTATAAATAGGTCGTACGCTTATAAAGTATACGACCAGACCATTGTGCTGATATTTTTGGGGTATGAAATTAATAATAATAATAATCATCATCCCTACATTTGATACAACGCCTTTCAGGTCAGGAGGATGTCTGAAAGCTCTTCACAGGAACTACTTCTACAGTGCAGTGACTGTGTATTTTGTAGGTGAAGGTGGCAGTCAGTTTGCGCACAGCTATGTCCCACAAACAGCCAGGAAGGAAGTGCGTAACCTGTTTCATTTGGGTGATTGTTGGCCAGGACACCGGGAGAAACTGCCCTTTTCTTTTCAAATAGTGCGGCAGGATCTTGGGTTAATGTCCCATCTAATGTCCCATCGAGCAATGCAGCACTCCCCCCTCTCCCCCCTTCCCCCCCACCACCATTCACTGTAGGGTCAACATGGATTGTGGGTTCAAAGCGCCAAAATCCATGGGCTCAAACCCATAATCTCCCGACTGAGAAGCGAGAGCTCGAGCGACTGAGCCAGGACACCAAAACACCGAGGGATAAAGTAACCTGTGCCATGAACCTTGTTTGCCTACAATCTGGTGAAAATTGACGCTGCCAGAAGTAAACCGCAGGGTCAATCAATGGTTGGGAAAGGAAAGCCAGGAAAACTTAACAGCAGGGTCATACGCAAACCTTTCAGTTGTGAAAGAGAGAGACACGCCAGACATTTGCAGCATACTCTTGTTTTTATATCAGATTGCCAGCATTCGGCGTTTTCCTTTGTATCTCCTTCCAAGCAATCGTCTTGGCACGCAACGTACAGTTATTGCAATTACACTGCGCTGCTTTGCTGTAGAAAATGTTGCAATCACAGAGGCTCGGTCTTACTGTATTTATTTTGTTTTTCAAGCCATCGTCTACTTCCCAACAGAGTGAACGTAACACGATCTGTCTCGCATGTAGTACACGCGATGGCAGGACAAGAGGTGTTCTGGGTTGCACAGGGCTATTTCAGGATAGGCACTGGTTGAGTTGTTGGGGGGGGGGGGGGGGTTGTGGGAGGAAGGAGAGGGAGTTTAAATCACCCAGAGGGTAATTAATGATTGGTATAGGGTCCAGGCACGAACACTGGACTCGCTTTTTTAAAAAAATGCAGGTCCCAGCAACAACTATCTTACATTATTGGGGGAGATCGAGTTGGCTGAGGTTTACTCTGTGTTGCATTTCAGAGCAGCCAGAATCGTCGAAATCAGCCGTGGTGGAAGCGAACGAGGCGGACCTTGGGAATTCTTTGGCTGAGCAAAAATTCCTGTTAGGTTCTCTCCCCCCGTATTCGCGAGTCCACACAGTGCTGTCTGTATCTCCAGGACGTGGAGCTGAGTAAATGGCTCGGAGGGGGTCAGGCGACGCTGACGGGCTCGCTTTCCGCGCTTTGCGTCACGTTGGAGAAACCTTTAAACCGTTGGGTTTTAACCCACCTGTTGGTGGGACGCCGCGATGCGCAATTGGCTTCCGCGTTTCGCCCACAAGCTATCCAGTCGGTTCGCTTGGCTGTATAATCCGTGAAGGGCCTTGAAACGTCTCGAGGACGTGATGAGGCTCTACATCAAATGCGATGGTTATTACTGTTATTATTATTGTGGTTATCATTCAGCGGATCTCCCTTTGCCTTCCAGGTGGTGCCGTTCCCCATGTCCTGCGAGCTGAATGGTGACTGCGCTTGCCGAGACCCAGTGGCCCAAGAGAACGTCAAGGGGAAACGACAGCGTTTCCGTTACAGTCACCATTAGCGGGCGGGGGGAGGGGGAGAGGGGGGAGCGAAGGAGGGGACACTGAGAGCGTAACAAAATCACACACACACACACACACACAGCTGAAGGCAGACTGGAAGAGCCACTCATTCCTTGCTGCTTCTGGGAGAATCTCTCCGGTCGAATAATAATCACACACACACACACACACACACAAAATATTCTGCTAATCTGCTTTTTGTCTGAAAGCTGGAGTGAAAGAGGGAAAAAAAAACCTAACAAAACAGACACAAACGACACATTGAATGAAACGAACAAGCCTCCCTCCCCTCCCCTCGACCCCCGAAAAAGAAAATAGCATGTTTCTCACAGTTTCATACTTGCTCGAGTGGCCTTTCCTGGCTGCACTATCTATATTTGAAGGAGGATAAAAGAGAGTGAGAGAGAGAAAGAAAGAGAGAGAGAGAGAGAGTAAGAAATAGATTCAAAGTCGGTCGAAAAAAATATATAACCCCCCCAAGGTCCAAATTACAGCAGAACGTGTTTAGAGACAGGGAAAACAAACAGTTCAGATATCACAGTAAAGATGATTGTCCAGAGGATTAAGAATAATAAATATATTAAAATATTGCAAAATTCCGAAAGGAAACAGCTGTGTTACCATAGCTGCTGCTGCTATTGCCAGACGACCAATACAAGGACAGGTCAACACCAAACCCAATGTCAGTCTATCTGCCTTAAGCAAAACCTTTATAACCTCGTTTTAAAGCCCTTTGATTTCATCTCCGGATTTTCTTCGAAAAACAATGCAGCCAAAAGTATTTTGCCGCGGGTTTAACCAAGTCCTGTTTGGAGGGACATCCCGACAGCTTCTTGTCCTTCTCCGTGTCCATCTTTCACGGCCGACCAGCCTGTCAAGCGTTTTTTTTTGGTTGGGTCAGCGGGTTTCCAACAGCAAAGTCGGTCTCTCGGTGAAGGTGTGTGGAACTCCACAAGTGAACCGTATTTAGATGTTTTGCTGAAGGGATAAAACCTGAACCTGGGATGGGAGGTTAACGTACGAAGCCAATGAAACGGAAATGTTACGTCTTATTATTAAATGTGAACAAGCCTCAGACGCTGGGGATAGTAAGAGTATAATGCAGAGGGGAAGCTAACGATGCGAGGATGGGCACATCGTCACAAGGAGACCGACTGTCAGGGCAGAGAGCGTCCTTTACATGTTTATACTGCCACGTCTATTGTCAACGAAGCCATGGACTTGATGCGGAGACCGTGCTGATGGTTTATGAGAGGTGGGAGGGTGGGTGGCAATGACACCACATGGTGTAAGATGCCTGCGGCCGATAACTGAGATCGATAGTTGCCAATTCTGTCCCGAAGCCCTACTTCGGAGAGCCCAAAGCATCGGCCATTATTCCCACGTCAACCGTTTGCTCCGTGTGACCTCAGCGTGAATAGCGAGCCGAAGAGGGCTTGTAATATCGGCGGGGATCACCGAAGCAACGGTCTCCACTTCCACAGCAAAGTGTTTGTTTCCGTGACCGGCTCCCGCCCAATTTAGATCAACATTCCAGACTTTGGAAATAACATCAAACAACAAAAAAAAAACGCTGAGGCAGTCAGGGTCGGTTTATCCGAACGATGGACAGGAAGGCTGCAGCGGCAAATTACTTTTGGCTGGTGGTCGAGGTGTGTGAAAAGATGGGAAAAGTATACGTCAAAAAACATGCCAATTTCAAAGGGATTTTAAAATGGGTTCCAGCTACCTCCCTTCTCCATTTTTGCCTGGTTATAACTGTCGGTTCTTATAGGTTTTACCTGTGTTATTTTTAAATAAATAATAAGAAAAAAAAGAAAGAAAATTCATGCTGCAAACTCACGACGGACGAGGTTGTGCAAACCGCATGGACCGATATAAAACTACCACACCTTAGGTTTAGTAGAAGACGGAAAAGAAACTCAAAATGAAAAAAAAAAGACATAGTTTTCCATAGGATTTTGGTGTACAGTCATGTCGTATTTGCCTGGTCAGTTTTTGTGCATAGTGTTAGCTCCAGAAAAAAAAGAGAGGAAAAAAAAGAAGTGACATTTTGACATTTAATTGTTTAAGTGTTTTAAAGTGTTTATTTGTACTTTTGTTATAAACTTTACTTAATTGTATTTAATCAGTATTTTATCCTGCTCAGTAACTGCATTTGGAACAACTGTATGGCCATTTACAAAAAAAAAGTCTACATTTATGTTTTTTTTTGGACAAAAAAAGCTGCTAAGATCAGACAGGTATTTTCTATCGTTTGGTATTATTTTTTGGTCATTTTTTTTAATTTTGTCCCATTCGATTTCAGTCTTTCCATATATATATATATCTATATTTTTAGTTTGTCTCATTTCCCAGAGCTTTGCACTTGTAATATGGAACCATTTAAAAAAAGAGTAATTAGTTTAGCTGTGATTGCAACCGTTAAAAGTAAGAAAAGGGATAACAATTTAGACACAACGTGAAAGCAATTTACATTAAAAAAATAATAATTTGGCCGCTCAATCCACGACTGCTTGTGGGACACTCTGTGCGCAATTGGCTGCCGCATTTCACCCACAAAATACAGTCAGTTCACTTTACAGTATATCTTGTAAAGCGCTTTGAGATGTCTCAATGATGTGATAAGGCGCTGTATCAAATGCGAGGATTATTATTATTCGAGCAAAAAGTTACGTTTAACTTTCACACAACAGAAGCCATCAACTTTATATTCTGATTTAACGATCGTTGGGCAAACCTCTTGGCTTTTTTGCTAATTAATCACATTTTTTGATGTTGTTTTATGTAACCTACAAGTCATATTAACTTGATAGTTAACCTATACGTGTTTTTTTTTTCTTTTTTTTTGTTTGTTATTTAAACGGCATACAGAAATATTGCTGCTTCGGATTTTAAACGATTAAAAAAAAGTTTCGCTAAGAGAGAGGGAAATGCAATCAGTCGAAAATGCCAAATACTGATCATTTATCGAGTCACAAAGGGGGCGAAGGAGGGGAGAGAAAGAGGATGAGTTTAATTGTTGGTAAAGATTGCAGTCTTTCTCTCAAGTAAAGCGACCACAACTGTATATTTAAAAGCATTCTGCCTCGCAATAAACAAAGATGAATGGACATTATACCAATTTTAGGGATTTCCCCCTAATATCTGCATTATGCCATAGTTGTTTTTTTTTAAAAAAAAGGCACACAGAAGTGCTTTCTTTTTTTTGGGGGGCGATCTCTAAATCGAGCATTTTACCTGTCTACATAGTACAAGTCAAGCTGTGATTTCTTTCAAAAGGAAATGTTTTCATATGGTTCATTAATGGCCATTTTGAAAAAAAAATAACAAAAAAAAAATACCCTGGTATTTATTAGTCCATTCTAGTTATCTGTTGGGCACCTTATCGAAAAAAAAATTCATGATACAAATAATCAAATGAAGTGCTGAAAAAAAATTATAATGTAACGGTCTACTGTATATCATATTTTTTGCTGTACCTCAAGCCTGTAAACTAGCTGCTTTTAGTCTATAGTCTAATTTAAGTCTCCTAGCAATATATACAGATTGTAAATAGTAGAATTATTTATTAAGAATGTCATTTTTTTAATTTATATTTACACTTTTATCATCTAAATTATTTTTTACAACTTTACAATTCCGTTGCTGCAGTCAGTTTTTATTACCCGATGGTATGATACGATTACGAAACGCTTGCAATGTAAAAAAAAAACCCCCACACATTCTCCTCATGTGGATGCCTCATTTTTTTTTCTCGAAGTACAGAACATCGAACCCGCATACTGAACCTAATGCATCCCCGGTGATAAATATACGTATAATTTGCCATTGTTGTGCGTTTCACGGCTTTTTGTTAAAACTTCCACGTCCTGTCAGTGAACCCGGATTAATTAGCCATTGGGGCAGTAGCAACGTCCGGAGAAAAGTGATTCAGAAAACTTGAAGGGGTGAGTGATAAGAGCAATAAAGGTATTTCAGTTCGCCCGAACAAGG
The DNA here is from genome assembly GCF_018977255.1 of Callorhinchus milii. NCBI lineage: Eukaryota > Metazoa > Chordata > Chondrichthyes > Chimaeriformes > Callorhinchidae > Callorhinchus > Callorhinchus milii. Next base: position 14,314,232 of record NW_024704749.1, read on the forward strand.
TTTCAACTGTTTGAGGACTTTTCTGGTTAGTTCTCCCCAACACGTTGCATAAATGGCAGTTTATTTGAGACGTGTTGAAGACCAGATAAGGCCCCATATCAATTGCAAGGGTTGTTATACTATAATTATTATTATCATTATGAGTCTGCTTTTCCAGCCTTAAGTAAGACACGGCTTCTGAACGGCACGTGATTAAACCGTCAATAATCGACTGGCGACTCTGCCAGCTTCTTGGTCTGTGGCATCCGAAACTAAATCGAGTTGTCCGGGACCGACTTTTACAGTCTCCGGCCGTTACCGATTCTAAATCCCAGGGTTCAAACCAAAACAGCTTCCAAAGTGACGCTTGTCTTCCAGCCAATTGTCATGAGAATAAAAAGCCAAGTGCTATAGGTCAGAAGGAGAGAGTGAGAGAGAGTTCTTCGAGCATATCACACGTCCCATTACGTCTGCGTGCAGGTGCCATGAGCTGTAATGAGCATCTTGTGGTTGTGTCCAATTTCCTTGACATATTCTCGGTTCCCTCGCACAGCAACGCGCAGTAATGGCAAATTATAACCTTTTTTCGTGTTCCGCAATGAGTATTTTGGGGAAAAAAACAAAACAAAATCAACCTGTTATTTTACCCTTTTCTTCCATTCATTCGATCTGTTGTACTCAAGTCACTGTCCCTGACGGAAACCCCCTCCCACCCCAACAAAAAGAGAAATAGCTGCTGCTTTAAATCCTGCATCAACCGAGGTGGCATGTTGTCAGGGTAAAGTGAGAAGCATTGAAAACCCGTGGAGCTGCTTCAGGTACAATGGGTGGTTAGAACAAGTGTTAACTGTTTTACGATGGATCAAAGTTGACCCGCATTCAAACTATACTTTAATAATACCGTTATTGTGTTCAGAAAGCACTGGTGAAAAAAATAAGTGGAACCCACTTCACGAACTCATCCTCATGATGCACTGTGTGTTGGGCACTGACCACACTCTCTTGTTTTTACAGCTGCGTATATTATGTTGGTGCTCTGACTTCACACAACAAACATCTGTCTGGTGTACTGTATATTTGTTTCTCTGGAAATAATTATTTCTTATGGATAAATAATGTCTCCTCCCTGTTATGTATTGGTTAGAAATAAACACTGGCTAAATGAAGGAAAGTCAAGGTGTGGTTGCTTTTTATTTTTCCTTTCTCATCCCCCTTTGTTTTGCGCGACAGAAATAAAATCTGAAGTGTTTCGTGACGCGAGATTGTCTCCTGCCCAGGCGCGCCTGTTCGTAAAACTGATCCCGTCCGTCCATCACAGCAGATTGTTGTTGAAGGAAGCTCTCAGCCTCACAGAGGACACTTTGGCGACAAAACATTGCTCAGTTTCATCTCAATCGGTTTCAATCCATCAGACGTTCGTTATTCTTATCCAAGGCTCGCAATAATAATCCTTGCATTCTCTGATAGCATCGAACTGTCTCCGCCTGCTTTGAAGCTAATGATTATAACCGATAAAGCGCCCGAACCTGACTTCTCAAAGCGCTAGTTTGGCGGCAAATGCGGCAGTCAATTTCCACACATCAGTGCCCCGCAGCTGACACGTTTCACTGTGGGGGCTGTTGGCCAGGACACTAAGGAGAAATTCTCTTTTCCAATAGCATTATAGGACTGGGCTGCATCCTGCGGGCGACATTAAACCGAGGTCCCGACTTGTCTGTTCAGGTGGACCTTCCAACAACAACAACAGCAAAATTACCTTTGTATAGCGCCTTTCACGTCGGGAGATCATCCCAAAGGGGCTGCAGACCACGTTGAGGCTATTTGAAAGGAGAAGGGAATTTCTCTCCAGTGTCCTGGCCAACAATTCTCCGAGATAAAACAGGTCATTCACTTCACAGCTGTTCTGGGGACATTGGCAGTGCACAAATTGGCTGCGGTCCTTGCCAATACACAAGGCAAAAATAAGCAATTACTACATTTTGCAGTGAGTGTTACGAGGGACTGTGGGAGATCCCTCGCTGTGCAAAAGGTGGCAAGGTTCTCGTTTCAAAGATGGGCCGAATGGCCTCCTTCGGTGCTGTACGATTCTACGATAGGTACCGAGAGCAAAGGAACGTTCCCATCATTTTCGCGAGTCGAACACGACCATTCCCCGGCCACAGAATGTGCACTTCAATCCATGCTTGACAACAGGAAATCATTTAAAGAGAGGATCTCATTCCAGACAGGTCACGTTAACTTTTTGTGTTTCTAGAGCTGTTATATGTTAGCGCACAATGACACGTTTTATTCCTATAAGTCAGTAGCACAAATTGTTCTTAAGTGCATCATGTGGTTTTGGCCATCATCTCAGGCACACACCATTGCTTCAAAGTTAGCTCGACTCGCGCAGTTATTCTCGATCCAAATATTTAATCTGGTTAGATTTTTTTGGCTGGCTTTTCTTTCGGCTTCTGCTCACACACCTTGATATTGCGAACCCTTGGAGCTGAGCTCGACCGTTCAGCCTCTGAAGGACACTGTCTCTGCGCTGGTCACTAATCTACTGGGAAATAGGGGTACTCGCTCTTCAAATCATATCAAGCATTTCCGAAAGGGTACGAGCAAAGCACGTCTTTATGACGTCTCAAAGCGCTTCACAAGAATATACTGTCAATTGCATGGACTGTGTGTATTTTGTGGGCGAAATGCGGCAGACAAATGCGCACAGCAGGGACCCACAAACAGTTGTGGATTGAAGTGAGCAAATTATTATTGGTATTATTTTTGTTCTGCACGATACACACACACACACACACACACACACACACACATCCCGATAGAAACCCACTGTTCAAAAAAAAAAAGAAAATCGAAAAGCATATTAAAAGCAATTTATTGGGCTTTGCTTCACTTTTTTTTGTTATTAAAAAAAAGAACCACTTTCATGTTTCACAGAAACAGCTTGTACTTTCCATGAAATTAGTCTGTAAATCTTGTTTTTAGCTCAAAGGGGACGTTTGCAGCACCTACCTTTCAAGTCGTTTTCCACTGGGAGCCCCCCCGACTATCATCTGCTAAATTCAAACCATTCGTGTTTTTGGGCAAGGGCCAAGGTGGGTGGTTATGTAACATCCCATTAAACAAACGTTTATAACACTCAAATTAAAATTAGATGGGAGTTAAGAGATCCTGGATGTTGAAAGATGACTCTCTCTGCCTTAACTGTCGAACGCAAACCCTGTTCTTCGGGAAGCTCACGGGAGGGGCTCGACAGTTACCTCTTGAGGGAGGGGTCGAAAACTAAGGCATCTTTTGTGCTCCCCGTGAACCCGCAAAGCAAATGTTCTCACTGGTAGTTCACTGTATCAAATGCCAGGATTATTATGATTATCATACCCACACGGCCCATCAGTCACACTCCACTGCAATAGGTTTTTATTCAATCATCACGTCTCTCGATTATGTTGATGAACCTTTTTTTAAACACAATCTTCTTATTATCCCAACTTTAAAAAAAACACATGGAATATCACATACTAAAGCATCAATTCCGATCCTTTCTGAAACGTTCTTGATCCAGGTTACAGGCTTATTAGTCCAAGGCTTTTCTCCTGGATGTACGCGTTTTATTAAGGGGAAAAAAATACTCATTAGATTCTGTTCCAAAACCAGGATTGTTTATTTAATGGATGAATTAATGGCTTCTATGGTGAAGTTGGCAACACTGAGGAAAAGATCAAAAAATCCCTTCGAGGTTGCTTAATGCACTTTGCAGACTATTAATGGAAGGCGTGTTTAAATATACATTTTATTTCGTATTTAATGGTAAAAACAGAGAATAATACACAAGAACTATCTCGTAACTCAAACCCTTCTGTGTCCCCTGACCCCCAACCCCCCACCCATTTGTTAGTGAATTGTTAAAAGGCAACCATACCAAAAACACTACCCAGTAGGTTAAAGCTTTGAATTAAATTGTCTGAAGCCAGCGATGGCTTGTTTCACAACCTTTGCCAGAAAACAGAAGCTAATATTTGTTTTACGATATCCACAGTTTGTCGTCTTGTAATTCGACTTAAGTCACTTACGCTCTTAGACTGGTCGGGGTCAGAGGGGGAATACAGCCTTTTTTTTTGTCACTAACTCATTGGATTCACTGAACACTCACGTCCTCTCATCAGGCAACAGCGGACGTTAATGTGGCCTGCGTTTTGTTTCCAGTCAAGCTCCTAATTCATCCCTCCCGAAAGGTAGTAGGTTGCTGGAAAACGCTTTTAAGATTTACAAGCTGGGATTCGTTGAAATTTTGCTTTCCTTGAATAAATCGCTCAAGCGACGCTACACTGGTGAGGGACGCAACATGAATGCAAGTTGTTATTGTTGCTGTAAATCCAACACGATAAATCAAATCAAAAACACTAAAAAATAAATCAATCAATCAATTACACATCGATCGCACATCAATCTTCCCAATTTCTGCACTAAACTGACCAATTCCCTTAAAATTCTGCCTTCGCCAACCAGCCCTGTGATCAAGTCAGCCACGCGACAAAGCCGTTTTGAGGGGGGGGGGGGGGGGGGGGGGGGGCGCTTCTAAAGTTTATAAAATGGGAAAAGTACTGCAACAGGCTGTGGTTGACCCCGCCATGTCTGACGGACGGTCGGTTGGTCGGTTGAGTAGTAGGTTTTTTTGTTTTTTCGGGGTGGTGGGGGTGTGGGGGTGGGTGGGGTAAGGTGTGGTGGGGGGGGTGGGTTTCACTCAATCACATGCTGCTTTAACGTTAAAGCATCCGCTACAGTTCAGCGTTTAGTTGGTCGTGGTGAACGCTCGGGTTCCAGTTCCCTTTCCCGTTGCTTCGATCACGGATGCGAGCACCAAAGCTCCAAAAAGCTTTTCGTTTCCCCGCTGGACGTGTGCAGTCCGGCCGGTTGTCACCTCGCAACCGGCGACACAAAGGTTCTAATATATATATTTATATGTAGCGAGAGAGAGATTTTTTTTTTGCTTTGCTCCATTTTTTTTCTCCTCCTCCTCCTCCTCTTCCTCTTCCGCTTCTTCCTCTTCCCCATATTGGACGTTTTCGGAAAAAAAAAATAATATAAAACGGACGTTTGGGGTGTTCGTAGCCGGCGAGGTACCTCACCGGAGTTTGGTGTCTCCGTAGATATTGCGCGACACTGCCATTAGTTTTTCGTCGCAGGTCACCTTTGCGTCGTGCAAAGTGCTGTACCAGACCATCCCTGAGGGTCTGCTTCCTTCCATTCGACAGACGAAATAAGTCACCGAGTCTATGTGGCCCTGAATGTACACGCTCTGAAGCAAGGCTGAGCAGCGGTGGCTCACATCGTCCAGGCGTTTTAGAATCAGGTGAGCTTTTCTGAAGGAAGCATAAAGAGTGAGAGAGAGAGAGAGAGAGAGAGAGAGAAAGTGAAAAGAGAGAGAAAGAAAGAGAAAGATAAAGAGAGAGAGAGAGAGGAAATTAAATGGAAACAGCATATTTCTACTCTATCCTTGGATCTCTCGTACTCAAAACAATCCCCCAGTTTAAAAGCTTAGGCAAGTTTCCTTACTCCGCAAGCCTCTGTTCTGCTAGCAGTCAGTAGGAGCCTGGTCGTTAGTCGATATATAAAATAAATCGGTCACTTCAATCTCCGGTTGTTTGTGGGGACGCTGCCGTGCCTTTCGCCCACAAAATCTACAGTCAATCCACTTTACAATATATCCTGTGAAGCGCTTTGAGACGTGCCGACGAAGCAATAAGGCGCCGTATCAAATGCAAGGATTATTATCATTATAGTTATTTTGTAAATCTGAGCCTTGGTTTTGGTGTCTCAGGGGCAGTGTCTGAAAGACGGCAGCTCCGCCAATGCAACACTCCCCCAGCACCGCACTGGAGAGTCAGCCTGGACCTTAAGCTTCATCTCTGACCACGAGTGTGTTCCATGGAATAAGCTTTGCTGCCCGGTTAGAGAGAGTCAGACACGCAATTAGAAAGTTACCGGGTTGAAATAAATCCCCCCTGACAGATCTCAAGTACCTTTGGGGACAGAGAGTCTCTGATAAGACAGCAAATCTGGAGAAACAAGGGGTGGGGAGAAATGACATTTACAAAGAAAACCAGAGAGACAGACAGACAGACAGACAGACAGATAGACAAGACACTCGCTGACAGAAAGGGTTCTATTAAAACAGCTGCCATGTGTGGGCCGGTGAGAAATGACATTTTTACATGAGGGATTGTTTTGTTTCCCTGCGTAACTGAAGCATTGTGTATAAATATGACAGAACTTAACCACGGGGGGAAAACTCACGAATTCATTCCCGCACGCACGTCGCATTTTTTGAGGAGCTGAACTGCAAATGAAGTGCACTTGCCACAATACTGAGGCCTGACTGACGTCGTCGGCCCTCAGACACGGACACTCCAGGTTCAGTGCCTGGGTAGCCGTGAGTGGGAACGACGGCAATGCAGGAACCTGAGCATTTTTATGGGGTAGAAATAACAATAATTATCCTCGCATTCGCCGTAGCACCATTGGGACGTCTCAAAGTGCTTTAAAGGACAAACCGGTAAGCGAATTGGCTGTGTATTTTGTGGGCGAAATGTAGCGGGCAGTTGAGCACAGCGACATCCCGACAAACAGCCAACGGGGTAAGTGAACCATTTTATCTGGGGGATTGTTAGCCAGGACATCGGTGGTGGAGGGGGGAGAGAGAGAGAGCGCGAGAGAGAGAGAAAAAGCCCCTTCTCTTTTCAAATAGCGCCACGGGATCTTTAGCGTCCACCTGAACGGGCAGCAGGCGCCTCGGTTTAACGTCTCGTCCGACAGACAATGCCACACACCAGCACCGCTGGTGCTGGAGCTTAGACTAAAGTGGTTGCAAGTCCCGAACGTGGGGCTTGAACCCACAACCTTCTGACTCGGAAGCGAGGGTCCTACCACTGAGCCAGGCTGACGCAGTCCAAATTGACAAGGGACACAGTTACACTTTTTCAGCACAAACACGGGGGGAGCTTTGCAGAACGGTGCGACCAATGGCACCAAGCAGCACGCTTCGAACCTGTTAGAACTCTCCAAAGGTGTCCTTTGGACGGCCTGTTAATTTTTCGACAGACAGACGTCTTCATACGAAGGAGCCAAACAGCTCGTCGACATTAAACAAGGCCCCCGGAATATAAACGGAGCAATAACCCATTCCTGTCATTTCTAGGAAAAGGTACGAGCAAAAGTCGTCACTCCACAGGCTGCAAAAAAGCAGAGCTTTCCACGGGAGCACATCGCCAACATAGAAAGTCGTTTATCATTCCGTTTTCTTGTTTAAACACACAGTCCACGTCAGGTTGCGAAGATAAGCCTCAAATTGAATAATAAGATGAACATGTGGTTCAATTTTCCCATTGTATTTCTTCCCTCTGCTCTCCCCACCAGACATTTCCCAGTCCTTTCCCCTTCTCCCCTGTTTTTCCTTATCTTTCTCTTTCAAACATCCTCCGTTCCAAGTCTATTTTTGCTGCTGTCTCTCTCTCTCTCTCTCTCTACGTTCCCTGTTTTCCAGCTTCTCTCTGTCTCTCATTATTTGCTCTCATTCAATATGTGGGATTCAATTGAATGACTCCAGCCAGATGTATCTTCCTCGAAATCCACACTCAATGAACACAAACATTGCTTAATGCCTTGGGCAAACAGGGCTTACTACGGTTTGAAATTGGTCCACAATTAGACTCATTGAAGTGCAAGGCTTTGGAAATTAAGTGCTCAGAATAGTTATTCAATCAAATAGACACTTAGCATTTTTTTTGGCTGTTCTTAGAGAGGCGTTGGGATAGTGTGGTCAAAGCACTTTTGGGCAAACATTTCATCCTTTTATAGCAGTTGTTGGTTGTTTAAATAATCCTTGCGTTTGACACAAGTCATGAGGATGTCTCAAAGCACTTCACGGGAGTCACTGTGGTCCAGTGTCTGTGTGTTTTTTCGGTGGATGCGGCAGCCAATTTGCGCACAGTGACATCCCCCACAAACAGCCGTGAAGTGAATACGTTTAGAGGGAGGCCGGTGTAAGTTGGGGTAATTATTATCACGTGCAAACAGTGGGTCTAATTCACGGTAATTTATTTTAATGGGATTCGTGTCTAAGGGAACCCTGTCCCGACTCCCGTGAAACCCAGGACTGGAACTCAATTGTTGCGGCTGGACACGTTTCATGCCGGCAGGCCCTTTAAATTGGAGGCTTTCTGACACGGCATTTAAAATCCCTGAACGCACCCTTGTTGTTGCGTGAACGTCATTCAGGCAACAACAAAAAAAAACGTTTACAATTCCACTTCCAAGTTTTGCAGTTAGACTAAACAGCCGGACATGGTTTAATCTGAATTATTTGACTTCCACTTCGTGCAGGTTGGGCAAAGAGAACAATTTTTTTTGTGTGCACACGCTTTACATTAACAACTTAATGGCTAACCCGTGACTGGCCCACCTCTCCAGGGGTGCGGAGGAGAAGGGAAGGGAGGTTGGAGGTAAGCAGGTAAGCAACTTAAAGCCAGATCTGAGCTGACTTTAAGGTGACTCGCTAGTGGGTTTGGTTTGGATTTGTGGCTTTTCCTTGTGGCCACAGCATCGAGTTTATGTGCTGTGGAGGAGATTCACCTCACTCTGTGTGCACTTTTATGGAGGGGTGGGGAGAGGGTGGGGAAGGAAAAGAGCAAAAGAAAAGGGTTAAGTGTTAGGAAGAGAGAGAGGGAGGGAAAGGGGTCGGGCATCTCAACAGCGATTGGAATACAATGCATAGAATTGACGAGATCACAGGAGCAGTTTAGATGCAGCCTCTTCTGCCCATTTAATTTGATCCCAAAACAAATGCTTTAAGACTCCCATTGGGAGCTGTTTCTTGTACGAGTCCAGTTTCCTGGTGTCTCAACCACCCCTTTCCCGGTAACTCCTTCCAGCTGTTGATCAGCCTCCAAAGTAAAGCAATGCTTTCCTGGTGTCTGCCCCTAACCTTGTGTCTTTTGGTGGGGGCAGCGTGGCAGCCAATTGCGCACAGTAATGTCTCACAAACAGCCATGGAGTGAGTGACCAACTTTATTGGGATGGATTGTAGACCAGGACACTGGGAGGGAGACAACTCCCCCCTTCTCTCTTCGAATAGCCCCATGGGATCTTTAACATCCATCTGAACAGGCAGGCGGGACCCTGGCTTAACGTCTCATCCGTAGGATGTCCCGGGAGCAGGTTAACAAAAAAAAGTGAACACGAATGGCTCCCAGAAAACTGACCAGGAGAGAAAATAAGGTGAACGAGATTTCAGGATGTGAATGAAATCTACTCAAACGATGCTTCGAAAAGTCTGTGGGTTCACCAGCATTGAAATCTGGAACCGAGGTTAACTTCTAAGCTATAATATCCGTCCAGAGGCAATCTGAACAAACTATTTTGATGTGCAGCCTCAACAAAAGGGACGACAAAATGTCTCAATAAACCTAGCGGAGTCCTGCAGTTCAGTGGTTAGAGGACTCGCCTCGCAAGCGAAAGGACCTAGGTTCGATTCCCGGCAGGTGGCAAAAACCTTGGGCAAGTTTCCTACTCCACACACGCGTCTGATCATAATCCCTCAAAACAAACCAATAATAAAATTGGTCACTTGAATCCACGACTGTTTGTGGGAACGCTGCTGTGCGCAATTGGCTGCCGAGTTTCGTCCACAAAATATACAGTCAATTCACTTTACAGTGTATTCCGTGAAGCGCTTTGAGACATCTAGAAGACATGATAAGGCGCTATGTCAAATGGAACGGTTATTATTATTTATTATAACCCTTATTGAGCAACACTGATCTGTTAGATTTCATGCGTTACATATGTGTATCACTATTTGCAAGCATGGATTATAAATCTTTAAGGTTCACCCGGGCAGGCAGACAGAACCTCGGTTTAACATGTTGTGCAAAATATGGCACCTCCAAAAACACAGCAGCCCCCCAGCACTGCATTGGATTGTTAGCTTAGATGATGAGCTCAAAGTCCTGGCTTGGGTCTTGAAATCACAGCCTTGTGATTTGGAGACAGGAGAGCTACCAACTGGGGTCCGGCTGACACCTAAAGGTTAAGTCACAAATAACGCTGTGAGAAATGGACCCTCAAGCGGCAGACACTGACGTGATGACTCTTTTAAAAGTAAGCTTAAAAGTGGGACGTGAGGAGTGTTGGAATGTGGGCTGAGTCGAGGAATCCCTGTTGGGTTGGGGTGGGGAGAGAGAGAGAGAGAGAGAGAGAGACGTTGAATCGAGGCCAACGAAGGAAGGAATTTTGGATTAAGGGTCACCCCCATATCGCTCTTGTGGACTCTTTCTGGCGTGTTTCAGAGCAAGATCTCTGGGGTTCCTGGAGGAGTTCATTCTTGCAGCTCCTTCTTCACTGCCAATGGTAAATGGCCCGGGAAACAGGAAAGGGGATTCAATGCCCCTATCCTCAAACCACAACCTTATTGCTATTAACAATGCATTTCCAAGGCTGGAATATCAGCTTTGTGCCACTTGGGCTCACAAGTCACACCACTGCTGCCGCGTTTCAGAGCAGGATCCTGAGTTTCATCCTCTCCTGTTCTACCACGGTTTGTGGCTGCTTCTATTCCAAGTCCACGTTCAAGGTTTCTGTCCATCAAAGTGACACTGTGAAGTTGTAAGTGTTGTTGGCCACGCACCAACAAAACTCATCGCAAGCACCAGATTGACCCCTTCCACTCTTCAAGGGATCTATCGCAGCCCTTATCACTAAAAATAGCCGGTTGTTCTGTTGTCCATTCAATTTGTGTGAGCAAAAATTATTAGCAATTGGTAAATTGTTTCCCATTGTGAAGAGGCAGTGGAAGGATTGCTATGTTAATCACTGGCGATCAGTGATTTATAATAATAATCCTCGCATTTGGTAAGGGCGCCTAATCACGTCATTGAGAAGTCACAGAGCGCTTCATGGAATATACTGCAAAGTGAATTAACTGTGTGTTTTGTGGGCGAAACGAAGGAAGAGTTCATGCTCTGTGCCCTGTGAGCTCGAGGCAGGAGCTGGGCTTGGAGGTGTGAGGAATGAAGAATCAGGAAGCCAGCTCAGTATGGCTTCTGCTCTGATGCGAAGAGTAAAACCCATCTCCAGTTTATTACAGACTTGACTGCAAGACTTTCACACCATATTTCTGCACTGTGCCAGGGCTATCGTGCTAGGGCTGCGATCGCAGCCAAGAACTTGGCTTGGCAGTCGTCCAGAAGCCAACAATGAAAGCGGGTCCCTTTTGACTCGGCAATTAAGAGGCAGAGTGACAGAGCAGAGCACGAGGGGAATGCAGGCACACACTCAGCCCTCGCTAGCGCAGCGCTTCCCTGCAAGAATTCCAAACAATTCCTCACGGGGGCGGCTCGCAGCGAGGTTTGAGGAGTGACCGGGCTGACATGTTTGGTGAATGAGATTACAGAACAAACAGACTGAATCAACTAGGTGTTTTTTTCGTTCCTTTTCAACTGGGGTCGGGGGGGGTGGGGTGTGGGGGGGGGTGAAGGAATTACAGAATGGAATGCTCGGTATCTGCCCCGGAATAAGGAGTGAACTAAAAAGTAAGCTCCACCGCAGCTCAACGATGGCACGGCAGAAAACAAACAGCTGAATAATATGGCGGGTCAGATGCCGTCAGACATCGAATCTCAACCCCCAGCCCCCACCACCCAGAACAGGGACAACCAGGAGTCCTGTAGCTCAGTGGTTAGAGCACTCGCTTTGCAAACGAGAGACCTGAGTTCAATTCCAGGCAGAGGGCGAAACCTTGGGCAAGTTTCCTTACTCCACATAGAGCCTAATAATAATCCCTCCAAAACCAAAAACAATAATAAATTGGTCATTTTCAATCCACGACTGTTTGTGGGACATTGCTGTGTGCAATTGGCTGCCGCGTTCGCCCACAAATATACAGTCAATTCACTTTACAGTATATTCTGTGAAGCGCTTTGGTACGTCCTCCCGATGTGAAAAGCGCTATGTCAAATGCAAGGATTATTATTATTATTAACCATCACCGGGTAATTTGTCCGTCATTTACACTGAGAATTCCCTTCCACATGCAATTAAAAAGCCACCGTTACTTAAACAAGAAGTCACATTCGGAGCACACTAGTGACTTGTGTTTGTGCAGAGCAGCCGTGGTGTTTACTGGCAAAAAAAAAGCATGCTTCAGGCCTCCTTCCGCCGGCTGTCAGTCAATCGCCTTTTAAGAAGCAGTCCGATTCCAGGAGATTCTCCTCTAATAGTTAGCAGAACGTTTGTTTTCCTGACAGGCTACAAACTCGTCAGTAATGTGTGATCTTAAGCACTTTCCGAACAGCTCTTTGCTCTATGTACTACCGATGAAAACCCACCCTTGGTGTGCTTGTGATACCTGAATGAATAATAATAATCCTTGCATTTGATATATCGCCTTATCGCGTGGATTAGACTTCTCAAAACGCTTCAAGGAATATACTGTAAAAAAAACACGCGGCAGCCAATTCTGCACAGTTGCACTTCATCAAATGCAAGGATTATTATTATTATTATTGTTATTGCATTATACACAAAATTAAAAAAAAAAGCACTTGACTGTTGCTTTACAATGGAAACTGGGTCCAAGCTCCCTTTAAAACAGAACTTGCAAAAAGGAGTTCGAGAACATCTCTAATAATACTCATCCTTGCAATGCGACATCACAGAAAATTGACGTCCCATAAACCAGTCGCACATCTATTAATCTTCATACCTCGTCCTTCCCGTTCCTCCCCAGTTTCTCCCAGAGGCACAACCTGGCAATCAAACCCCCCGAATAAAATCAGTCTTTCACTTCACGGCTGGTTGAGGGGCTGCCACGTTTCGCCCCCCCCCCCAAAATACACAATCTCTTTACAGTTTTCCTGTGAAGAGCTTTGAGACGTTTCAATAACGTGATAAGTTGCAATTCCAAATGCAAGGATTAGTAAATGGTTTAAGGATTTGAGTTCTGATTTAGCTGTCCACAGTGGATATATTTTACTACATTGGAATGAATATTCCTTAGCTGTGGAATGTGATATCTTGTGGGGGGAGGTATTGGGGGTTGGGGGGGGAAAATCAAAACTGTTGACAATTATTTCCTCTCCAACAAGACATCCCTTGCCAGCTGGTCAATGATGGTGACCATGGAGGAAGTTTGGAGTACGTTTTAGAGCTCTAACATGTCTTTATTTGTTTAAACATTGCACTGTACCAAGTTTCTAAGCAGGGATATATGTGTGTGTGTGCTACGAGGCATTTGGTGGCAGAGCTGCCAAGTCAAGCTGAAAGGTGCAATGCAAACATTCCTGCTGCCCACTACAAATGCTCAGCTCCAGCACAATCCTACCATGTTGGTCAATGTTGGCGTACCAGCGAGGAATGCTTGGACCGGCCTTCTCTTGGCTCTCCTCGGAACGTTGCCTGCCGAAACACTTATCAATACAAGCAACTGCATCTCATTTACAGCAAGCCCTGAAATAGTCTTCGGTCTCGGGTGATCTAGTCTCCAGAGAACAGCCTATTCTGCTCGAGCTGCAGAAATTAAAGGGGCGTTCTCTGGAAGAGAAGATGTTTGGCAAACTTATTCTTGGAATGGGGTGGGGATTGGGGCATGGGGAGGGGAAGTTGGAGGGAGTGAAAGAAGAGCCAGATTGGCCGTGACTTCTGTTTTTTTTACACGGAGCACAAGGGAAATTAATGTGCTTTGATGGATGAGTGCAACTTTGGGGATCTGTTCATCTAAAAAAAAGATTCCACGTTACCCGATGCGTCTAAATGATATTGATACAGTGCCTTTCACATTGGGAGAGCATCTCAAAGCGCATACGTTGCTTGAGTCCGAGAACAGATCGAACGAACCCAGTGGGAAACTGGCCGGATAGACTGGATGGACCAATAATCCAATCCTGATTAGAATTGCTATTTAGATCACAAGATGGGTTTGGGTGAGGACGGCTCTTCGGCCCATTTTTTACGTGGGGAGGGGTGCTGTGGGGAGAAGGAGGGCAGTTCAGCCCTGATATTGTGCGACTTTGATGATACTTAAAGCCTTTGGGGCTCATTTTCCACATTTGGGACTCCCCCACCACTCTCTCCACCCCCCCATACACTCTTTACGGCAGCTTCCAACTTTCCACAACTGCAGTCTTGCAGAGTTTCAGTCTCCGGTATATTTTTAGTTGGGAGCTGACAACTTTCCCTTCCAAATGCCGGGGAGAGAGAGAGAAAAAACATTTTCCCAAGAGGAATGACAGGGGAAAAACAAGAGGGCTCGTGTATCGAAACCCCAAGGCGCCAATGTAACTTGTTCAAAACCCGTGAGCTTGGAGGCATCTCACGCCTGTTAACGGAGCTACTTAGGTGCAAACGTGTAACTCTGTTCGATGTGTCAAGACACGTGGCAAAAGAAAAAGTTTTTGCTCGAATAGCGTTGAAATGGACGCGTTCGACACCGACGACCTCAGAAATGCAAAGGTACTTGTTGCTTTTCCGATTGCACTGATTCATTGGACTTCTGTGTCAGTAACTAACCTGTTGGCCCTATCGTTTCATGCATTTGCTAGATCCCCTTCGAGGGGTTCGAAACACGTACTGCAAGTTTGCTTCGCAGCACCTTCAGAGAGTCGAGACATTTACCAGAACAGGAAAAGTCAACGAGTTCACTCAGCGAACGAAGGCGCTGTTGCTACTGCTCCGGGGACTGATGGTATTGCTGTGTTTTCCTTGCGCTATTACCTTTCTATGCACGGTCTCTGGTGGAACCTTGTCCTCCTGAAAGGCAGCTTTTCTTGTAACAGGGCCAACTCTCCACTTGTGGAGAAGACTTTAATCTTACAAGCACACCATGGTTGGAGAGTGTGTGTGTGTGTGTGTGTGTTTGTGTGTGTGGGGGGGAGGTGAAGGGGGTTTGACTTGGGCGGGGAAGGCGATCCAGAGTAAAACCTAGCATTCGTCACCAACATGTTTAACTTAAATTAGGATTCCAGCTTTTCCAGTGAGTGCATAAGAATTAGCAAAGCAATTCGTAAAGCACAGTCCTGCAAACAGCCACAAAGTGAATGATCAGTTTTGTCTGAGGGTACTGTTGGCCAGGACTTGGGGCTTGAACCCACAGCCTTCTGACCCAGAGGCAAGAGATAGGAGCCAACCCCAAAGTGATGCTCAAATTCATTAACTTTGAAGAAAAACAAAATCAGAGGCCAATTTTTGGCAGTTGTTTGTACTATATTGCAATATGAGGCTTAAACAGTTCCTAAAGCCCAATGACTTATGATCCACATCACGGGAACAAAGTACCAGAGGAGTCAAAGTGCTAATGGGTTTTGAACATAGAAGATGCACACACAGGGTCTGGTGCTGAAGAAGACACCGTAAGCCATTTTGAAATGCAAGCCAATTATAAAAGCAAAACTCCCCTGAAATGGAATCAGTCTCAATCTCTTCGCTCTCTAATCCATGGGCTATTTATAGGGAAATGTGTGGGGACTTTTTTTTCTGAACTTCATTTAATTGGCGATTGTAAACACTTGCGCATACGTGGACTGACTCTTCCCCAGGCAGAACTGATCACTATTTTTAACATTCACTTGGCAAGAATCTGATATTAAATTCTCAGGACTATTATGGCCCTGAAAATATACCTCTGTGCTTTGTGAGGCACAGAGACAGCACGAGGGCACAGCTCCAATACTTAATTTGAAGATACTACCTACTATTAATAAAACAATCCTCATAAAAATAATCTTTATATTTGGTATTGTGCCTTTCACGCCAGTCAGACGTCCCAAAGCACTGTAAAGGAGACTGACTGTGTGTTTTGTGGGCGAACTCGGCAGCCGATTTGAGGACAGCAGTGTCCCACAAACAGCCATGAACTAAGCAACCAATTTTTATCTGGAGGATTGGTGGCCAGGACATAGGGAGAACGTCCTTTCTCTTTCTCAGATACTGCCACAGGATCTTGAATCCGAAGGACGGCACCTCTGACAATGATGCGCTTCCCCCCAGCACTCTGCCGAAGTGTCATCCTGGACAATGCCTAGAAGTCAATGACGAAAGAAGTTCCACCGATTGCTAAATATAGTGATGGGTTCTGTCTGGGTAGAGAGCCAGAGCACACACGCAGACGCATTTACAATCTCTGCTTTATTGAAAGGAAGGTTCAGTGAGTAGCGAGAAAGAATGACCCTTTTGATCATGGCGAGGGGTGGTGGGGGGGGGGGGGGTGGAGGGCGGAGAGGGCAACGGAGATGGGAGTTGTGTTTCTTTTCCTTTGGGTTAAACATTTCTCACTAACTGCTGCCATCTGAATACATAAAACTTTCCAAGAAAGATGGTTTGCTTAGCTCTGCTTTTCAGATAAATCTTTCAAGTATTTCCTGTTGTTTAGACATTAAGAAAAACAAAGCTCTTTTAATTCATCGGCATTTTGTTTTACACTCGAGTAATTTCTCCTGCAGTTTGGAGTGATAATGTATCACAAGAATTATTTATCTTCCATGTTTTGCATCCTATAAAAAGTAGTTTCGCTCACAAAATATACAGTCAATTCACTATACAGATTATTCTGTGAAGAGCTTTGAGACTTCTCGAAGACGTGATAAGACGCTATATCAAATGCGAGCATTATTATTATTCATGCCAGCGCTCTTTTAAATTTTTATATAAAATAGTAATAATAAAGAGATTTCTGCCATTGTAAGGAAATCATAGGAATTCATAGGAACAGGAGTACGCCATTCAGCCCCTCGAGTCTGTTCCACCATTCTATTTGAATCCTTCGACAGAAGAGATGGACTGAGATTGTCTATGAATATTGGGTCCAATGCGATAAGCAACAGCAACAACTTGCATTTATATAGCGCCCTATTCTTTCAGTCACCGCTCATAGGTCAAACTATCCATCCCCAGCATCATTCTTGCAAACGTCTTGTGTCCTGTTTCACTACACATCCATTCTCTGTCTGCTAATCTCAAACCCCAAAAGACCTTATAAAACGCACATTCTGCAAAGGCAATCCGTGAAACGATCATCACTCTTTCCCTTTTTTTTTGAGGAATAAGAAAAACAAATTGGAGCTTTATAGCCGTGCGCTTGGAAAGCATTTGCAAAGCGGTCACCAAGGGTGAAGGTTTTTTTTTAGACGGGGGGGGGGGGGGAAAAATATATTTTCTGTTACCTATTTGCTCAATTAGGGTAAGTACATTGTTTTTGTGCTTACCCAGGTCAGATCAAAACTTAAAACAATTAAAGTCCCATCGCCCCATAACACACTCTGCCTCAGCTACCGAGAGAAATACCTTCTCTTTTCCAATAGTACCATGGGATCGTTATGGTCCATCTGAACAGAGAGATGGGATTTTGTCTTAATGCCTCAACTTTCTGACCTAGAGGGGAGAGTGCTACTAAATGAGCCAGCCTGGAATGTGAAGCTGAACTCCACTGCTTACAAAACACACAGTCACTACACTTGACGGCAATTATCTGTGAAGTGTGTCAATGTCATGGGTGCTGTATCCAATGCAAATATTATGTATTATTATTATTATTATTATTATTATCATTGAGCTTCTTTGGTAACATTAATTTGACAAGCGTTCCAACCTTGAGTTTATTCCCTCCCCACCCTCCACACGCTGGGCACGGTTATTTGCGTCTTTGCTGCCTCTAAATCCTCAGCGCTGCTCCTGTATCTGGCAGCGGGCTCAGATAAGGTTGCTGCAGGCAAGTTTCAAACAAATAACTCCTTGTGGTACAGTACGCATCCCCTGCCACTGGGGACGTACATTTCTCCGCTGTCAGTAACAGTGATAAAACGAGAGCTGAGGTCAAACTTTTTCTTTGTAAGGCGCTCAACATTTCGGGAGGGAGTGGGGCGGGGGGTCGGGGTGTGGAATTAAGACACATCTGCCAGCCATGGTTTTAAAGGAATGGAATGAGATTAGGAAATTTCACCCCCGGCTAGGGTAGGGTGACAGCAAAGCAAGGCGTCCAATTAAAGGGTGCAAAAGAAAGGGATCTGAGATACTAGTGCTTCCAGTTTACACTAGAGATATCTTGTGCTGATAACAGCAAAATTCAAAGCCCAGTGTATAAATAACAGAGCCAGGTGTCATTTGATTAGAGCTCTGGAATGCGACTGGCCAAAAATAACCTCAGCTACTGCTAATAATAATAATAATAATCCTTGTATTTGATATAGCACCTATCACGTCGGTTGAGAGTGTCTCATAAAGCGCTTCACAGAATACACTGTAAAGTGAATTCACTTGTTGTGGGCGAAACGTGGCAGCCAATCCCGCACGGCTGTGCGTGACCCGCAAACAGTTGCGGATTGAGTGGCCAACTTATTATTATTATTTTTAAGTGATTATTACCCTACTGCTATGCAAACAAAGGCATGTGTGTGTGTGGAGTAAGGAAACTTGCCTAAGGTTTCGCCCCACCGGCGAATCACACCCAGGTCCTCTCACGCGTGAGGCGAGCGTGCTAAGCAATACCCTAACTAATGGACTCTGCAGTAATAAAATTTGCGTAAAGTTCCCGGTGTACCGGAGAGAGAAAAAGTTACCTGGGTCCAAGTTCATCTTCGGTGCGCCAGACAAAGTCACCAAACTTTTCGTAGTGCGAGTTGTAATGGTGTCTGACCCGATACACCATGGGCGAGGAAATCTCCATCAGCATGTTGTAGGCAGTCTGTTGTTCCTTCCCGCTGGTGTAGCCATTGAAGAGGTTGTAGATCCTGTCGGCTATTTCTGCAAGGTCAAGAGCGAAGACTGAGTCAAGTAGGTCTGTCGGAAAACTATCGGAAAACTCCAATCGGAATGTGTGCCGTTTGGGAGGTCAGTGACGTGCGGCTGTAATAATAATAACAATAATAATAATCCTCGCATTTGCTATGTAAAGTTCATTGACTGTAGTTATAAGATAGTCGCAAGAGAGAAAAAGAGAGTTTAAGAGAGATTTTTTTTCACGTCGGGGAGTTATTGGGACGAGGAACGTCCTGCCTTGCAAGGTGGTAGAGGGAGTCAATTGTGGGTGTCAAGAGGGAAGGAGACGGGTGTATGAAGGAAAGACAACCAAAATTGACAACCAAGTCGGGGAGTTTTGATTTGGCTCAGAACAATTATTTGCTATTTCCGTTAACAATTAAAACTCCTGTGTTGGCGACGACATCGTTTCACTAATCGTACAGTCCTCGCGAAACGCCACGGCAATCAGAGTAAACAATGCATCTGTTTGGCAATTTTTGACGACGATTTCCATGACTTTTGATATCTTTGCCGTGACTAATCCGGGATTTTTTTCCCTTAAATTTACCACGACTAAATTGCAGCCCTAACGATAACATAGGGAGGGAGGGAGAGAGGGAGGTAGAGGGAAGGTTGCTTCGAGGCAACAACAAATCTCCCGATCCTGGCAGAGTGAGTGCAGCCAAATTAACATCAGGAAATGCTTTCATTAACCCGTGATGCTTCAGCGAGTATTTTAACTTCTGCTTACGCTCCTTCAGCTCCCTTAACTCTCTGGCTTGGGAACTCTCCCCTCTCTCTTTCCCCCGAAACAACAGCACTGTCAGCGCGCTGATCCAGTGACCGTCTCAAGGAGCGCTGAAAAACAGCGCGAGAAACACAGATGAAACACGACATCAAACTGCCGCCTCGGGAGTCAAGTCAAGCGAACGGCAGCTCTCTTTACGCCGCTTGATCCCCAGGAAAGATACGTGAGAACAAGGGGTTCGGAGGGAGAAGCAGGGGATCCTTGATGCTCACTTGTCTCCCCGTGATATGGTTCATCTCTTTCACTGCCTCCTTGGGCAAGTGTTTTGAAGACACCCAGCAGCAACACATGATGAATGCGAGGCAGCCGGCCTTTAAAAAAATACCTAAATCTAACAAAAACCTCCTGAAGCGCCTGCTTTGCATCAAACTGGCTCGCAAATCATTCCGTTAAGAAACAACCCCCACCCACAGCCCCCCCACCAAAAAAAAAATTTGCAGATAAGGTTTTTTTTAGTGGGCAGACAGTAAAGTTCAATGTGTTGGTTATAAAGGATAGCAACAGCGTGACACTGATATCTCGTGTTAAATGGCGATATTTATGGGGGGGAGTGGGGGGGGGGGCTGCCAACATTAAACTTCAGGGGGTGTCTTATGGTGAAGTAGCTCTAAATGAGGCTAATTTACAACCTCTGACCTTTAATGAACTGTACTGACTTCAAGGCAGCAAAGTCACACACCCGGCTGTTCTGTTCCGTGCGATCTCTCAAGTCTCCTAATTCGCCTCAGACTGTGAAATGAGCGCAGGGTTTTGTGTGCATGTGTGTGTGTGTGGTGTGTGTGTGTGGTGTGGTGTGTGTAGTGCGTGTGGTGTGTGTGTGTCTGTGAGCCACAGCTATCTTCGTCTGTTTACCATTAGTCTTGTTCAAATAAATTGTAAATCATTTTGCGTCCAATTTATTCTGATTCCTATTCTTATTTTCGCTCTGCGGTCTGAATGTTTCGCCGTCATATTTCATGCTGAGGCTGAGAGTCTGCGGAGGCTTAAAGCTGCAGAAATAAAAGCTCAGAAGGGAAATGTCCTGTTAACAATGTGCTGGTGGATTTCCGCCCATCGAAAATTCCCCAAATTCCATGGAGGTAAGATCCTGTAGCGTTAATATTGCCCGTCTAGGTGCCTGAACTGAGCAGGACAGTCAGGTAGAACTCGTCCATACTCAGCGGACAGAGATTGGGAACCTAGCAAATCAGCTGTTGACTAGCTGGAAGGAGTGGAAACAAAATCACCTTCGGCCTTTGTATCGTCAATGAGTGGGCACGAGGTCCTCATGGTGACTCTGCTTGGCTCGGAACGTCTCCCTCTGCTGTCCAGAGCGTAAAGAGTAAACCTGGAAGAGAAGACAAGAGCAGGCTCACTTCACGGCTGTTGATGGCGCTCAAATTGGTGGCTCCACTTTGTGAGGTCCTGTAGCATATTAGTTAGAGCGCTCGCCTCACGAGCGAGAGGACCCGGGTTCCGTTTCTCGGACAGGGCGAAACCTTTGGCAAGTTTCCTTACTCCACACGCTTCTGTTTACCTCGAAGTAAGTAGGAACCCGGTTCTTAAGTCGATTGGCGGATCGCTTTTCCTGGGGTAAAAATCCCTTAAAAAAAATTAATAATTGGGTCACTCAATCCACGACTGTTTGTGGGACGCTGCTGTGCGCGATTGGCTGCCGAGTTTCACCCACAAAATATACAGTCAATTCATTTTGCGGTGTATTCTGTGAAGAGCTTTGAGACATCGCGATGACGGGATAAGGTGCTATATCAAAATGCAAGGATTATTATCAATATCATTATCATTATAAAACACACAGCCACTCCACTTTAACAGTGTATCCTGTGAATTGCTTTTCCCAGTGTGAAAGAGAGCTACATCAAATGATGAGGGATGATGAGTTGGTGAGTGGCAGACCACGGGCAAGTGAACATGAGTGGAAAAGCTGTCAGCCTCCCCAAAGCAGATATTTATCACAGTTCTCTGCCGTTCCATTTTTTTTCTTTTTTTTTAACCATTCGCTTCAAGTGTCACTTTTTTAAAGTGAATTGATGTCTTTACGAGATCGCAAATGAAGAGGTATGAAAGATGGTGACAGTTTCCAGACCGCTTGAGTGATATAAATCCACTAAATGTAAATCTAAGTGCTGCACCCACCTTGCTTCTCTGAAGGTGAAAGTCAGAAGGAAATATGCACCCGCATTCTTCCAGACACCAAACACTTGCGGAGCAGGGAAGCAATTGTTTTTACACACAGACAGACAGACAGACAGACAGACAATACGAAGCTGAATTCCGCAATGTCAGGAAAGCACAGATCAGAGCAGTGATCCTCAGAGATAGCACCAGGAAAGGGAAGTTTGGATTCGACCCAAATCAACAATGGCGGAGTTTGTTGACCAGGGCAATAGTGCGTAACTTGCTTCTCTTTTCCAATAGTGCCACGGGATCTTTAACGTCTGTCTGAACAGGCACAGATGGCTTAGAATTTCACCTGATGGGACAGCACCTCAGACAATACAGCACTCCCCCCCCAACATTGGAACATCAGTCTCCAAAGAGTTGGTAGGTGCTTTTCTCTTCAAACCACTGCTGTCCTAAACTTGATAAATGATAACCTTTGGATTTGGATAGCGAGGAGTCTGCCTTACCATCATTAAGTCTTTGTTTTAAATCCTCCTATCTATAAGGACTGAATTACGACTCCACTCCCTTCCCCGCATTAGCGAGAAAGTCAGCTTCTTCTGCCTCTTTAGTGTTCTTCAGCAGCTTCAATCTCCTGTAAGCCTCTCGCAATCTCGACTATGAATCAGTACACTTTCTTCCTGGAGCACCAGGCACTGCAACTTAACTACCCTCGCTTTGACAGAAAGCAGAAGCAACTCAAGGAACTTCCAAAGCAACAAAGGGAACCCAACGACACCGGGATCTCGCGCTTGGGGCGTGCAGATAAGAGCTGCAAGTAGCTAATCGCTCCCGTCCGAGCAGCGAAACCTTCATTCCGAAGTGATTGTCGTGTGGCTCACTTCCGCTTTGAACCCCTGGAGAATGGGCTCACCTTATTCTTAGTGAATACACCTCCTGCTTGCCCCTCGTGCCCTCTGTTCCACCATTGGTGACTGCGCTTTTGGGCGCTACGCCCAGAAGCTCTCTCCCTCAATCCCTCTGCCTTGACCCTTCCTTTCTCCATCTTTCGTTTAGCCTTCTGATCTGACAAGAGGGCTCGGTTTGGAGACGGAATTGTTATCCTGCGCTGGATTTATAAATCAAGGGGGGGAAACCCCGCTCACAAGCCTGTTAAAATTTAACAGGGTGATAATTGCAACATGCGATGTGTTAATTAACCTGGACCTCAGTTATCACGTTGCTGAACGTTCTACCCTGCTGATAACAAATGGTTAGCTGGTTAGCTCCCTGACTCAATCCAGGAAATCGAGAGTTCCTCTGATATCCCCGGTCACTGGCATTCTATTCTATTCTGGTGGTAACTAGGTGGAAGTCGAGCGGACTCAGTGGGTTGGCTTCAGATCCAGGTATTGGAATGGAATAGAGAACAAGGGCTGATGTCATACCCGTGACCTGTTCAGTGTGTTTAATTATCACAGGTTGCAATTAGCAACTACTTGACAATAAGCCCATTAGAAGTCGCAATCCCCCCGGCCAAAAATGTTCTAGTTCATGCCTGACCTCAGCCAAGAGTGGAAGGTCAGCGCACGTCAACCTGACCCAGTATGGAACACCTTCAACGACAGTCACCCGAACCCTTGATCTCTCAGTCGGGTGACGCTGTGTTTCGCACTCAATCAAAAAGGTCAGTAAACTAGAATTGAGAAAAGAGATGCTTTGTCAATGTTATATTGAGAAAAGGGCTTCCTCATCTGGTTGCTTGAGAGGAGAATGGATATTGAAGGCCAGTGGGATAAGCAGCATCTTGTCTGTGCTATACTCCTAATGTCATGCTTCATTCTGTCATTGGACCCTTCCCAAACTAAAGAGGAAATGTTATTTTTTTCTCGTACTAATATCCTTAACTTTGCTTTGCACAGAATGAACCAACGCCCCTCACCCCACCACCATGCAAGAATAATAATCCTTGCGTTTGATATGCTAAATAAGCCTATAACTTTAAAGCGACTCAAAGTGTTTCACACTAATGGCTGTCAAGTGTAGTAACTGTCTTCTCGTTGACAAATGCAACAAGCAATTTGGACAAGCAAATGACTCGCAAACAGCCATAAAGCGAATGAGATGAGTGATTTACCTGGAGGCTTGTTGGACAAGTTAGATGTTATCTTGTTTTGCTTCTTCAATGATCCTGGGGTAACCCTTTCTCCTCTTTGTCAAGTGTAGATGTGACCTGCTGCCTGTAGTCACCCACCCTCGATTGCCCACGAGGACTGTTGTGATTTGCAAAGTGTTTTGCAAATGGGTATTGAGTGTCAGCCCATCAGATAAAATGATTAGAGATGTCTGTGTGTGTCTGCGTGCCAGCGCAAAGTGGTAATGTAAACAGGTCGATTCCTCACCTGTTTACACTTCACAAGCCGTTTTGTTTTTATTAAACTGTTGAATCCTTAGCAGCCAGCGTCTCAGAAGACTCTCAGCCAAGGTCTCTCTGACAAAAATAAAACCGAGTCAGTGTAACTGAGTGAGTCGGGAATGGGAGCGGGATGCAATCTTCCTTTTGTGTTTCTCTCACAAAAATATACAGTCACTACACTTTACAGTATATTTTGTGAAGCGCTTGGAGACGTCTCAAAGACGTGACAAGGCGCTGTAGCGAATGCGAGGATTATTATTATTGGTGACGTGAAGGAGAGCTACGAAACCGGTATCCACAGGCGGATGTCCCAGCACACAAGTTCACCAAGTCAGCAACCAAAGCAGCGTGTACTTACTTACACCAGGGGGTGACCATCTGAAAGAACTTCACAAAGACAATCGGGAGCGAGACAAAGGGAATGGGAATCAGGGGGTATTGACCATCAGCATGGTCAACGTTTTTAAGAGGATTTTGAAGGCGAGGAAGAGAGAGAGAAAAGAAGCAAGCCAAAAGGATTTGGGGGGAGAGTTCATCAGAGAGGGTAGCAAGGCAAAGTGTTTTGGAAAAAGTTCCAGAGATCGGGGGTTGCCTGTGAAAGCTCCTTAGTTTTCAATTGCTGTTAACACATATTTGGAGCTTGATTTCTACGAAAAACCAACACAGTGGAGATTTTAGGAGCCTGGTGCTGTTCAATAGAGTTAAGTTCACTGTTTTTTTTACACTGGGCGAAATATTTAGCAACACAGTTAAGTTGGTAACTGAAGCATGTGAACGTGAGTGAAATGGTAATTCACTTTGTGGAAACGTGGGGCCCAAGTTTTTACAAGAACTGTCGCTGAACCGAAGGCATTTCACAAGCGACTGTTGAAAGGTGTGCGGCTGGCCATAAAGTTCTGTGAGGGAAAACTGAACCTGCGGTGAGCATGCACACGTTTTTGGGGGATATAGGAGAGCGAAAACGAGAGAGTAGCCATGCGAAATAGAGCCACAGGAAAGGATAGAATAGGCAGAAACCAAGTTGAGAAACCAGATAAAAGGTGAAAATCAGGGGAGAAAATGACACCATTGATGGACGAGACTATTGACAGTCAATTCGAAGAAGGCTTAGAAAGTTGGAAGTGCAGACTTTACTCAAGGGCTGTAGGTAGAGCATCTGATGCAAGCAGAGGACCCATTTGAACTGAGTTGGGGCAGCTGACGAAAGCCTTGAGAGCGAGTGAGCGAGCCATCGAGGGAGAGAGCAAACGTTTCCTGTAGATTGCTAAAGAAAAGTTTAAGCTTTCGGGAACTTGAGAGAGGAAAATGTTCCCAGGACAATAGGGCATGGCAGCAACTCTCGAAGCCTAAGAAGCCAGCTCTGGAATGCATTCAGTTATCAGTTCACAACCCTCCTCAACGCTGCCTTTCAAAACACCGGCGACGGGATTGGCCTTCAGATTGGAAGAAATGTTGGGTTCACTGGTAAGTGCTGACCTGGGTTGGATTTCCAAAGGAGAGGGATTGAGCAACGAGTGTTAAAGTGAAGGCAAGAGCGAGTGAAACCACGGACCTCACAACTACTGTCTCCTTGGATGCCGAGAAAGTGTTTGATTGAACGGAATGACACTATCTGCTTTTCACCTTGAGAGAGTTTGGGTCCGGTTCCAACTTTGTGGAATAGATAATCGCTAATTTACAGGAATCCACAAACCCTGCTGAGCTAGTCAATCTCAGTCAGCAGGGAGGGTGGGGGAGAGGACAGTGACAATTGGTCTCGGGCTTGAGAGAGGAAAACCAGCCAGTATATTTGTCCCCGACTGTACTGCAGTAACATTTACTGAGGTGTGTTGGGTAAGGGGACATCTCACAATTCATCCCACAGTTGCGTGACTTACCGTCTGTCACGGCTCGGCCAGAAATGGCGGCGAGGACCAGTAGGACAACTGGCGTTCAAAGAAAATAAGCAGAGGGAGAGAGAAACAAAATGTCAAATAAAATACCTATTGGCCACTGACGGTCAGAATCCTTGTGTTGATACAGCGCCTTTAAAGTCACAACCTCTGAAAGCACTTCACACGTAACCGCTGTCAAGTGCAAGGATGTGGGCAAACCTGGATCCTATACTCTAGCCTAAATCGAATGCTGTTAGGCTATCTTTTCTCCTCCGTAAAAGGGTCAGAGACAGGATGTCTTTTTTCACAATAGTCCTGTATGTATGCGGTTAGTGTACAAAATGAGAACTTTTACTCTCCCTCAAAGGGATCACAATGGGCTAAGGGTCTGCCGATCACAATTTGCCTCTATGTAGTGCCTTTCATGTCTGGAGCATGTCTCAGGGGGTTTTACACAGCTGGCTGGGCACCTGAGCGTGGGGGTAAGCGGGGTGGGGGTGGGGGAGCTGAGGAGGGTGGGAGAAAGTGGACTGAAGATCATAAAGATAGGTCTCACAGCAGTCTTTAAAGGTTGGGAGGGCTTTAAAGGATGGAGTTGCAGAGAATGGAGGCAGAATGCCTGAAAACTTGGCCATGGATCTATGCAGAGTAATTGACCACATAATACTCCTCTGGAGTCTCCAAACAGGACTCACTGACTATACGAGGCATATTTATTTGATGACCATGGAAAATAAGTTGCTTTGGGTATTTAGGTACACACACTCCTCAAAAGGCACAGGCCACAAGCGATGGTGGGGATTTGGTTTTCCTGGAAATCAGGAAACATGAAATGCTGGAGAATCCTGCTGTGCCGGGATCCGTGTGATCTGATTAGTAACTGAGCACATCATAAAGGTGGACGAGAGGCAGAGGTCGTAAAAAAAAAATACAAGCAGATATTTCTCTCGTGCAATTGTGCTGCTGAGATGGTTTGAGCTGTTCTTTCCAAACCGCGCTGTGTTCCTTTTGGTCGATGTGTGTCCCTGTGTGTGTGTGTGCGTGTATGTGTGTGTGTGTGGGGGGGTGCAGGGTGGGGGGAGTCAGGCTTGTTTTGGAGCATGTTTGGGGGGGTGGGGTGGAATCGAGGGCAGAATCTCGATGTGGAAATTGATTCCTGGGAAGGCAATGGGATGCACATGGTTTGCTCTATCCTATGCCTTTAGTCTCGCTTCTCAGATCCCCTTTAAACAGATGGAGCAATCCACAGGTCTGTAGGCTGAGATGTAAACAGCACAGCTGTGAGGAAAGCAATTATAGCAACTCACAAGTCCGGATAATCCACCGACTATAGTTCGGTAACAAGTCTAGGTATTTTGGGTCACAAGGGGACAGCCTCATGGGACATTCGCACCTCAGAAAATTGACAAATCACACAACATAACTGCCCGAAAACCCGCTCATTTTTTTCAGAAAACTCGGCACAGAATCGTGTGAAACAGTCGTTAAGAAAAGGGCCCGGTTCTATTTCAGAAAGATTTCTAAATTAAGGACCGAATGCTTTGGGACATCCAAGGTTTTTTTTTAAGATTCTACTCAGGAAAAAGCGGAGTCAAATTGAAACAAAGTTTTTTGATTTGATTTTTCTGCCCACCTGAAGCCTTCTTCAGTCTCTCTTTAATCGAAACTCTTGAGAACTAGCCCTTTGCTCGTGCTGGTGTGATTTGAGGCATTGGGCCTACGGATTGCTATATTTATATAGACATAGTGACCTCCAAAGCTCATTGACGGCTCTTTAGCTATAGTGCCCCTTTCAAAACATGTGTTTGTTCTTTTTCCTTGCAACTCTTGGGCGAGATTTCAATCTGGTCACAGTACTCGCGGGTCAATTGGAATGAAGGTCAGAAGGAACTTCAAAAAAACAAGACCCACCCGGCAAAGTTCCCACAGAGCATCCGTA
This sequence comes from Callorhinchus milii, assembly GCF_018977255.1. NCBI lineage: Eukaryota > Metazoa > Chordata > Chondrichthyes > Chimaeriformes > Callorhinchidae > Callorhinchus > Callorhinchus milii. The sequence goes on from NW_024704749.1 coordinate 14,342,131, forward strand.
ACTCCCAACGCCAGAGAGTTACCTGCCTTTGATTTGACATTTCATCACAGTGACAAACCAGTCTTTCCTTTCCCTGCGCAGGCAAACCATCCGAAAACAAGAGCTGCCAAGAAGAAAATGGAAACATGTCTGCTCCCTTATCACAGATAACGGGGTCGGGGTGGGGGAATGCGGGGGGCGAGGGTCTATTTTGTGATGTTTTTCAATAGGATTGGCAGTGGATCGCGATAGAGAGGCATCAACCCTCTGGCCACAGGAAATCAGATCGGTTACCGCAAGGGGGCAAGTGGGGGCTGCTGTTTGTGCAATGAGGATTCCTTCTTAAGCAATGATGTCAAGAAACCACAATTTGTCGGAATCACACCGGAGTCGATATTCACTCTCATTTTCTCAGCATCAGGAAAGTGTGTAAAATTTGACAATTTCTTAAATTCAGTCACAAATTTCAAGTCTGCGTTTGTATTTTCTTAAAAAAAAACTTCAAAATTTAGACTGTAATAATAATAATCCGTGCATTTGATATCGCACTTTTCAAGTCTTCGAGACGTTTCAAAGCGCTTCACAGAATATACTGTAAAGTGAATTGACTGTGCATTTGTGGACAAAACGCGGCAGCCAATTGCACACAGCAGCGTCCCACAAACAGTCGTGGATTGAAGTGACCAAATTATTATTGTTGTGTTTTTTCTCTCTCGAGGGATTATCATCTGCACAGAAGGATTTTGCCAAATTACACACTCTCTGAAACGCTAAGAAAAAAGAAGTAAATCTAGACCTTGGAGACATTTGTTCACTCACGCGTGTGTGCGTGTGTGTGTGTTTGTCTGTAGACATTGCATATATATAGAATCTATATGTGTATACATGAAGTGTATTTGTATATGTGCATAATATCGTAACAACATTGCACGATTTCAGCAAATGGGTTAATAAACCATTGGAAATTGAGGCATCATCTTAGCCAAGAGCACTAAATACTGAATTTCCTGTACGTGTTTCACTTTCTGGATGGATTTCCCAACGGGTTCGCAAATCATATTCTTTGGTTCACTCCATCAATTCTCCACGTCCAAAGTTCCTCATCTTGGCTCTTCACCCGCTATGCTCCCCCCACACTCCACCCCCCCCCCACCGCAACTCCTCATCCCCCCCCCCCCCCAATCCACCCCATCGCGTTAAAGTAGCAGGCTCTCTCACAGGGAACGGAGGGGAAAATCGGATTGTTGGGTTGTCCATGACTCCCTCAATGCACCTCCTAAAAATAGGCTTAGAGACCTGTATTGGCAGAGGACTAGGAGCAGCACATCTGGCTACCCTCTTAGCCAAGGAACAGCGTGTGCCTGAGGATGTGCAAACATAGGCAGAGAGTACACTGAAAATATTTTAGGGGCTGGGTTATATTCTGTGCGTTGCCAACGCTGAATACGGTGCAGTGGAAATGCTAGGCGTCGTCATTGTGTTGAGCGGGCCAGCGGGCGGTGGGACTGGAGGGGTTGGGGGGAAGGAAAGGGAAGACAAGTGGGCTATTTTTACAAACAGGAGACAACTTTACTCCGGTACCGCTGGTCTCCGAGATGCTTTGACCCACTTTCTGTTGCAGGCACTCAATGGAAGCTGCTCTGATTCGATTCAAGCCCATTATTATAGCCATTCCCAGTTTGAGCCGATAATAATATTCCTTGCATTTGGTATCGCATGTTGGGAGAACACCTCAAAATGCTTTAAATGATTCATGGCAAAGTGTAATGATTAGATTTTATAGGGGAATGCAGCAGCCAATTTGTCCACAGTCACGTCCCACAACAACTATGGGAGTCAACGGCTATTTTATCTGGGGTACTGTTGGCCAGGACACTGGGAGAAAATCTCCTCTCTTTTTCAAATAGTGGTAATGTCCACCTGAGCAAGCACAGACGAGACCTCGGTTTAAGTTCTCATCCGAAGGACGGCACCTCCGACAATGCAGTGCTCCCCCCCCCCCCCCCATTGCAGTATCAGTCCAGGCTGTGAGTTCAAAGTCCCTACATGGGGCTTAAACCTGTGACCTTCTGACTCGAGAGGCGAGAGTGCCACCAACCTCGCCAGGCTGGCATGTTGGTTTTCTTCTCTCCCTTGTGTACATAATAATCCCTCCAAAACCAAAAACAATAATAAATTGGTCATTTTCAATCTACGACTGTTTGTGGGACATTGCTGTGCGCAATTGGCTGCCGCGTTCGCCCACAAATATACAGTCAATTCACTTTACAGTGTGTTCTGTGAAGCGCTTTGGGACGTCCTCCCGACGTGAAAAGCGCTATATCAAATGCAAGGATTATTATTATTATTATTATTATTACATCGAGTTTAGCCTGAAATGGATTCGGTGGTGAGAGATTGCCTTAGTTATCAATCAACTGCAAAACTGATCTCGGAAGGAAAGAAACAACAGCGTGTGGGAAAGAGGTTTTACAGTTGGTGATGCGAGGTAGCAAGAACACGACAAGGTCAGTGAACGAAACAATGATGTACACAATTGTTTTAGGCATTGACCGATTTTGAGCGACTGGCACAAGAGTCTCCTGCTCTTGATTATTAGCTCTGATTCCCAGACGCAGTCTTAACCTCAGACAGTCACCGGGTATGTTAGTAATTCCTAAAGCCAGCGAGTGAATTTGATTTTGTTGATGAACTTGTGTGACCCGCTCGACTGCAAGCAATTCTGTATCACCAGAGAGAGAGAAAGAAAATCATGTGGCACTGATTATTATTGGATGCAGTAGGTGATATGGGTGTCCAATAAGCCAACCGGTATTATAAAGATAAAGGCAAAAAGAAAAAAAAACACGACAGAGTAGAAATAATAAATAAAAAAAAACGAGTATATTAAAGATTTCGAGTTAGTCTGGCGAACACTTGTTTTTCTCCACTGAGATAGGCACGCAAAAAAATAAGCTACGGTTTAAAATAACAGTCCGTACTCTGGCATGCCTTTCCCTGCCACGTTTTTTGCATGCCTGAGACTGTTAATCAAAAGGCACCACAGCGCAGTCTATAATACAGGCTCGAAGGCATTGCTGTGAAACGAGATGGACTATGCACTTCGGGGCATTGGAATGGCTCCAATCCGCTCATTCCTGTTAAGCAGGATGCAACACACTGTGTCGCATAGAGTTTATTCAGGGCTGATATGGAACTGAAGAGACAACAATGGATAAAATGCAATGTGTATCAGATTACAACAAGCGCACTATCTCAGCTCAATCCAGCGGTTATTATTAATAACCATCTTGTGCATTTGATGCGTTGCCTATCACGTCAGCAATGTCCCACACAAACAGCCGTGAAGTGAGTGACCAAATGTTTTGTTTGGGGGGATTGTTGGGAGAAACTCCTTCCTTTCGTGGAATAGCTCCATGGTATCTTTAATGTCCACCTGAACAGGGACAGTCGGGAGTTCGGTTTAACATCTCACCCGAAGGATGACGCTTCTGGTAATTCAACACTCCCCCCAGCACTTGTACTGAAATGACAACCTTGGTTTCCGTGAGTTCAAAGTCCGGATGTGGGGATTGAACCCAAAACCTTCGGGACTCTGAGGCAAGAATGCTACCAGCTCTGCCAGGCTGACACCTCACCTGTCAGGGTCCATTTAAAGCTTTAACAACTTGCACGTTTGTAGCGCCCTCCACTCAGGGTAGCGTCTCAGAGCGCTTTAAGTATGATTCTGGCCATGACCTACGATATGGAATTTCCTCGGGTTGCCCGACTCTGAACCTACAATAGAATATACCTCTTTACATGCAACTGAGTGAATGATATTATTAAACTCCACGATAGGACTCAAGATCACAGTCGAGGCTGATAAAGGGGGGAAACAATGCACTCGGAAAATCTGCGTCCTTCCAGCGAGGTGTAAAACCCAGATCCTCTCTGCCTGTTCAGGAGGACGCTAAAGGGTCCTTGATATTATATGAAAAGAGAAGGGAGTTTCATCCCAGTTGGGCCAATCCTGGGAGGGGTCTTTCTCCAGCTGTGCGCTTTCACTGGGAAAATCCCATCAAAAACTGATGTCGCCAATGTCCATAAATGTATTGCCGCTCTCAGGATCATTGTAGCGTGGTTTGAACCTTCTTAGATTGGTCACCAATCACCCTACACCACCCACCACCACACACACACACACACACACACGTCACTCCAACTCCAATGTTAAACTATCCTCAGCCTCAAGGATGGACTGCAGTGGGTTTGAAATACGAATGGATAACCACAAAAAAGCACTCCCCAGCCATTCGAGAGCAAAGCATAAGACGGTCAGTCATCGAAGCCATTGCTTTAAAAGCACCATGTGTGTGGCACTGCAGGCCTGCAGATAACCTCATGCCTTAATGGAAGCGCAATTTCCATTCCGCAAAGTTGCCCTAATTATTACACTTCAACTGTACACCGAAGGGGAAAAAAAAAACAGCACAAACATTTAGTGGTCGGCTGTGATGACTTTTCCCAGTGTGCTTCCCATTAATTTGTACTGGATGGGAAGTGTAGTCTGTTTAGCTGCAGGACGGTATGGTGGTTGCATTCCACACAGCAGGCAAAGTCTATTATTTCAAGACGTTCAGTGGAGATCATTACTAATATAATGATTCGTGTGACATTACCCGCATATTGTTCGTTTTTAACAGTGCATGACAGCAGCGAGGTCCATGAGAAAAGTGATGGATAAACATGTTACGAGAGGGCAGGGGGAGGGGAGAGGGGAGGGGAGTCTGTAACAACGTTATGGAGTCCTGTAGCTCAGTGGTTACAGCACTCGCCTCGCAAGCGAGAGAACCGGGTTCGATTCCCGGGCAGGGCGAAGCGTTGGGCAAGTTTCCTTGCTCCACACGCCTCTGTTTACCTAGCAGTAAATAGGAATTTGGGATGGGGATTACGATGGACTGCTTCTCAGAATGCTGGAGAGGAGATACCAGATTGGAGTTGGATTTGGTTCCCAAAGTGTAGTGCTCCCTAAAATGATCAGGTTCAGGTTGGCTTTGATCTGCGCTGGAGACTGCTTCAGATGGAACAACTCCCAGTCAATCTCTCAGGGACCTCTCCCTGCTGGTATGTTGACCGCTTTGCTGAAGACACCACAGACGCCCAGTGATCTCTTAAACATTCAACCTTCGCTTCTTCAACGGAAAGAGTCCTGACCTCTCCAGTCTCTCCTCCCCACTATCCTTGTTCATCCACGTGAACCAACGCTGAATCCTCTCCGTTTCCTTTCTACAGTCCGAAGCCCCAAACCGCACACAGTATTCCAGCGACAGCCAAACCAATGTTTTAGACAGAATCGTCATCACATCCTCGTGTTGTATTTCAAGAATTTCCGTGAGGTTGGGGTGAACCAGGCAGGAGAATCGGTGCTACAGCCTCTTCTGGCTCACGTACTGAAACTACTTCAGGACAAATGGGTTTTCTAAGTAATCCCAGGCCAAGGATTACTAAAACACAGTAAATGCCTTGTAGCAAGTTACAACTGTGCCTCAGCACTGACCTGTGTAGTTTTAAAGTTTCAGCCCAGTGGAGTTTTGCGCAAAATGCTTTGATTGTCTGTTGCTATTAACTCTTCGACTGCCAGAGAGTCTGCGGAGACCTTATTTGTTTTAAAGATTTCCGTTGGTTACAAAACCAATTTACAAGAATAGTGTTGACCCAACAGGGATGACATCCTCTTATTTTGAAAAAAAATGGGAGAAGTTATCCCAGGAAAGGTTTACATTAAACGCAGAAAATGTCATCTCCGCTGGGTCAAAACTGACCTTATAAATTGGTTTTGTAGCCAATGGAAAGCTTAAAAAAGAAATAACGGTTGCTTTTTTTTTGAAAATGCCCTTTATCACCTTCAAAGATCTCAAAGTATTTATCAGCACTATTTATCATTGAATGTAACGACAAATGTTTGTAGGGAAACACAGCAGTCTTTACCACTAGCAGCTAATGACTAGTTAATTCATCTGGGGGAAAATATTGGCCCGGCTCATCAGGAGAAACTCCCTTCATTTCTACAATAGAGTCTTGGGATTTTTAATGTCATTGTGCCTTCATATAGACGGGACTTCAGTTTACATCTCGTCTCAACGATGACATCTCTGACAATGCAGCATCTCTTCCTCCCCTCATCCCGATAGCCTAGACTAGGAGCTCCTCAAATCCCGTGACAACCTTCTGACCCAAGGACAAGAGTGCCACCTACTGAACCAATATGACACATCAAACTGTAAGATCAAAGATTTTGAGGTTCATAACAAAGGAATGATCTTGATGTATCTCAGACGCAATGTTGTAATGCAGTTTTAAGGACAGGAGCCAAGGATGTAAATTGACACACTGGCAAAACCAGGGAGGCAAAAAAAAAACCTTGCCCAACCAAAAGAAAGGCAAAGGATTAATATTTTGTTCACCATTTTAGAGAAGGTCATAATCCCTTCCTTCTCCGTATTTCTAGCAACATCGCAGTAATTGTGCTGTCTTTCGGTTGAGAGGGCGAAAAACAGAAGCTGGTCTAATGCAGTATGTAATATACCTATATATGGACTACCTTTCAATACTGCGTGCTGAAGTAACCAAACTTTCTACAAGTCATAAGTAGAATAAGTCAGGAATTGGACATCCAAACCGCTTTATAGAAGGGAACTGGAGGAATTATTGCTCATATCATTACTTAATCCAATGGTTATCGTATCCTGAGATACACAAATTGCATTAAAATTTATAGTCAATCCACTTGACAATACATCCTGTGAAGCTCTTTGAGATGTCTCAACAAAATGATATGGCGCTATATCAGATTACAGGGATTATTATATATTATTATGTGAATCCTTGCTTCAGGGACAGTCTTGAGTGCAAATCAGCTGTCCTGTTCACCTATAAATACAAAGTCACTACACTTCACAGTAAATCCTGGGAAGCGCTTTGTTTAAAGTGTTTGACGATGTGATAAGGCACTATATCAAATGCAAGGGTTGTTAATATTATTACTACTGTATTGATCAAAGACTTCGATTTGTGACAGCATTAAAAAGAAATCAACATTTCATTGTGAAATAACAGGGATTATTTCCCCGCCCACCACAAGCCCAGACACACTTCCTAAAGGGCTCCTCATTAATAATGCTATGCGAGAAAAATCAAGGCACTGGAAAAACCTGCCAGGAAACTTGTTTTAAAAAGAAACACACCGTACCATTCAGAAATACAAACACATCTTTATAAACCCATCTACTGACACACAAGCATGTGCAAACATGTGTGTGCTTACATACTCCTGTGTTTATACTGGCCTGAATTCCGAATACTGAAATAGCAATTTCCATGACTGTTACTGTGCTTAAAGGGACTATGCGTCTTCATGGAAGAGTATTTGGTCAACTTTTTTGGGGGGGAGGGGGAATGGATCGAAAGTCCGCCCAGTCATAGGTTGCAAGTCCACTTTGTCTTTAAAATGTTGAGATGTTTCGACTTTCTTTCCGGTTGAATTTAAGACTCGCAATTCACTCTCAGTGAGCGAGGCAGGTCACACTCTAACCGGCTGTCTCCTGAGACAACTAACGTTTGATGTTCTGTCAGTCACTTTCATCTTGTGCCATTGGTTGCTTCCCAACCTATTTATTTCTGCTTGAAACCCTGCATTAAATGGGGTTCTTTTGGGGCTAAATAACAGAGATAAAGGTCACTCCCAGATTCACATTTTACTCGAAATCTGTGCACAGATTTACTATTACCCAATGACAGGAAAGATACTGTACCAAATGCAAGGATTAGTATATTGTTTTTATACCGGTGCCATCCCTCAGGTGAGATACTCTTGGAGGCTTTGTCAAGGTACCCAGTTTAACACCAGGCAAAGATTTTCCCTTAGTTCTGAATATCTGTCTCTCTCTCCCCCTCCACTCTCCCCCCAGTGGCTCTGCAAGTCAGGGTTAATAATATATGCTATCTCTCGGAAACAAATCTGTACAAATTTCATTATCCAAAAGAATGCAACGCAGCGCGCAACCAAAAATAACATGTTTTAAAGCTCTGGTTTAAAAGCCAAGCAGCTCGGAAATGTTTAGAGAAGAAAGTGACATATTTGGCAAAGGGACGATTTTGCAGTTGAGAAAAGGATCATTCTGATGTTTTCCAATATTATTGTGCAACAGCACAGAGTCTCTTTACATTATGAAGGATGTATTATAAAAGGCTAAGAATACAATCCTTGCATTCTTCTTCTCCAACTCCCCCCTACCCCCCCCCACCCAACCTTACCCCCCCCTCCCCCCCACCTCTGTTCCAACTTTTCTCTCCCCGTTTCCCAGAATTAATCAGCCGTACGTTTCCTGTCGGAGAAGTCTGGTCGCGTCAACACTCGAATGGTAATATCACCTGGAAAAAAAACGAGCACGCTTCCTCAGTGCTATATTGTCAAGCAGATTTTTAGGTCTATTGAGCCCCTGACGATATTGGGAAGTCCGCAAAAGTTCAAAATGTATTGTGTCCAAGCGCCTCGCATATCTGCAGCACATGAATTGAAGTGCGCTGAAGACTTTCCTCTTTGGGCATGCGACTGCCAGGATGATGGAAGCCAAACTGAAAGGACCATGATCTTCTTTCATCAAGCTGTCTTTTTAAATGAGTCCAGGATCCTTGTCTCAATCATCCTTCTTAGCAAACTGTTCCAGTTGTTAATTACTCTGCGGGTAAAGATAAAACTTCTTGATGCTTGTCTTGAAATTGCCCTTTGGGGAGTACAGTCCAGATGGTCTTAATTGAGGAGGTTGATGAAAACTTGATGAGAGTTAGTTAGCTAAGTGAAGTAGTTTGAGGGGCAAGAGTTGCAAAGCACAGGGTGGGCAAATATTGGCTAGTGATGGGGAGATGGAGAGAAATGAACCACAAGCAAGAAAGCAGAGCCCAGAAGAGATGAGAAGAGAATGCAGACTGGGAAGTAGCTCTGGAGAAGATCTAACAGATAGGGTGGAACGTGGCCACGGAGGGATTTGGAGCAAAAAAAAAGTACAGGGATCCTGAAAATGATCTGTTTTGGGACAGGAGCTTGGCAAGGACAGAGGTGTTGGGAGTGTGGGACCATATGTGGGATAGAATCCGTGCTGCAGTGCTCCGGAGGAGTTGATGTTTGTGAAGAATGGAGCATGAGAGCGACCATCAAAGAGATCAGATAGGACCTCAGTTCATCCGGAGGACAGCACCTCCGACAATGCAGTGCACTGGAGTGTCAGCCTAGTCTGCAGGTTCAATTACCTTCTGACTTAGAGGCAAGAATGCTACCGACTGAGCCAGGCTGGCATCTAGATATTACCTTTGAGAACATTGGTTGTAAGTTCACCTGAGACACAATGTGATGTGAGGTATCGAAGGCATCACTAAATTGACCTTTATCTTATTACGCTTGTTCTGAAGTGCAGCAAGTTACATTAAGGGGAATGTTTATCCTGAGACTACTTTTAACATTGAGCGAACATGAAAGGATAAGATGGCAAATGACTGATAGTTCAGTTAAAAAAGTTTGAATTTTGGAGTTAGTGTTGGAGTGCTTCCAAAACTGTTACGTAAATCATGGTTATGGTTTCATAATCTTAAAAATTTAAACATGCGAGATCCTTACAGAGGAATTCATAAACAACATAGAATGAGATTGAAACCACACATTTAAATTATGAATAATCATCACAGGTCTCGTGTTGAGTTAAAGATGATACAATCTTTCTTCACCTCAACAGAAGATTGAGTCAATATTCTCTCGGTAATGGCATAGAGGTGAAATATACTTTTGAAACATTAAAGCGTCAAGCCCATAAAAACGATCCATAAATATTTCAAAAATCCACACTGAAATATTCATGAATGCACTGAACTCTCTTGGTAAAATCTTGTCTCAGTTGGTAGCACTCTCACCACTGGGTCAGAAGGTTGTGGGTTCCAAACCCCAGGTCTCGGCTGACACAGTGTAATAGTGGGGAAAGTGCTACATCTTTGGAGGTGCCGTCCTTTGGGAAAGTGCCTAGCTGAGGTTCCCTACGGCCTACTCTTTGAGTAAAATGATAATGCGATAAGAGTTTTATCAAAGTAAGAAGCCAAGGCTCATCGATGAGACTTGGGAGTTGAAGGCGTGCACTTAAGCCTGCGGTCTAGAAACCTTCCTGGGTTGGCTTGGCTTGGCTTAACTGGACCAACAGATTTTTTCACACAGCGAGTTGTTCCGAGTTGGATCTGGAATGCATTTCCTGAAAGGATGGTGGAAGCCCATTCGATAACAACTTTTAGGAGAGAAATAGATAATTATTTGGGGAGGACAAGTTTGCAGGGCTATGGGGAAAGAGCGTGAGAGTGGGATTGATTTGGAAGCTCTTTTCAAAGAGCCGGCACCGACACGACGGGCCGAATGGCCTCCTTCTGTGCTGTAAGATTCTATGAAATGCAGTTCTGTGTGAATGCCATTTTATTTGGTCTACTCAGCGATAGAAGCAAGTACGATGAGGCCCCAGCACACAGCCTCACTTTAGCCAAAGCGCACTCTCTCCCTTCCCGATCTCTCTCTCTCTCTCTGCCCCTGGAGCATTCTTTCACTACAGCTTTTGAAGTTCACAAACAACTGCACAATTATGATATTTCAGTTTCCCCACACATGCCATGCCTTATGGCCTCCCTGAGTAACACTGTGTAACTCGTGCAACTTTTTGCCAAGTAACAGGTACTCGCACGCTGCTGGATTCAGGGCCACAGGGAACGTTCTCAACACGCTCTCAGAATCAACTCGAAACACAGTGATCGCGTGCTCATAACAATTATAACACAAAAGTCCAATGATTCGCTCCTGCAGGGGCACTATAAAGTCATGCTATGGAGCTTGGCACATCTCTTTTTTTAACACTTCAACACTCGTAGAAATATAGGAGGCCATTCAGCCCCTCGAAACTGTTCCGCCATTCTGTTAGATCTATACCTCAACTCCTATTACCTGCCGTTGCCCCGTATCCCTTGATACCCTGAGCTATCAAATAGCTGTCCACTTCAGTCTCGAAAACGTGAATGGATCCTTTTGGGGGAATGGAGCTTCGGACGAGACATTCAACCCAGGTTGCCCTCTGTGCCTGTTCAGGCGGACATTACAGATCCCGCAGAAAACGAGAAGAAGAGTTCTTCTAGGTGTTATGGCTGACATCCCGCCCGTGTGTTCACTCAACAGGTGTTTGCGGGACAATGCGGGATGCAAATTGACTGCCACGTTCGTCTACAAAATACATAACTCACTACAGTTGGCAATAAATCCAGCCAAGCTCTTTGAGATGTCTGGATGACGTGCTAAGACTCCATCAAATGAAGGATTATTAATGTTATTATTTATTACTATTTTTATTGACATTGAAATCGGTGACACAGCAGAGAGAGGGCCTTTGCTGTGCGCAGCGAGAAGTGAGCCATCACTTTGGTGAGCAGTCGGTTCATTATTTAATATCTGCAGCTTGTTTGCACAGGAAGCTCACTGCCAAAAGAAATATTTAATAAACGCACAGCACACGGAAGGTTCAACATTGCTTTTGGTAACATTCGCAGTGTTTGAAAACAATATAGTTCAAGGCACAATGGGAGGTTTTGTTGTAACGTACCACTGGCCAAAACGAAGTCAATATGTGGAGCTTGTACTTGCCGTGAACTTAAATGTTTGACTCGTTTTTGACTCAGATAGCCACGGGCAATGGGGCAGCCTGAGACCCACTTGACACAAAGGACACTGTCTCCCTCTCTCTCTAAAAAACTGTTCACACATCCTGCTCCAAAACATCTTGGCAGGCAAGTGGGAGAGAAGTTTGACAATCGACTAATAGAAACACATGTCATTGTAATTCAATAAAAAGCGCTTTTTAATATTTTCTTCATGATGACTCCCTGAAGTAGCCTCTCGCGAGCGAGTGTCAGCATCTGAACTGCCCTGACCAGAGGAGACAAAACAACCCGAGACTTTTAATGAATTCTTCACGCGTGCGGAGCTTAGGTGCCACTCCTAATGAAAGTTGCACAAGGCCAGCGACTTAACTCATCAACCCCATAAAAAAGGGGCCGAATTTGAGGTGTAAGAGTTCCCACGTCGGTGGGTGTAGATAGTGTGGGAGTAGAGTTCTCCCCCCCCACCCCCGCCCACCCACTCCCGTTCAGCGAGAGGGATTTCTGCCTGTTGTTCGCTCAGCTTTGCTAAGCAATATCGCAAAATAAGTCTCAAAACATTGGTGTTTGAGCTGCGAGTTGACCAGGTCTGCTGCTGTGCTTCCACCCCCCCCCCTCCCTCCACCCCACCTCTCGTCACCTTGCAGATTCCAAGTTTGAATCCCACTCTGGCTCCACCATCCCAGGGCTGTGTTGGGCAGAGACTTTGGCTATGACCCGCATCAGAACCAGTTCTTATCACAATGATAATCCCTACATCCGATCAGCTCCTTTCATATTGGGAGGACATCTCAAAGTGCTTCAGAGGATTGTACTGTAAAGTGCAGTGTATTTTCGTAGGCGAATGCGGCAGCCAATTTGCGCACAACAATGTCTACGAACAGCCATGAAGTGAACGACTAATTTTGGGATCGTCAACATCCATCTTGAACAGGATGCAGACAGGACATCAGTTTAATGTCTCATCTCAAGGACGACACCTCCGACATTGCAGCATGTTTTCTTTCCCCCCTCCCCTAACACCCCTACCGACTCGTCAGCCTGTGCTCCGTCAGGAAAGGGAATAATTTACTCCAACAAGGACTCTCTATCTGAAAGGAGCGTTGGTGTGAGACGTGATATTTGCACAATAATCTTGTAGGGAAGATAACACTTGGAGCAAGTATAAACAACCCCACGTTTGGTGCCGACAGAACTGGAGATTTATGAGCAAGGACACTGATGCTTGAGCAAACAGTCTGAATGTCAACCTGCCTCCATGTACCTGCGAAGCTGTTAACATGAGAGGAAGTGAACAATAAGGAATGTGAGGACGAGGTGCTTGAACAAGTGGTCTGCTCTGGGCTGGTACATGTGGTGCCTTTAACTCATTCCTGGCCGAGACCTTGCCTCAGTAAAGATAAGGAAGCGCAAAGTGGAACTGGAGCTATTCGGTCAACAGGGGAAGTAAAATGAGAGTATGCAGCAGATAATGTCGAACCAGGAGATACTGCAGCGAACTCATCGTTAATATAACAACCGATACTCCTGAATGCTTGATCAGTCTTAATTTCTGCTGAATTTCTGCAATGTTATAATTTCTCCAGCAAATACACAGACACTGCAGTCTACAGTCAATACTCTTAATCTTATAAAGCCCTTTGAGACATTTTTTGACCTGCAGCAAATGCAAAAGTTATTATCATCTACGTTAGTGTCATATAATTCGGCACAGGTACTTAAAGCACCCAGAGAACTGATGGTGGTCTAAGGGTTAACGCACTTTGTAAGATTTGCGACTCTGTTTGCAAAATATCGAGTGTAATTAAAGCAAGCTAATGGTAACAATGAACCTGGAGGTGTGCATGTATTGATGTTTTTTTCACACGTCAGTGATTGTTTCAGCAATTTGACTTTGTTTGGCTGCCAAAACCATCACCTCTGTGGTCAAACATCCAATCCTCGTATGCCTTGCCTTTCATTATTGCCCAGTTTGATTCAAACATGAAACTTGGCGCGCGCTCAGACGCAACTATAAAGTCCCGGGGAAGGCAGGGGATGAGGGAAGTTACAGCTCAACTTTAACTGAGCTTTATAACAGCTTGAAGTGTGCAAAGGATGCCTGTGGGGTTCCATTGCTGCTGTTTTGGAAATATTTTGGGAGGTTAAGCCAGATCGAGTGTAACTTCTTTTTTTACTAGACTTTGGCGAAGGGTTGAGAGCAATGGTGCTCGCCATTGTACTTTAGCGCAAAGCAGAAAAGACTTGGGAGGGAACGCACGATGAGTCAAGGAGTAGTGAGCGGGGTTGGTGGTGATGCCAAGGCTGGGTTTTCAAAGCTTGCAGATCTTTGGAGGAAGGGAGGTTGAGGAGTTCTGAAATCCTGTTAAAGAACGCTGTAGGGGACTGTGCAACGAATGTAAATTTCAACACTTGTGAGGATGCGGTTAGGGTGTATCAGGGCGGCATACTTGGAGGCTGCTAGGAACACGATGGGACAAGAAGTGATTCTGCGGGACACCACAGAGCGAGAGTTCCTCTTTTTCCGCTTTAAAAAANGACAAGCCCTCCTCGGTTTTCGAGAGACAAACCCAGAAATTGGAATGCGCATTTCTCTTTTACGTGAACGGTAATGGGCATTTTAAATGGAACCAATCCCGGGCGGCCTGGTTTGAATTCCCCCAAACTAACTGGTGAAACTGTAGATTTTGACCCCTGGATGTGCATGCTCCATGTTCCACTTCGCTTGGTCTAAGCAATGGGTTTGAATGTTTCTGATGGCTGTATCCTCCGACTAGTGGCAATTATAAGGTACCTTTCACGTCCCAGACGTCTCAAAGTGTTTAGCAATTATAAAACGGAGCCCCCTCACACACACATCCACCAAGCACAGTGAATGGATATGCTGCCACTTAGGACCACATTGCTCAGAACCAAAAATGCACAGCCACTTTTCGGTCATTTCTCAATGATTCCTGGTCTGGTTAGGCAGGAAATAGTTCATTATAAATAAAACAAAACTGTAGTGTGCAGTGAATAACAACCTCTACCATCTTGGTTTAATTATAAATTCAAAAAACGAGGTTGCTTTCTGTCCTTCCAATGCCATTTTTGCCAGAACACTTGGTCTTAGAAAGAATATACTTTTTCGGGCTCTAACAAACAGTGTGTGTGCGTGTGTGTGTGTGTTTTGTTTAAATAACAAGGACCAAATCGCCATCCAAATGTTTCTAGGAAAGACTAATTCACTAAGTGTTGGAGCGCACGCATTATTATGTCAAAAAATACAAATTTCAAACTTCCCAAGAAATACGTTCTTAAGAAATAAAAAGGAAAAGAATACGAACAATTCCTTCACTGTTAAGTCAAAAGTTGACCACTTTACCACCCGGCAAGGCTTGCTTTGGCGTTCAATCCAAGAGTAAATGGCACATTATGCTTCTTTATCTCTCCGAACCCTTTAAAATGGCAATGAACCCAGTGCAACAGGATTGATAGCTTCTGCCGTGAGCTCAGGGTGAGCTCAGGACTAAGGTGAAAGCCCAACTTCTGCAAACTTGGCCCCTGCACAGCTCGGTTGGGGTACGGTCTGCATTCCTGAGGATGTGATAGATTATTTTGTCCTTCCAAAAAATCCAAACCTGCCCTCATCCAACTTCTCGCCTTGTGTTATAGACTTTGGCTCAGGCAGTCCCAGTGTGTGTGTGTGTTTTTTCAAAAAAATAAAAATGTCTGGCTCTCGAGTCGGAGCAACCGATCCCAAGTTGAAACAATTACAACCCCAACTGTCTGTGTGGTGCTGAAAACCATGTGGAAGAATTTCTTTGCCACGAGCAAAGTGAAAACAGCCTAACACTAAGATATCATCACAATGCCCTGAGTTTAACAAACTGGCAGTCTTTCTGCTCGGTTGGCCACAGTCATACATATACGATTGCACCATCGCAATTCGAGCTTCTTAAGCTTACCCATGGTTAACCTTTCGGCTGCTGGGAAACCTAGGGAGACGCTGTCTCTGAGGGCTGATTACATACCTCCGTACACTCGATTCGACAGTGTAAAGAAATGCACACTGTCCTGCAATAACACGAGACGTCTCGGGGACGTGATAACCCGCTAAATCTAATGCAAGGATTATTTTTAAGTATCACTGTTATTGCGCATTAAGGTGAGCTTTATTAATGTAATGTTAACCTTAAGACCGAAATACAAACACACAATTCTAAACGCAAATCATTTATTTCAAGAAAAATACCAGCACTTTACTTTCCTAGTCACATTTTTCCCCATAACCTGCAGACCCGTCCTCCTCAAATATCCGTCCACCGCGTTTTTAAAAGTAGTTATTGAATCGGCCTCGACCGCCCTTTCAGGCAATGGGTTCCAGATTCGAACAACTCGCTGCGTGAAAAAATTTCTTCTCAACTCCCCTCGGCTTCTTTTAGATACTATTTTGAATCTGTGAGATATTAGTTTGAATCACTCCATGGCTGTTTGTAGGTCATTTCCACGCACAGATAATAATAATAATAATAATAATCCTTGCATTTGATATAGCGCTTTTCACGTCAGAAGGACATCCCAAAGCGCTTCACAGAATATACTGTAAAGTGAATTGACTGTATATTTGTGAGCGAACGCGGCAGCCAATTGCGCACAGCAATGTCCCACAAACAGTCGTAGATTAAAAATGACCAATTTATTATTGTTTTTGGTTTTCGAGGGATTATTATTATAGATAGGCTAAGAAGTTCGCCCATTAAATACACCCAGCACATCACTTTGCCTAACATCCTGTGAAGTGCTTTGAGATGTATGGACTATACGATAAGGCATCACATTAAACGCAAGGATTATTTTATTAATTAAGGGTGTGTCGATCAGCTCAAATCAACAAGGTGAAAAGGCAAGGGTCGACTGGTTCTGCATTCTACATGTCTTTGTCTATATATAAAACAGAAGTGGGTGGTGGAAACACACACCAATTTAGACATCCAGTGTCAGGCAAGTACATTTTAATTCAAAATGAAGGTCCTCTCCAATGAGGCCTCCAATAATGATCGTCAGCTTCAACTTCAGAAGAGCATTGCCAACCTATTACTCAGATCCATTTCCAGGATCAACCACCATCCCTTAGACCTTGGGAATGAGACTGCCATTCCAGTGGTGGAATCGGGAGAAGGTCTGTGCCGTGTTGTGAGTTCACGTGGCCAGCAACCGGATTCCCAAGCCTCAAATTAATTTTGCCTTGTACTCTTGCGGTCCATCACCACATCGTTCTGGCCTGGGTTTGAACCCTGTCCCACAGGTGAAAGGCAAAAATCATTGTGTTCTTTTACAGCCGTCGGGAGAAAGGAGACATTCATTTCATTAGTCTGGGTTGGATCTGACCCCTGGATTCTAGAGGTGATGAGACCTTGCTCAGACTGGTTTCCTCTGACCCCTCACAGCCCAACCTGAAGATCTGCAATCATACTTTCACGGTATTTGTCATAGTATCTTCTTGTGCATTTTTGAGACGTCTTGAAGACGTGACGAGGCGCTATATCAAATGCAAGGATTATTATTATTAGTTTTGTAATGAAAAAAAGGCGCTGGATGAATGTGTTCAAGTGCCCAAGGTAGAGAAACAATAGCAATATTAAGAAGCTTATAAGACAGTAGAGAGAAAACAGTCTGTTTTTTCTTGCTCGAACCCAAACCTAATAAACTCACACAATACAGGATTCATAACCATCCCTATTACAGTTTCACTTTTGATAGATATTATATGACGTATGCTTTAGGTTTCCTAGAAGCGATGTATAATATTTAATAATAATCCTTGCATTTGATGTAGCACCTTATCAAGTCTTCGAGACGTCTCAAAGCGCTTCACCGAATATACTGTAAAGTGAATTGACTGTATATTTTGTGAGAGATGTATTGCAGGGAGAGACAGGAACTGCATTGAGTACAGACAGATGAGGTGTGCGGGATCAGCGGTTATGATCTCAAACAGCAACTCCAACCCTGGACTTCCGCAATGTCCCTTGGATTGATACCACCACAAAGGGTATTTGGATTTCACACACGTTTCGCCTGACCCTTACAGAGCAGAGTTCTGCAAATGGCAGATGTTGTATTTGTTGGGCTTAATATCCACTGGGAACCACAGACTTATAATGTTGGGGAAAAAAAAACAGGCTTTCTATTGATTTGTCCTTGGGTAGATATGCAGTCACCCTGCGCAAATGCTACGTCTCAAAGGACTGCTGCCTGTTATTTAAAAGCTAATGGGTATGGCATTTGTGGTTGAGGGTTGCACTGAGGTTGTCACAACGCTGCACTGACTATGAAATAGAGTTATTGGGGGCGGGGGGGGAATATGACGTCTGACAATACAATACAATACAAAGCTCAGTTTTATTGGCACGTTTAAGAACAACACTGCTTTTGGCTCAGTTAAAAAACAACAGTGTTTAGTCTGTAGGTTTTTTTGGAAACGCAACTTCACTTACGGGTCGAAATAATTAATCCCAGCACCTAATCTCTTAAAACGAGACCTCTCTATGGAGGGGACTGGTATTTTTCAGTCCAGTTCAGTTCCCAACATGTTCGACCAGTGACACCGGGACCCGTATTGGCTGGTGCTAATTCTTCTCCTTGAGTAATAAGAGGGAGTTTGTGGGACGTTGCTGTGGGCAAAGTGTTCGCTTACAAATACACAGTCACTGCAACTTCACAGCGTATTCTGCCAAGCGCTTTGAGATGTCCTCCCGACGTGAAAAGCGCTGGGCCAAATGCAAAGATTCTTAAGATAATTGTAAATCGAGAATGTTACGAACCCCAAATGAAAACAACAGACCATATGTACCCTCCAAAGGGCGGACAATGAGTTAAGAAAGTGTCGTTTTATGTTTGGTGCACAACTGATATAAATGGGCAAGGATTCTCTCTCTCTCTCTCTCTCTCTCTGTCTCACTCGCTGTGAAATTACCTCCGGTTATCTCCAGCGAGCTCGCACAAAAGAGACAAACACTTTCTGAAGCAATGCTGCTGGCACTAATTCAGGAACTTTTGATGGGAGAGGGTCATAAACAAATAGAGTGGGAAATGAGAATGTCACGGCACTGCAGTTCTGGTTGCCCGCTCAAGGTTAGAGTTGAGGCATGTTGTTACTGATATCTAGATTGTATCTGGCATGTGTTGTGCTGGAGCTGGGAATACCCAATATTGTCACTGGGAAACAAAATCCACTCCATGCGCGTCGATTCTTAATGCCAGGACTAGCTTTTACGAAATATTTCCTCACATTCTTTCACTCCCTCATGTCACAATCAAATACGATGATGATTTTTGTTGATTGCGACATAATTATAATAATAATAACAATAATAATATTCCTTGTATTTGATAAAGCGCCTTATCACGCCGGGGAAGACGTCTCAACGTGATTCGTAGGATTTTACTCTATTTTGCAGGCAAACACAGCAGAGAATTTCGTGAATGATCAGTTTTATCTGGGGGATTGTCGGCCAGGACAGCGGGAGAAACTCTGGGGGAAAATAGTTCTCCAGGAAGAGAATTCCCTTCTCTTTTCAAGTAACGACATGGGATATTTAGGTACAGCTGGACCTCGTTTTAATCTCTCCTCCGAAGGATGGCATCTCCGACAATGCAACCCACGCCCAGGGCTGCACCGAAGTGTCAGCCTAGACTACACGAGTTCAATGTCCCATCGTGAGGCTTGAACCCTCAAACCCTCTGATTCGGAAGCGAGAGTGCTCCTAACTAAACCAGGCAATATAGGGGTCTAAACGTCCGATATTTCTTAACGAATCCAGATTGCACAAGTGTGGGGGAGGTTTCCGGACAAATCTTTTCCATCGGGCTTTTGATCACCTTAGTCATTGCATTATATTATTCTGTGAAGCTCTTTGAGACGTTTCAAAGATGTGATAAGACACTATATCAAATTACAAGGATTATTGTTATTATTATTAGTCTCTAAACCTCCTCAGCTTCCTCCCCCTCTCCCTGCCCACCCCAAACTCGTCCTCCCAGTCGGCTATGCTAAGTCCTCTGTCATGTGTAAGTGCAACTCCCTGTTGTTCTGTACACTTATTCCGGGTAAAAGTTCGTCAATTTTGACATTTTGAATGTATTCAGACACGGGCTTCATTTCCCCAATACACACAGAAACCATCTCAGTCACAGCTGCCAAAGTACTGAGAGTAATTAGCACAAGGAATTCGTTATGAATGGCCACAAAGTTTATCCCGGCGCCTGAACAGTTTTGTTCTCTGTGACATCTCTGTAACAGACTGAAACTGGAAATGTAAATATGGTTTTGAAACAACAGTTCGGGGAAATAAATTGAAATTTAGGAATCGAGACAAGCTGTGACATGTTATTAATTAAAAATCTACACATGGGTTAGGGTTAGTTGTTGCAATTGGAGATAAATAAGATGAGAATTCCCGCTGCACCCAGTAAGATCTCTTAACAGAGCAAAACAAGTGGGCATGTCCAATAACTTTCTGAAACCGTATCATTAATCATCGTTCTGGATCAGAAATAGTCCACTTACTTACAGGAAAATAATTATTAAAACAACACTTGATTTCTGCCATAAATGTTTACGTCAGAAAATACATCTTCCAAAACTCATGGCACCTAAACCATTTATTTTTTACCACAGTAAAGCCCCAATGTCAGGACTTTCAGCTTGCAGTCTTGACACACACTGGGCTTCACTGTAGGACTTATAGTCAGATGTTAAACCGTCCGCCTGTTCTGGTGGACTTCAAAACTCCTGCAGTGTAATTCGAAAAGAGAAGGGAGTTTCTCCTGTTGTCCGGGCCCACAATGGGGTGAAATCGGTGGCTCATTGCATGGCTATCTTTGGCGCACTGCTTTGCACAAATTGACCGCCACGTTCACCTACAGTCACTAACTCTTCATGGAAAAAAAAACTCTGAAACACTTTGAAATATTTCAGCATGATAAGGTGGTAAGTCTAACGCAAGATTTCCTCTCATTGTGAAATGTTTGGAAATGTGGTCAGATTCTGGGCTGTGACCTCATGACAAGGGACAGAGCAACTTCTCAGAGAGCAACGACCCGACCTGACCGGGACCTTCTGGAGGTCTCTGAGATGCTGTATTAAGATTGAGAAAGTAAAACCAGAAACAAAACTTGGGTAATGTGCAAAGGCAGCAGGACACAAGGACACAAGCTTGCGGTCGTGGAGGTCCACATTAGGACAAACATGCAACACAGAGTTTCACAGACCATTACGGCACAGAAAGAGGCCATTTGGCTCAACTAGTCCACACCAGTGTTTATACTTCACGCGATCCCCCAGTTGTCCTATTGCTCTCTCCTACACCCCTCTATTCCCTTCTCTCTGACGTAGTCATCAATGTTCTCTGAAATACGCTGAACGCCTTTTGCTTTAACCACAGGCAGCAAATTCTCTCCTTCTCATGAATTCCTCCTTTTAAACAGCTGAGGATTTGTTACTCTGCAACTGACCGGCCTTTGTTTAGGTCACCTCCAGAGGCTGTGTCCTATTGTTTTCCTCAGAAGTAAGCACTTTAAACACGTCTCCTCAATGACAATATGCTGCAGCTCGATCGATACTTCTTTTTCGCTCAACGTATTCCTGAAAGCACATCTACCCAGCCCAGGTATTAACTGGTTGAATCATGGTTGGACAATCTCCAAGGTTAGTGTGTCCTTCCGAAGGTACGTAGCTCAGTGTGGAGTCCTGTAACTCAGTGGTTAGAGCACTCGCCTCGCAAGCGGGAGACCTGGGTTCGATTCCCGACACGGCAAAATGTTGGGCAAGTTTCCTTACTCCACACGCCTCCGTTTACTTAGCAGTGAGTAGGAACCTGGTTGTTAGTCGATTGGTGGATCATTTTTCTGGGGTAATAATTCCTTCAAAAAAAATAAGAAGAATAAATTGGTCACTTCAATCCACGACTGTTTGTGGGACACTTCTGTGCGCAATTGGCTTATATTCTGTGAAGCACTTTGAGACGTCTCGAAGACGTGATAAGGTGCTATATCAATTGCAAGTATTATTATTATTATTATGTGCCCCAAAGTGCATGCACTACAGTACTCTATAACACCAGTACTGTCTACAACTGCAATAACACTCCCTTGCTTTTATATTCCAAACCAGACCCCCTGTTAATAAAGCCCAGTGCTCCATTAGCGCTGTTGATTTCACTCAGTTTTGACACCTTTTCCAGGTGTTTGAACAGCAGTTTTGACTTCCCGGTGGAAACATTTAAGGATGTGGTTATTTAGCTTCATGCTTCGGTCTCGAGTTCCCAAGTCTTTTGATTTTTTGGGGGATATATAAAAATCAGTCAATTCTTTGATGGGTGAAATCACACGTTTTTTTTCCCTTTTCCCTTTTGTTTTTGATTCCCGCGTCGTGATCGCATTACATCAGCTCGGATTTTGTTGCAATGCATGTGGCATCTAAAGTATGGAGGCATTTTTTTCACGTCTCCTCCCCTTGGAACCCGTGGAGCTCTGGCATACCAAAAAAAACACTATTAAATACGAGTTAACATTCTTGGGATTTTACTACGACTGAAGCTGGTTCTGTGATGCTTTTCGTTTGGTTTGTGTCTGGCTTTCACCTCATTTCAATGTCTGGGACCTCATAGAAGCCAACCTCTCTCTGTCTTGTAAAGGTTCTCTCTTCCCCCCCACGCTGAAGGCAGATATCCAGCAGATTGCTGATGAGGAAACTCTGAGGGTTGGGGGTTGACAGCTGCTGGTAGAACCATCGCTCAATGAGAACGGATGGAGGTGTGGCCAAGTTGTGGGCAGAAGAATGGTGGGCAATGCTCTCACCCATTTCGTGCGGAGCTTCCATGTTCAACAGGACACTTACAGGGAGTTTTACGTTCCTGCCAAACAACCTGGTGTGGAGTCAAACTCGCACTTATTGGATGTCAAATGACCAACTAGTAACTGAGCGCTCTGAGATGCTACCCTGAGTGGAGGGCGCTATTTAAGTGCAAGATATTGTTGTTGTTGTTGTTATAACTATCCTTATTTGGGAGGGAGGACGATAAGTGGGGTCTCTTTGGAGCTGAACCGGGATCCAAGGTGATATATTTGGCAACAGAATGTCAGCATCGATTCAAACTTCTGTGGTGGTCTCGGTAGTCCGGTTCCTGAGTCAAGTGGGTTCATAGTACTCCGGGGCACTGCTGATTACAGCCCATTCCAGCCTGGCTCATCACTGGGGCTTGGAGGCACAGACCAGTCACTGAGGACAGGGAATCATCCCACTCAGTTCCTGTCAATTTGCAGGGTTAACAGGAACCAATTTGTGTGCAGCAACAAACAGCCACGATACTAAAAATAATAATCGTTTGATATTTGATACAGGGCCTTGTCACGTCATTGAGGATTCTCAAAAACGTTTCACAGAATATACTGTGAAGTGAATTGACTGCGTATTTTGTAGGCGAACACGGACAAATGTTACAATGGAAAGAGAGCTGATTAGAAATGTTTGTTTTGACAGCCTTGACTTCTCATATTTAGAAGTTGAAACAACAGCTTTAAGGCCAGGAGATATTTAACAGGCAACATTTGATGGAGATTTGGCCTTAGACGTAATAATTTGCGTAAACAAGAAAGATTATCTGCAAATAGTGACCCTTACAGAGCGAGACTCCCACTGACAACGCTGCTGTAATCTCTCCTCCTTTAGCTGCAGGTCACTCTATTTTTTTTTAGAGAGAGCGAGAGAGGAGAGAGAGAGAGGGAGAGAAATACAAAGTGAAATTCTGCAGGTGTCAGCTGTCTTGTTTATCACAATGGGAGTACGCTTTTAACAAAGAACATAGTCTACGCGTAGTAAATAATATTTCTCATGAAGCGAAGGTGGCCAAACTAATGTGAAAGCTAAGCTGGTCAGTGCTCACTGTTGTTTAAAGAGCCGTGCGTGGGTGCGTGCGTGAAACTTAACTTAACCCTTCAGCTCAAGCCACACTGCTTCTTGTTCTGGCTCTCAGCTGCCCTTTCTCCCCGGTACGATGTGCTTGCAGAGCGTACACAAGAGAGATTCCTGTTGGACGGATCGCTGGGTTACCAAGTTTGCTCTCGGCGCTGGGTGGAAATAATAATAAAAATAATAATCCTTGCATTTGATATAGCGTTTTTCACGTCTTCTAGACGTCCCAAAGCGCTTCAAATGCAAGCGTACATTCCCATTCCCGCTCCTCAATCTCCAGTCTACACTGGGGCCACTCAGAGGAAGGCGCTGAGCTGAATCCAGGCATTTCCGCTCAGTCGTAAAGGCACATCAGTGAGCGAGCGAGTGAGTGAGCCAACTTAGGGCTGCTCTACGCCACCTGTTCACTGAACACCAATAGCTGGAGCTTGGGTGGGGTGGGGGGGGGAGCTTGAGTCTTGGCTTAATGTCTCATCCGAAGGACGGCATCTCTGACAATGCAACACACATCCAGCGCCTCATTGAAGTATCATCTTAGACTACATGATTCCAAATACCGACCTGGGGCTTTTACCCACAATCTTCTGACTCAGAGGTGAAAGTGCTACCACTGAGCCAGGCTGACAAACACTGTCGGAGCTCAGATACTGCTGTATATCTATGGACAGAACCTCTCTGTACAAGAGAAGGGAACGTTACCAATTATCCTGACCTTCTGCCAAAGAACTACATGTAGATCCTTCGGGGAAGGGTGAAGGGGCTAAGAAATGTTTACCAGACGCTATATATTATCCTGCCACGGTTCTGCCAAAATAAAAAATCCCATCAAGGATGCTCGCAGACCTATTCTGGTTACAGGAAATCCTACAAGGATCAATCTTGTGTTTGTTTTGGCTGAATGTCTGAATCCTCAGCCCTTTCGTAATCGATTCTCTCCCCTCCGCAGACAAGTTCCAAGATTTTTTNGTCACATTCTCTGTACCATCTCCTCTCTTGCCTCCCAACACAGGAAATGTAGTTTCGAACATGGGAAGCAACCATGGCCCCAGCTTAAAACTTTGGCTGGATGCGATGGTCTGTAAATACCGAACTTTCAAACTCAATCAAATCAAGAGGGTTTACTCTTTCGCTCTCCGTTTTCCCAAAATCTCGTTCTTCCTGCACCTCTGAACAAAAACACTTAAGGTGAGCTGGTCAATCTCGTGCTTAAAGGAGCCTCCACTCACCTGCAAACAGCTAGATTATTCTCCGCCTCAAAGTCCACCTGGAATCAAGGTGGCTTTCTGCATAAGGTAAATATTTTTTCAGGGGGAATCTATTTTTTTTACATGAAGCTAAAAGGATCTGTCTTAAACATTCCAAGTTAGCCAGATCTCTACACGCTTCTCAATCAGCAGTGGAAAGGGAAATGTAGAGAAATGCCACCTGGGTCCAGGATGGGGGTCAAATTATGTCGCATTTTGGAGCATCCAGGACTTGGCAAATTGTCGAATTCAGTCTCAGTTTTGAAGGGTCTCACACACGGAGCACAAAAGCAGAGAGTTCCCAAACAATGGACAGCAATTTAGTGAGTTACTGGGCTTTGATCGACCACTTCCCATTCTCTGACAACTTTCTTAATTGATTATAACTTTGGCGAAGACATTTTTTTCCTGTCATAAGGTGATTTGACCAATTCCTCAAAGAAACTTGTTTTACCAATGTAGCACAAACATTTCTTTCCCAGTTTTTCCCCTCCCCAATTCCCTTTTTTGCAGAATTCCAAAGCTCACTTGTTCAAAAAGGCTACGCGACAATTGATGTGCACAGACCTATGGCTGGAACGTTTTTTTGCTGGGTTTGCAAACACACAATGTCTCAATGACTTAACAACCAATGAAAGGATGTTACAGTCAAAGATAGGGCCAGGACTAACACAGTAACACCTTGTTACACAATCACTGGCTAACGTTCTTTTTCAACATTGTAATCCAAATAAATAATTTGAATCCATCATTTAAGATACTCAATGAGCTCAGCAGAACAAGTTGATCTACTCTGTTTTTTTTATCTCAGTCAATGCACATTACGATGGCCTTTGATGCCCTTCTCAGTTGGCTACAACTCCAAGTTCCCTTTTGAAGGGCAAAGGCCACCCAAAGCTCTATCCTGGCTTTTCAAGCTAATTTGTCTTAAAGGGCAATCGTAAGATGTTTGCTTCTCTCCCTCATGGACTCATGGAAAGTACAGCTCAGAAACAGGCCATTTGGCCTATCCAGTCTGGCCAGTGCTTATTTTCCACACAAGTGTCCACCTTAACTCAAAGAATCAAACCCATGCTCAGAAAGTAGCGGATTATCTATTAGCACCACACTCTGATCAACTGAGCTAACCAGCCTCAACCTATACCTCTCACCCCATCTGTGAATAAAATACCCAAAGAGGTCATTCCCCCAACCCCTCAGCTCTGTAAGCACTCAGAATTCAGCAGCCTCAGGTCCAGCAAAAGTGCACAAAGCAGCCATTAATTGGGCCTGTGATTGAGGGTGCTCGACCTGATTAGAGAGAGTGTGCTCTCTGAGCAACGTGGCAGATACCAGGGCTGGCAGGATTTTTGCACTGTAATCGATCCAAGCGTGTGCCAGTGCAAAGCAAGCTCAACTGCTAAGCTAATTCCTGGAATTCTGCTGGAGATAAAGGTTATATATGTCTCAACGTACTTTACAGTGCAACCGAGAGCCTGAGCTGGGGAACGGAGAGGCATGTGGGGAGGTGGGGTGCCTTCTGTACTGACGGGGTCAATGGGTGATGACATTCAAAGTAAAGTCCCATTTGCTCAAGCCATTCACTGTGCTTGCAAGTGGTTTGGCCACCCAAAACACACAATCACTACACTTTGCAATCTACTCTGCAAAGCACTTTGACAGGTCTCAACAATAAGACGATAAGGCGCGACATCAAACCCAAGGATTATCGTTATCATTGAGTCAATGGATACAGCGCGATTTCTCTTGTAGGGAAGGAAGTACAAGGTCAGCCGAATGGAGAAGGGCAGGTTGAGGGTGAAGCAGATCAGCAAAAAAAAGAATAAAGTAAAATAAATCGTGGTTCAGAGCGTGCAGAGGGTGTGGATTACGAGAATCCAGACAAACAGAAGTGCAGTGTATCTAGCAGGTCCAACTATCCCAATCACCCCCGCAAGCAAAGGCTATCGGTTTCATCGACTCATCATCGTCTCCTCTTTTAGCTGGAGGCCACAGTATCAGCCATTCTGGCTGCCAAAGGAACAGGTAGTGTATTACTGAGGCACGGCACTTTCCGTGACAAGCGCTTTGAAGGTTAATCGTTTCCTTTTGCGAAGCTATCAGTGCTGGAAGGAGAAAGGCAACGCACTGCCAGACACAGCGCGCGGGTGCGGGTTGGGGGGGGGTGGGGGGGTGAAAAAGCCAAACTTTTATTTTTTAAAATAATGTGAAATAAAGCTCTTTATACGACAATCTCAACAAAATCAGCTTGTTCATGCGCTCTGGCTTGGCTCCAGCGAGTGTCAGATTGAATTCTGGCAATATCGTCGAAAGACAAAGAATAGACAAGAATGCGAGGAATTTACAACATGGGGAATTAATCTAATATTGCTTTAGTGAATTCAGATGTATTACTGGAATATGACTCTGATATGCTTGGAGCAAATGTTAGCAATCAAATTTATTATCATCACTGTTTTTAGGAGAAAAATAAATAAATAGAGATCAATAAGAACAGGAAAAAAAAAACGTTTAAAAAATCCTGGCAGCGAATTTCGTTGCGTGCTGCCTGGCTTCTGCACTCTGCAGCACGAATGATCAGCGTTCAGCCACGAAGAGACTCACCAAAGATCTGCCCATTGCACCTATAAGCAATTAGCTCACATAAAGCCGGTGTGCAAATGAGATTTTAAAACAGAGGGATGGCTTTTGAGCACGGTATTTCAGTGTGTGTTAAAAAAGCAATCTATCTCGCTGTTATTGCAGTGAGCGCTCTACACACTCGCACAGCTCCAAATGATTTTATCGTGGGGCAGAAACTTTTCTGGTGGGTCGGGGGAGTGGGGGGGGTGAGGGAGTGGTGCTGGTAGAGAAACAATATTGTCTGCAGGTTCATTCGGTCACCCTCCTACCTCTACCCTTCCTACCCTTCACTCCTCCTGATCCCGACCCCCAGCTCGGGGTCCAAATCCCTGACTGACCTGTGTCTTGGGACGTCCTCCCGACTTGAAGAGGAGCTGTGCAAATGTAATTTGTTGTTGTTGTACGTTGGCAGGGGTGTTTTACCCCAAAAGAGTTTGTCGCTGGTTATAAAAAGGACAAGGGTGAGTGTGTGTGTTGGGGTGTGGGGGGGATGTGGGGTGAGGATTATATTTAAGGGGAGGGTGGCGGACAGTTAAGTTGATGACCCGTAAAGCTTGCGTCACCAATCAGAGTGGGCTGAGCAGCAAGGAAGTGGTGTAACCGAAACAAGTGAGTGCTGGACTGAGAGAGAGAGGCAGTGTGTGAGGTTGACAGGTTCTGCCTGTTTTTTTTTTGTGTGTGTGGCCTTAAATCACTCGAGCCTCGCTCTGTGCTTGGCAAGACGCCAAAGCCACGCGTCAATTGCTGTTAATCTGACGCACTCCGGATTATTTGCACAGTAATATTATCGGGGTGTCAGTAGTCGTTCCAAATTGCTCTCGACATTGTCCATCACAGTGTGAAAGCCCGCTGTGATCCATCACCGTGAAAAGAAAAGAAAAACATTCCACGCAAGTGGCAAGTTTAAAGCCCAGGACCAGAAAATTTATGGGTGCATTTCTTAGGTGCAGTTATGCACAAAGCGCGAGCCAATTTTTTGGGGGATTTTTTTTTTTTGACTTGCACGATAGTTCGAAAGAACTTTTAAGATGACAGGATAAAGCAGGGAGCTCTTATTTTTATACACCCACTGCTGTCGTAATCACATCCACATCCACTCGCGAAGTTTGATATTAAAAGTGACAGCAGAAACCCAGACACAGATGATGGAAACCTCAATGTTTCTTTATCGTCCGTGTTGATAATAATAAGAGGAATAACTCTTACGTTTGCTATGGCGTCTTTCACATCAGGAAGATGTCCCAAAGCCCTTTGCAGGCTATCCCGTGAAGTGCAGTGACTTCGTATTTTTCCAGGTAAAACTCGGGCTAATTTGCACACAGCAATGTCCCGCAAACCGTGACACGAATGCTGATTTTATTTGGGGGAATGTTAGTCAGGATACCCTGAGAAACTTCCTTCTTTTTTTTGGAAGTAGCACCATGCAATCTTTAATGTCAATCCGAACAGGCAGATGGGACCTTGTTTTAACATCTCATATGAATGTCGGCACCTCCGACAATGCAGGGCATACCCACAGCGCTGCATCGGTCAGTTTAGACTAGGGCTTGAACCCACAAACTTCTGGACCGACCGAGCCAGCCTACACTCTGCCGAAAATAGTAAAAAGTGACAGGGCACCATCGCCAAAGGTATTTCTGAGATAAGGAAAAGCATTAACGATGCCAATGTTTCTTTATCGCCTTTCCTTCACACTGCTTGGGTCTCGCACAGCTGCTGTAAACACTGAGAGATGTGCCAATGAATCCACCGTATCTTTTTGAAGCTCCTGTCATTGCGCAGTGAGCATTTGATAAAGTCAGACAAACGCAGCAATTGATCGAACGAGCAGCTTTCACGTCTGAGATCTGAATTTACCGCTGAGACAGCGGGAGCTGAGCGCTTAATAACCTTCGAGACTGAGTCTGCCAGCGTTTCTCTGTCGGTTATGTTTGCGTGAGATGTGCCAAAATAGGAGGAACCACTTCGAACACAGGCATGGACTGGTTAGACTGGGGCGATAAAGCGATAACTACCCTGGCAAATCCTTCTGTAAAATCTTCCAAGATTAGGTTAATTATTTATCTTAATTTCTCCTCCAGGCCACTGACCCGTTCGGAGGGAAGCATTGCACGCGGGGGAAGAAGCACCCATCATCACGGCTTCCCTGGCGCTTTGTCCAGCCACTCAAACACATCCCGCGTCAAGTTTTCAAAGGAAAAGCCGCGACGTTAAAGCATATTGGTCTCGGCTCCCTCGAGGGTCAACATCTGGTTTGAAACGTGGCTTCAAAAATGACATAAGAACATCGAACGGTCGCAATTACTCTCAAATAAGTCACCAAAAAACAAAACAAAAAAAAAACGGCCGCCCGAATGATTTGTCAACTTCTGCCTTTCCTAACTTGCTGTGGTCTGTTTGCCGACCGCTCACTGTGTGGAATCGACCACAGACAATTCAGAGTGGAATTAACACCACTTTAAAAGTGCGCTGAATAACTTGATTGTATTTTCTCTGTTAGTCATACAGAGGGGAGGGGGGGGGGGAAGACTGGCTGTGCCCAAATTACCACAAACTCCCACGGGGCTGCACCCAATTTCTTACGAATGCACGCGCCTGCGAATTCCATTTCCGTTCAAGCCCAGTTTATTTAACCCGAGATGACAAGCCTGCCCGATCCTAGGTAACAGTTTTCGAACGTGTGCGTCAGAGAGAGATTTTCCAAGAAAGTCTCAAACTGTGAACTTCCAGCAGCAGCTTCTAATTGCTATTGGTAACTGGCAGGCGATCATCTCGCAAAAAAAAAAAACGACGGTTGCAATCACTTTTGCCACAGCGGCCTCAATAAAAGCGAGTTTGTTTCGTCCGAATATTGCGTCCAGAAACACGCTCGGTCCAGCGGCTTTGCCTCCGAGATTCCTAGTCGTCTGTTGGACATCCTCAGTAAATAATTTTTTTTTAAGTCGTTGTTTCGTCTCAGCCTGGCTCGGCTAGTGGGGCTGACATCATTCATTCAGACACACACACGCACACATAAGTACATACATTTGCCTCTGAGTCAGAAGGTTGTGGGTTCAAGCCCCACACATGTCGGGACTTTGAACTCACCTGGTGCTGGAGGAAGTGAAAGATCCTGCGGCACAACTCGAAAAGAGAAGGGACTTTCTCTTGAAGTCCTGATCAACAACTCCCCCTCCCCAACCCTCAACCCCCCACATCTCCCCTCCCCACACCTGATTAAACTGATCGCTTTATAGCTGTTTGCTGGACAACGCTGTGCAAAAATTGCACAGTTAGTCCACTTCACAGTAAATCTTGCGAAGCGCTTTGAGACATCCTCCCCTCATGTGAAGTGTCATGTCAAGTGAGGGGAGCAAATCATTTATTTTTTCCTCCTGTCCTTTGCTGACACGTAGAATTCCAGTGACCAGGTGATTTCAAGCTAATTCTGACATTGCAGCATATTGTGCTTTGTCTGTGCTGTGTAAGTATCATTCTCTCCATTTCCCAGCATCTAGAAAATGTAGTTTGGTCCACTCCAATTAGCCGTGAGGCAAGACAGCCCTTGGGTAACGGTGTGAGTGAGTGGTCTGATTGTGTCGTGAGTTTCTCCTGCACAAACTGGCTACTTCGAACTGTTTTTTTTCTTAGAGCAAGCTACACTTATTTTTTAGGGTTTTTTTTAAAAAAAAATTATTTCACCTTAAAGTTACCTTTTGGGAAACGTACTTACTTTCCAGAGTCCACTCCGCGCCCTCCTCCCACTGGGTTTCCCAACCTCCACCCTCCCTCCCCTCTCTCTTCTTTGCAGGACAATCCAAAAGGAAAACAATCGTCCTTTACTGTGGTCTTTGCAAACCCTTCCAATAAGGTTGAGTTGAATTGCAATGACCGAGAAAGAGACGAGACTTGGATGCGAGAGAAAGAAAGGCTGCTTCGCTGAATTTACGAATGAGTTGACTTGACTTAAACCGGAAGGTTGTAGGCTTTCACACCTAGGCAGGCGTCTCGGGAGGAAGGGCCAAATGCTAGCGTACAGCGTCAGCTACTTGTGAGTGAAGCACCCTCGCACTGCAGTGAAATTTAAGGCATTTCAACAAGGTGCTCCATGTGATAATTAATCCTCTTGAAAGCTTTTGACAAGGGATGAGATGTTGGCATTTACTGCAGCAGAGAAATACAGGTTGGAATATCAAATTGCCTGTTCATACTTAGTGGGCTGATATTACTCCAACGGCTATACATAACGCTATTTTTTTTTCGCTCTGTCTTCACAACGGGAGTTCATATCATATCGAAGAGATCCTGTCAACTGCTCATCAAACTGCGTCCAACAACAACAACTTGCATTTATCGTTCATACTGATCCTACAGTGTTGAGGTGAAAATCACAATATTTTGTCAAAATGATTTGAGGTGATAAATGATCAACAACAACTGATTGATTCATTAATAACAATAAATAATCCTTAAGTTTGAAAGAGTGTCTTTAACGTCAGGAGGATGTCTCAAAGTGCTTGTGTATATACCATATACATTCTCGATTCATTCTCTAAACACTAAAGTTTCGTGACTGAGTATTTCGTAGGTGAATGCAGCAGCCAATTTTTTTGAGCATTGCAATGTGCCACAAAAAACAGCCAATGCAGCAAACGACCAATTTTATTTGGGGGATTGTTGGCCAGGACCCAGGAGAAACTTTTTCCTCTTTTTCGAACATTGGTATGGGACCTTGAACATCCACCTTAACAAGGTCCCAAGATGGTTTAACTTTTCCTTCGAAGGATGGTATCTCCTCACACCAGTCGATGACCTGCATCAGGCGTCGATGATCAATGAAAACCCTCCTGCACCAAAGGAGCCCCATTGCATTGTTTAAGACTCACCATAGGACTTGTGTTACAACGAGAAATGCATAATATCAGCCGACGACTATTAATCTTAATGTCAGCAGTTTGCACGCTAAACACAGACGGATAGAGGCAGCTCCAAAGCCCCAGTGGGAAGGTGAAGTATTTTAATATTATACTTTATCAAAATCGAAAAGTATTAAAAAAAAACAAATACCTGGAGGTAATTAAAGGCAGGAATCTGATCCCAGGGTTCAGATGACATTGATAAACTGCCCAGGCTTTTTTTTTTTGCTATTGCCGTCTGTGGTGTGTGCTCTGACCTGTGATCAGATTACTGTTGTGCAATTTCCTACCAGGTAGCTATTATTCTGTGTATAATGCACACAAGATATGTGGTGCCCCGCTATACACGGCACAATAAATCACGCTGCACGCAATCAATTCTGCTCTGAAATGCCTGACACTGTAGAAATCCCACTGGCAAAGCAAAAACAAAACAAAAACAAGCAGAAACTGAACTGAAGTCAATGGATAGGATTTCGTTTTTGTCGCTTACTAAAATCCTATCCCATCGTGAAACACAAGGGCGTTAATTATATTATTAATAACAATAACAATCCTTGCGTTTGATAGTGGACCTGATTACATCGTAGAAATGTCTCGTGATCGCTTTACGTGATTTGCTGTTTGTTGAGTGCAGTGACTGTGTATTGGTAGGCAAACGCGACAGGCAATTTGCGCAAAGCAACATTCCCACAAACAGTCGTGAAGTGAATGATCAATTTTATCTGTGGGGGGGGGGGGGAGATATCAGCCAGGACACTGGGGAGAAATTGCCTTCTCTTACTGAGTAGGTGCTGCGGGTAAAAGGCACCCAACAACACCCATGTCTCTCAAGCACAACCCATCTCATGCCACAATGGCACCAAGCAGTCCTGTATTCCAATCCAATCCAATCCAATCCGAGCAACTTAGGAGAGCGGAG
This sequence comes from Callorhinchus milii, assembly GCF_018977255.1. Lineage (NCBI taxonomy): Eukaryota > Metazoa > Chordata > Chondrichthyes > Chimaeriformes > Callorhinchidae > Callorhinchus > Callorhinchus milii. The sequence continues at coordinate 14,375,458 of NW_024704749.1, forward strand.
AGAGAGAGCGAGAGAGAGAGAAAAGGGGAAAACAACGGGCACAAAGTCTAAACATTTCCCTGCGGCTTCGCCACAGAACATCAACAGCATCTCATCAAGGCGTTAAAAAGTGAGCTTGGCAAACATTAGGGGTTCGAGAGAAGCAAACCGGCCACAAAGCACCTTTCCTGCGAAGAGTTTAGATACGGACGTAAACGGGAAGGGGAAGTCGGTTGTGTAGGAAAATGCTGTGGTGTGTCTCAAGTTCACACTCTCCTAATATTTTCCCTGAAATCCGCTACGACAACATTTCGCCAAATCGTGAGCCGACATTTTCCAACCCACTGACATGGTGACCACAAACTTTGGGTGAAAATTCTCGTCTGTGCGTGCGTGCGCGTGCCCGAAACTCACCGGCTCGTGCGATTGCTTTCGACGCGCTCACCTGTAGAAGCTATCCGGCTCCAAGCACTTGAAAATTAAGGAATACACGGTGATTTCTGAGGAATCCCCGTAGTTCTTGCCCACGACCACGCAGGAAGACCCCAGGCCTGAAAGAAGGTCGTCTGCGAAGCTCAGAGATTCTCCTGGTACAAAGAAAGCCACACACAGAGTGAGAAAGAGTCCAAAGATTAACATAGCAACGGGCAGGTTCAATATTACACTGAACACAATACTGACATTTCCGCGGGCTGTTCTCATTGGGACGGGGAGTAACGTTTCTCCCCGTTTCTATATTTTTTTCTTCTTCTGAGCGAATCGTAGAGAGGATTTTGTGCGCACGCAAACACGCACGAAACCCAAGCACCTGCACAAACATACGACAACTCACAGAAACACACGTGCACAAACACACACGCGCGCGCACGCACACGCAGACACGTGTACGCACGAGCGTTAAAACATTCCCAGAGGCGTGACATTTCTCGCTTGACTGCTGGTTGCATTGTGTTAAAAGGCGAGATATGTTCCAGTCATTCAGTTAGTTTCAGCCTTTTCTCCTTAATGCGGTGTAAGAGACATGAAGTGCATTCGGTCTATTTTACTGCCGCCTCCTGCTTTAAATGTAGCCCTGCGTGTGGTCTGCCTCTTCGGGTGTCTTTTGCGGTGCGCGGACAACACGTCACACTGTTGGCTACTGCAGCCTCCACCCTCCACCACCCCGCACCGCCATTCCCCACCCCCCCCACTGCAACCCCCCACCTCTTTGTTGTCGTTTGTGCACTGATTACATCGTTGTGTTGGGAAACTCGCCTTCGAGTCAGACGGGGGGTCAAAAACAAATGGAAACCAACCGTGTTGTCTAAGTGGAGAGAGCTGGGAAAGACCTTCACTTTAAACGAGAGCTAACCGGAACACTGGCTGTGGCTGTGTGTGTGTGTGGTGTGTATTTGCTGTCAAATGTAGTGACTGGGTGTTTGCCCAGTGTGACTGTGCGCAGGTAATTGCCATCAAGGCTAAGATCAGGAGACTTTCTCGGTGTCTGGCACAGTCATTTGTGTCTGAGCTGCATATTGTTCTACATATTGCTTTGCTATGATACAGGCACCTCTGAATCTGTCTCCTTCCAACTATATCCTCCCCACTCACACCGCAACACAGAGAAACATACACTGCTTATAAACCCAGCTTTGGGGAGGGTGGGGCGGGGGGGAGAAACTAGGGGAGTAAGTGTGTGTGAGAGAATGAACTTATTCAAACACTTTGGTACATTTTCTGCGACATCTGGGTAGCAGACAGACAGTCGGGACCCTTTGTGGACCTCTGAAGGGTTTGCAGTTGCAGATGGGGCTTAATGAGGGAACTGCAGCATTTAAGAAAAATGTTTGCTGGGAAACCTCAAAATCTCGGAGCTGTGTGTGCTCAGTGCGGCTCAGGTTACCCTGGCTTCAGTCTGCGACACAAATATCGTGCAGTTCAATAGTGTTAAAAGAACGGCGATTCTGTAAGTATAAGCATTCCCTTGACACGTCCTCCTTTGAACGGTCTGCAAAACAGGACTGGAGCCAGAGAGAGAGTGTGTGTGTGTTTATATATTTGAGGCTGTGTGAGGGTGTGCGAGTATGTGCATGGATGTGCGTGCGGGGTGTACGTGCGCATGTACATGTGTATATTTGTATATATTATATAAATATGATTCCCCCCCCCCACCCTCTCCCCCATTCAAGGCCCCGTCATCTTTCGTCTTCCCACTCCACCCCAAGCTCGCCTCACACTCCCAGCTCGGGAGCCCAGCCTAGTTCATCAAGCGCTGTGAGACGTCCCCCCTGATGTGAAAGGGGCTGTATACGTTCAAAGAGTATTAATGTATTGTGTGTGCTTACATGTGTACTTGTTCATGTGTGTGGGTGTGTATGCATTGTATGTGTATCTCATTTAAGAAGATGCTAAAGATCCCACAACACTGTTCAGGAATGGGGAAGGGACTTTCTCCTGACTGACAATCCCCCAGAATCAACTGACCTATTCACCATCTGGCTGTTTACGGGCCTTGCTGGGGCCACACAGTCACTACACTTGACAGGAGTTGCCTGTGTAGCCCTCGGGACAGGTTTTGCTTCGAAGTTACGCTGTGAAAACTTAAGCTCTTCCCTCCTCTTTTCAAACAAAAAGCCATTCCTGAATCCTTGCAGTGGGTAGTGCTTGCTTTGAGCTCTGATTACATCCACAGACAGGACCGAGGTGGGGGTGATGGGAGGGGAGGGAGAGCCTGTGTGTGTGGGGGGGGGGATAAACAAAAAGGCAAAGTGATTGAGAGAGGGCAAAGAGATAACATAAGAGGGAGGATGCCGTGAGCTTATATTTTGCAAGGTATCGTTCTGCGAATCCAAGGTGATAAGGGAGCCACTGAGCTGCGCGTGTATCTGACTGAGCTGAAAGAAAATATTGTGCAGCGAGGCCAAAGGTGCACATTTACACTAGCCTAACCTTCAAAGGGGACCTCGTAAGGGCTGCCTTTCAGAAGCAATCTTCTCACGTGGCGGCAGAGAATCTGATCCCAGACACTGTCCGTGTGCCACGAGCGGCTGTATCGCCGCTCCTTCTAACTGCACTATTTATTTGCCTTTTGTCTCCTCCAACGCGGCTGGGAAACTCGAGTTGCTCTTTGACATTTCGGGAGGCCTGCTTAGGTTCTGGGACAGGCAGTGAGCGTTGAGGCTCTGGGACAGGGGAGTGAGCGGGTAAGGTGTGAGTAACTGCATGAACCACTGCCATCTGCAGCTCAGAATCGTGCGTGGCTTGAGGGGGAACCCGGCATTTGTTTTCACTGCAAATTGTAATAATCCCGTGCAACATTCAGTGAAAACCCTCGCGTTTGATTCAACCGGTGGCCTTTCACATCGGGAGGAAGTCTGTCCCACGCACACACACGCACACACACACACACACACAATCGCCGTCTCAAGACGCTTCACAGGGTTCACTGCAAAAGTGTACCCGTCAACTACATGGAGTCTCTCCTCCTGGTACTCTCACGCGGTCACTGAGATGCGGTGAATGAAAAAACGCCCTCCTTTACTGAAACCGTTCATTCGAGGAGAGGAGAGGAGAGGAAGGAGCCAGGGAGGGCAGGTTGTGTCCGGGTATGTTTTTCTACCTGGGTTATAAGCGATCTGAAGAATATTCAGATGCAAGTACTTCAAACTGGGAGCTGTGGCTTTGTTACACCACACGCTCTACACTTTGATGTATCAACATAATTTTCAAAAACCTATTCCGTGTTCCTCTCCCCCTCAAACTTCTAATAATAATAATAATTATCTTTGTATTTAATAGAGCACTTTCTCACGTCGTTGTGATGTCTAAAAATGCCTCACAGGATTATTCCATATGCATTACTGCCCAAGGTCTTTGGATGAGGACTGAAAGCATCCCAGATAAGGCTCTCAAGCATCAATTCCACTCACTTTTCCCGAAGAGCATGAGAGTAGACCCCATTTGGCTGGGTTCCCGTGGGCATACAGTGCTCTGGGTTTCCACATGAACACAGGAGGCACTGAGATGGCACTCGATGGATAAAGTTGGATGTAAAAACACAGTCTCCCATAAACAGACACCTGAGTCCCCAGATTCATAAGTTACGACATGTCATTTATGTTGCCAGTCAAGAGTTTGCTTGTCAATGCAGAAGCCTCCAACCCAACACTATACCAGGCAAATATAATAATAATAATAATAATAATAATGAGATCCCTTGCGTTTCATTTAGCGCCTTGTAAGTTGGGAGGACGCCTCAAAACGTTTCACAGGATTTACTGTAACCCCCCCCACCCTTTATTTTGTAAACGAACACAGCAGCCAATTTGCACACAGCAATGTCTCACAAAACAGCCACAAAGTGAGTGACCCATGTTGGTAGGGGGATTGTTGACCAGGACAACAGGAGAGAAACTCCCTCTTCTCTCTTCGAATTGCACCACGGGATCTTTAACGTCCACCTGAACGGGGAGACGGGGTATCTTATCGCTATTGTCAGTAATAATTCTATTGCGTGCTTCAACACGGTATTTGTCTTGGAAGGAATCGTACCCTGCTACGTTTAGAAAAAGACACTCTGAAAAAAATGGATAACAAAACTTTTTTTTCTCTGGGGCGGGATGGGGGAGAGGGGGAAGGTGCGGGGTGAGGGGGGGGTTAGAGGTGGGGCGTGACGGGGAGGGGTTGGTGGATCCCGCTGCCCGATTTGCAACACACGTCACGTCAAGCGCAGGCAGGTGTTGTGACGGACACCTATTCGATTCAGATTAAACCACGGCGCAGCGGATTTGTAGATGAATACAAGTGGCCTGCCAAGAATTCCTTCACAGGCACTTTAAGGTTCCTTTAAGGTTTACTTTCTGCTCGGTGGAATGCCCCGCTACTCTGTGCCATTCTCTGGCTGGGCGGGTAGCCAGGCACACTCTACTCTCTCTGAGGCTCCTGCCAATACAACTCCATCGCCCTCTGCTGGCGGAGACGGAGTAGCCTGAAGGGTCTTGCCCTCCGAGCATCTTCTCCTTCCTCCTCCTGCTTTGGGTTCAGGAGCAGGTCCACCTCCACTGTCAACCTGCTTCAAGTCCCACCCGAGGGTGACTCAAGAGGGCTTACTGTGTGGAGAGGCAAACCCTCTGATTGTCAAGCCAAGAGGACGAATATTGGGCACCGACCTGAGCGATGTTGGGAAAGGGCAGTCAGTTTCCTCATGGATGTTTACTTCAGCAAAAGGATAGCGTCTTCAACAGAGGAAAGGTGAGGAGAAACATGGGCGAAAGCAGGAGGTGCAGGATTTGTCCGAAAAGTCTGAGAAATTAAGCCAAAATTGCAATTCACGCCAACTGGGTCATTAAACCAATTGGGAGCAATCTGCCAATACGATGCTGGGAAGGGAGCACTTGTATTTAATTCCAAAACCTTTCTGGGTGCAGAAGCTGTGCAAATGCCAACGCATTGAGATGTGTTGCTTCCCTTTATGTTGGTGTTGGGTGGGTGGGAGAAGGGAGGGAGCTCATGAAAATGTCGTCTCTCAAGACATCTCACAATCCAAGGGTTAAAGTGTCTAGGTTTGGCTCGGGTGGTAGTGCTTGGCACTGTTACACCGGAACTTTTAGCTCGTACCATGAGCTGATGTCTCACTTGAGTTCTGAAATAGTACTTCCTTGTTGGTCAGGCCATTCTTTGTGTGAGACTTTAAGACAAGGTTCTGCCCGGCCACTCTGGTAGTCCAGGTGGACGTTAAAGATCCCGCGGCTCTCTTGCGAAGAGCAGAGGTGTTTTACCCCCAAATTCCTCCTTCATCCAAATCTGCCGATTCGCTGAAATGAAGATCGTTCCCCCTTCCCCATCATTCTACACGGGCATTTGCCCACACAGCCCTCACTGAGGCGTTGAGACGTGCTGTGCTAAGTCGCTTAGCAAAAGCAAGCGTTGCCACGCAAGATGTGGAGACCGGCAGGAGGGTGCGGGGGGGGGGGGAAGCAACCAAAAAGAAGAGAAACAAACAAATCTCGTAAACTAGCCGGTCTTCCTGAAAATAAAGCTTCTTGACTATATTCTGCACACACCCGGAAAGAGTTAAAATATCCAGCAATCAGGTAACGTGCAGCTTTCTTACTACCCACCGCTTGAAGTCAGATCTAAATAGGTGGAAATATTCCACCTGGATCCAAATCTAATTCAGTTTTTGTTGCCCATCAGAGAGTCCAGATTTTGACAAACTGACAAATTCTTAACTTCTATAGTTTCCTAAAATAACTTATAGGAAAAAGACGGAGTGAAAAAAACTAGGCCTTGGTTTTAAGAAACTGCCGAACTCTGGACGCTGTGAAAATACAACAACAATAAATTACATTTGTATAGCGCCTTTCACATCGGGAGGATGTCCCAAGGCGCTGGACAGTCAGGGATTTCACAGAGTAACTAAGAGTAAGTCTTGACCCGGCTCTATCTCTCTGATAGTGCGAGAGAACAAAGTGTACCTGTTAGTATGCAGAGTACACTTGAACGAGGATTCAGTGAGACCTCAATGCATGCACTGCGCTGCGCTGCGCTGCGAGTCAGGCAATGTGGAGATTGTGACTTTACTGTCTGCTTCACTTCTGTGGCCCGGAAAATTGTAATGAGGTGGAAGGGAAGCGGCTGCCAACAGCAACACCGAGGTCATTCTCACAGCAAACACGCAGAGGCAGTTCCTGGCTTTTCACGGGATGAAACCGGAGTTTGCACCGGGCATTCCGTGTTCACGAACCTTTTCATTTTTCTCTCCGCGCCCCCCCCCCCCCCCCACCCCCCACCGCCTTTGCATCAATTCGCACCTAATTTACTCTCATCCCTGAAGCGCTTTTGGGAAAGGATGAACCAAACCCGAACCACCCAGGGCCTGCCAAACCCTCCCAGAAAAGTAATTTCAATCAGATTATTGCTATGATAAGATCACCTCAACACTCGCACAACCCCGTGTTGGGAAAAGGACAAAAAGAGAGAGATTCAACGAGATCCACTGGGGTTCCTTTACACTGCTGTTAGCAGCCACTACAGACCGGGTTCGTTTCTACGGTGCAAATCAGTAGTCGTGTCCACTGGCATTATTCTGACTGTGTGTGTATATTTGTGTGGGTGTCTGTCTGTGTTCGTATCTCTATTTGTGTGTTACAAGGTCTCTCTCTCTCCAGCCTCAGTTTGAAACCAGGCGAAATATCTTGGCTCTTTGTGTCACAACAATGCTAGTTGGTTTATTATCATTAATAATAAATAATAATAATCTTCCTTGCATTTGATAGAACGCCTTTCACGTCGGGAGGGCATCTCAAAGCGCTTCACAGGATTTACTGTGTAGTGTGGTTGGCTGTATATTTGTAGGCAGATGCGGCAGCCTATTGGCACTCAGCCATGGAGAGAATGATATTTGGGGAAATGTGTTGGCTATAAGTCGCTGGTTAAACTGAGACTATAGTTACCGGGTAGTGACCTCTTCCAAGCACTTTTGGGCAACTGGCATCTTAAGTGTGAAACATCGACATCAAAAAAAATGCTGGGGATGACATTTCTGCACATTAAATCACTGTAAAATGTGAAATACGAATGGTGTGAAGATGAATTTAGTCACAGTTGAAATTAATCAAGCTTGTGGCGTTCTCGGGTCAGCTCCCGCGAGTATAATTCCTTATTTGATGTCTGCGTGTTAGGATATGTGACTAAATACTGGAAAAGGCATCCTCTAGACTAAATAAATCCTCCTGCGATCAGCCAAGGGAAACAACAGACTGTGTTAAAGGAACACGAAGGGTACCTCACAAAGCTTTTGGCCCAGAATCGAAAAGGACAAGGTAACGTTGGAGGAACCAGGCACTTCAGCTCGATGGATTATTGGAACAGGGTTCCCTTGGGTCAGAGTGAAGGAGCCTAGCTGTCTGCCAGCCTATCTCGGTATCATACCTTCACTGTTGGTCTGTAGCCAACTATTACTACAAGGTCTCTCTCTCTCTCTCTCTTGTCCCGTACATTCCCATCTTTATCATGAAGGGATAAAGGTCGGAGGTCCCACTTGTGTGTGACATTTTAAAACGGGATTGATAAAACAAACCCAGACGAATACTTCAACCCGCACCAAGATCCCCAAATCCTATAATAATCCTGGCATTCGATATAGCGCCTTATCTGGTCTTCGAGACGTCTCAATGCGCTTCACACAGTATACTGTAAAGTGAATTGACTGTATATTTTCTGGGCAAAACAGGGCAGCCTATTGCGCACAGCAGCGTTCCCCACAAACAGCCGTGGATCGAGTGACCAAATTTATTCTTATGTATTTTGAAGGAATTATATTGGCCTGGAAAAGTGAACCGTCAATCGACAAACAAGAGGGTTCCTAGTAGAACACGAGGACTTCGGTTTAGCGAGTAAAGAACCATTTCGATCTGACACCAATCTAAAGTGAAGGAACCAGCAGAGCTGGGAGTTCAAGCGAGCTGGAGGCAAACCATAAAAGCGAGAACATCCATAGTCATTGTCAATTCCGCAGCCCGCTACAAATGCTGCCGAATACACTTTTGTTGTGCCTGGAAGCAGATCTTTGCTGTGCACAAATGCATTAAACTGAGATAACATGGCACATTTTACCAGTGTGTGAGTCGATGATCAGTGTAGAATCCTCGACCTTTACAGCACACAAAACCGTCCATTCAATCCCATTGCCCTGCCCCCCCCTTCTCCCTCATGTACGCAACAATTTTCCTCTTATGCTCGGGACGTTCTCTTGACCTGAAGGGTGTTACACAAACGCAATTTATTTTTGTTGTTGATACTATCTGCTTCAATCGCAGGTTCCGGCAGTGAGTTCCACCTGCCTCACTCACCGCCCTCTTCCGTGAAGAAACTCCTCCTAAACTTCCTATTTGATCTACTAGCTGGCTATCTTATATTGATGCCCCCCTAGTTTTGGACTCACCAACACGTGTAAAAAAAAGTCCGTCAGACTAGGCAATGGAATCCAGGTCTGATCTTGATTGTCTTGAACCAAATATATCATGGCGCTTCCCGACTTGTAACATCGTTTTTTCTCACTCACTCTCTCTCTCTCTCTCTCTCAAAAAAATAAACAAGAAAGAAATAATAATGTTCTTCTCTGGATGGATTCTTGACAACTAAAAACGACAGCTCGAAAAATCCATTGTTTTTCTTAAAGCCTGACCTGTGGCAAAAAAAAAACCCAAACAGCAACGACCCGTTTCGAGTCGAGACCCGCCCAACGTGAAAACACACACAGTTGAGAAAGTAGTGTAGACCTCTAAAGGGATGCACTTGCGATCTTGATTGTAGTGATTTATCTACATTACGGCATGCTAATCTGCTGGCCACTGTGGTGCTGGATGCTTCGCTGGGTTTAATAAAAGGTTTAACTCGACTGACTTGAGGGATCTGATTCTTCTTCCCGGCTAATTCAGATTACAGTGATTTGAAAACGTAACCTTCACATGTTTGTTATGCTAAAACCTGCAGGCTCGCTCCCTTATGAAAATGAATCGCCCCCAAAGGGGAGAGCGTTATAGAAAACAGCTGCTCTGAGTCTCCACGTTGTTACATTCAGTGTAAATTTCCACCGAAAGTGCCATCTGCACTCTGTACCAAAAGGTGATTCTTATTCTCCAGCACCGCGTTAGCTGAAAGACTTATCGTAGCTCTGCGTGGGAGCGGAAGGTTCATTCATAAAGTTACGACCAAATGTGTAACCTTGCTGAGACAAGCCATAGCCATTCTCCTCCTCTGCCTCCCATCTCCCACTGTGACTAATCCTCCAGATAAAATCACAGCTGAACTCGTGATTTTGGAAACTAAAAGGGTTGAGAGAGGGGGCATGATTCAGGCCATATGAAAATGATGACTGGCGCAGGCGAGATACTTGATACAGTGAGGTACTTGACTTGGATTGATGTACGACTGGAGGGAGGAATTCCGCCCGCGTCCAGGGACAAGAATAAGCCTTGCTTGTAGAATAAGCCTCACTGTGTCGTCAAAATGTCTCAAAGCTCTTCACAGGATTTTACTGTGAAGTGCAGTGACTTTGCACTTGTAGGCAAACGTGGCAGCCAGTTTGTAACCCAACAATGTGCAGTTTTATCTGGGGGATTGCTGGTCAGGGAGCCGAGGGGAAACTCCCTTCTCTACTTGAATAGGGATCTTTAACACCCAACTGAATACATAGGTGGGACCACAGTTTAACATTTCATCCGAATGACAGCAGCTGTGACAATGCAGCATTCCTCCCCGGCATTGGACATGAAGTAACTCTGGTCAATATTGTTGCAAATTAGCCTCAGTTCCTTGGTTATATTCCCCGGTTTCCCCCACTTCACCTCCCAAACCCAACTTAACCCAAACCACAACCTTGACCCCAATAAGAGGTTGCAAATTGAAGAATCTGATAACAAGAGCACGCTGTGTGAGATGAAGTTGAACTGAAAGACCAATTTCTCACCCTTTCAATCTAATTGAAAAGATTAGACATTGAGGTACATACAGACCTAAAGGGTCAGATTTATGAGTTATTCCTGGCTCGAGACCACTCTATTCCTGTAATCCATTAAAGAGGTTTGGCACTAGGACAAGGTCTTATTTAGTGCGATGGCTCAAAACAATATCCAGAACTGATCTTTCCACTCTTGCCATCAAGTCAGTGAATAGTATCCAGCGATGACTGCATAACAACAACTTGCATTTATATAGTTCCTTTCTCACAGGCTAGAGTCTCGGAGTGCTTAACAGTGGCGGAGCTCGACACCGAGCCAGGGAGAGGGGGGAGATGAATATAGAGATGGTCGAAGAGGAAGCTCTTCTTCAGGTGTAGAACAGATGGTGTGAGGGACATGCAGGAGTCTGGCGCCAGCTGAGCAGAGGAGGCAGGTGGAGGAGTCGTAGTGCAAGCAAGTCAGGGAGATGGAGAGTTGGCGGGACATCAAGTGATTTGTGGGCGAGTGTGAGGATCTTGAAATCAATTTGCTTTGCGATAAGGAGCCAGTGGAGCCTGGCAAGGATTGTGGTGATGGGGGCGCGGAGTTTAGTACAGACGAACCATTTCGTTACATTCAAAATATTTTATTTCTGTAATTATTGTTTAACCTTAATCTGGCAACTGTGGCCTTTTGACCAAAGACTTGCCATTCCGGTTTCGTACGTTGAAGAAACTAATAACGTACAGCAAAAGGCTTGTTTCTTTAAGGTTGGGAACTGATTTGTAAGAGTTAACTTGACACAAACATGTCCTCAGCAGTTTGCTTGGCGCTGGAGATTGTCTTATTACTATACTCACAGCAGTGGACTCCGTAGCTTTATGCATGGGAAGCGTCAAGTGGAGCTGAGCTGGTAGAGCAATGCCAAGCACACACACCTGGTATCCCATACTCCGAGGGACAGTGTGTGCAAACGTAAACCTCGCTGCTTTCATTGCCAACTATTTCCTTATTTATATAGCCCTGTTTAGGGTATATAAAAAAAATAGAGTGAAGCGCATTAAGATAGAAATAAACTATGGAGGCAGTGGTTACCGTTTCCTGATGTGAGGGAGCTGTTTAAATATATCAAGTTTAATTAGCATATAAATCATTTCAACCAATAAATTTATTGCCATAGCCCAAATGTTTGCCAAAGTCAACTTGTTACCATTTTTTTTTTTCTTCGTCCGCTTTATTTTGTTAAAAACTCGGAAAAAAAATCGTATTTTGTTCTTTCCCCCGACCCCCCCCCCCCGGCCCCCCCCAAAAAAACGTACCAAAAAGCGTTCATAAAAAACGAAGGTCGCGGACTGGCGTTTCCGGGCTGCGCTGCGTAAGACACGAAAGGAAAACCTAATCAGGAACAAAGGATTGGAGGCTGGTAGGCGAGCACTTGCAGCGATGTTCTGAAATGTACAGATACAATGATGGATGATTAAGCTGAGGTGCAGACACAATACATTTCCTTATTACCTTGTCGTTCCATAAATTGCCAGACTTGTTGGCAGTGACCCAATGTTAAGAGTAACGTTACGATTATGCATTAGGGGAAACAGCGAGCGGTGCCACGTATTTTTTTAAAAAAAAACACATTACGTTTTGCCTGCGAGACACGGTTCACTTCTTCCCGTGTTGGACCAACGCACGCCTGCGCAGCCTCGCGCGCTCAGAGTGTCCACAAGCTCAAGTCAGCCGAGCCCGAGGATCCTTGGCAAGACTGATCCGCGCATTCGTGTCGCGATAGCGTGCACTCAACATACCGCTCGCTCCATTACTCTGCCCAACGCCGAGCCTACATTGTGATGATTCTTACCAGATTTCTTCATAAGAAACGCTTAAGGGACTTTGAATGCATATAGTCTCGGCTGTCACTCCAATGCAGTGCTGTGGATCTGAGGGGGTGGGTGGTGGGGGAAGCGCTGCTGTTTTGTTGGAGATGCCATTCTTCGGAGGAGATCTTAAACTGCTCATAAATAATCCCTGCGGTTGATACAGCGCCTTAGCACGTCGTTGGATTGATTGACCAAATGAAACTGGTTGTTCGGATGGACCTTAATGATTCCAATGGCACTATTCACAGACCGAAGGGAGTTTCCTTTCCAGCTGCCCTGCCCAACGATGCCCCGGATAAAACTGGTCATTCACTTCATGGCTACTTGCGGGACATTGATGTGCGCAAATCGGCTGCCGTGTTTGCCTACAAAATACACAGTCACCACACTCAATAGTATATCCTGTGAAGCAATCTGAGACATCCCCCCTGAGGTGCAAGCACTTTGAGACGTCTCGAAGACGTGATAAGGCACTGTATCAAACGCCAGGATTATTTTTTATTACTATTGTTAATGATCAAATTTACAACACGTTGACAAATGCATTCGATCTTTCTTCACTATTATCAGGCAGGGGAAAGGAAAAAGTCTGCCACATAATGTAACGGATCAAAGTGACCTTTTCTTTTTTTTAAAAAAAACTGATTAAAAAGATGCTCTTCATAATAGCCATTTCCCTCATTCTAACTCAAAACAAATTAATATTATACTGTGTTCTACTTTGTGAGCACAGATAACCCGTTCTGAGTTCAAGATTTCTTCCTCGTATAGGGCAGAGTCACCTCACCCTTTCTCCCAGTGAATCACTGCTTCTTGTCACTGTTTTCTCTCTCTCTCTCTCTCTCTCTCTCCCACCCCTTCCTTTGTCTTTGAATCCAACTCCCCACGTGAGCTCGAATCAGTCCTACAATCTGAATAGAACTCATCGTAATCAGAACGCTGTGTCCCCAGCCTCTGGGCTTTTGCACAGAAGATGAATGGAGGAAAGCACGCCATTCAAAGATAAAGAGTTTTATGCTATCTCCCCGTTCCCGGCTTGTTAATAAAGATACCACAAGCAAAACCATATGACTGCTCTCCTGGCTATTTATCTACTCATCTCGGAGCACCTTGTCATGTCAAAGGACTCATCCCCATTGTCGCTGTGTCAAAGTCAGTCAAGTTGCATTGACCGCCATTGGGTTTTATGTCTGGCTTTGTGCGTCGGTCGGTTAAGTGTAACCCAATAAGAAGGAACCCAGAACTTGCCTGGAGAGAAAAGACGAAACCAGTGCTTGGTCTAATGGTTCAAAATAAAGGAGCAAAGTGTTACAAAGGCTGTATTTGTGTAGCACGACTTTGCCTCGGGACGTCCTCCCGACGTGAAAGGCGCTATACAAATGTAATCTTGTTGTTATTGTTGTTGTTCTACGGTTCTCCTGTGCTGTCACAGTACCGGCAAGATCACAATGAAAGAGATAAGAGGTCTGATAAATCACATCCCCCCCCCCCCCACCCCCACCATCAGAGTTTGCGTACAATGATGCACTTCACGGCATCCACGTGTGTTACAGATGTTTCTCCTCGGTCTGAACGAGCCTTGCTATTGAGTAACTCCCAAAGTTATTCTAAACCGAAGCAGCCCCCTCCCCCCTTTTGTTTTTTGTCCTGAGCAATGAACCTCCAGAATAAGCTGTCGATCTCCTTAGCGGGCCCCCGCTGTGTGCAAAATGATTTGGAAAGGTGAGAGACAGCTTGAGCCTCGTACAACAACAACAACTTGCACTTATAAAACGCCCTCCACGCAGGGCAGTGTCTCAGAGTGCTTATGGGGCTATCACGTGCGAGCCCAGCCACCAAAGATAATAGCATTCCTTGCGTTTGACGTAGCGCTTCATCATATCACCGAAACACCTCAAAGCGCGTTGTGCAGGATTTACACAGTCACTACACTTTACAGTAAATCCTGCAAAAGCGATTTGAGACTCTTCCAAAGTGAAACGCGCAAATATCAAACGTAAGGATTATTTATAGTAAACTTTGTTCGGGTCGCTAACACGTTGTAGAAGCTTTGAGCCGTTCGACCTCATTGCGCCATAAATGAAATGATTATTATTATTTCTGATCACTATCCAACGCGCAATAGCAGCGACCGGACAGAGTTGCGACAACAACAAGCACTTGCACTTACGCAGCGCCTTTCACGCAGACTGGGGGTCCCGGAGCGCTTAAAGATCAGTCCGCAGAAAAACAAAACCCAACCGCTTTTTATTTTTTTTTCAAAGAAGAAAAGACTGGGAGAAAGAAGCGGGTCGAAATAATGCGGTGGACAGCATGGATTTAATTAAGAAAGCAATTCTTCACTCCGCAAGCTGCAATCGCCAAAAGTGTAGTGTGCAAATAATAACACTTTCAAACAGCAAAATTCTTTGGGTTAAGTATTATTGAGCTCTGCAGCCGTCTTGCGGTATGACAGTGGCAATCTGCCACAGACTATGGCAACCAGAAATGAATACTGCTACCCTAAGGATGTTTATATTTCAACATACCAATCGTTCCTCAGATGTTTTAGCATGAAGCATTTATTTTCGATTGGAAGCAAATAACGTTGAAAGATTATATTTGAAAGCCGAGTGCCAATTGCCGAGGTCCCAATTGCTAAGCTCTTCCTTTCGCTGACATATTAGGAGAAATTATCCTTTCAACACACAGGATGATTTTTTTTTGAAGGGAAAACAAAACAAAACAAAACATGCAGCACAGTTTTCGTAACTTTAATAAAACACAGATTTCCATGATGCAACGTTTTGGTTGCGTTGTGTTGGTTGAACCTTTTTTTGGCTTTTTTTAAAAAACAAAACAAAACTAGCAACAAGTTTTATTTTCAGCGTTGCCATCGGTATTTCGTATTTTACAAGTAACACGCATCACATCCCTGAGTTTTTTTTTTAACCTGATCACCTCTCGAATGACATTAAAGAAACTAATGCTGGTTGTTGAAAGTCTATGCAATCTCTGAGCTTCTCCAAATCGATCAGAGAGCAAAGTCATATCCCTTCGAGCAACAACTGAACAAGCTTCGATCTTCTAAAGAGGAGACCTCATAGAGCTATGTAAGATTTTACCTGCGGCTGAGAAAGTAAACCCATAAAATACTTTTAGACACGTCAAGGCAGCAGAACAGGAGTCCTGTAACCTGTGGTTAGAGCACTCGCCTTGCAAGCGAGACACCTGTGTTCAATTCCAGGCGGGGTGAAACCTTGGGCAAGTTTCCTTACTCCACGCGCCTAATAATAATCCTTCCAAAACAAAACAATAAGAAATTGGTCATTTTCAATCCACGGCGGTTTGTGGGACGCTGCTGTGCGCAATTGGCTGGCAATTCACTTTACAGTCTATTCTGTGAAGCACTCTGAGATGTCGAGAAGACATGAAAAGCGCTATATCAAATGCAAGGATTATTATTAAGGGCACGCGTTCAGGGTTGCAAAGAGTAGGGATAGGATAGCAGATTATTTCTTTACCCAGAGGGTAATTAATGACTGGAATATCAAGGTGTTTCCCATATGTTGTCACAAGAGTAGTTTGGGTTGAGAATGCTCTTTGATCTCTTCCTTCCAGAAAACCCATTCTACTGTCTTCCCATCGCAGCATCAAAGGCCTTTTTAACTGAGTCCAGTGTCCTGGCCCCAACCATCCTTACACACATCTTTGTACGTATTGGTTCACCAACGACAACCGTACACATTTGACCACATCAATACAACAAGTCTCCAACGCAAGTGATCGCTTATTGTACATGGCAAAACAATTAGGAAATCTGGCACCAAATCTGATTGAAGATGACAGATGGAAACCGTAAACTGTAAAATTAAAGATCATAAAAAGGGATTGAATCTCACACAGTTCCTGCGATGAGTGACACATTACATACAACACAAACGCATTTGCACAATGGCCCCTGGCAAACGTATACATGAGGGATTTTGTCAACTAATGTTAGGATGTTGTCGCTTATAAAACTGAGAGCTATGGAATCATCCTCATTGAAAAAGGACTAAATGTTCAATGAAATAAGAGGCAGATTGTGGCAATTATTCAGTCCCCCCACCCCCCACTGTTATTTAGTGAAATGTGTGGAGTCTTGTCTCTGACATCCAAAGGACAAATAATGGCTTTTAAATTATTATTATTATGAAAATAATAACTATTGTATTTGACCTTAACATTGAGAATAATTCAACAATTTCTGGAAACTGCAGAATCTGTACCTCCGACTGGGACAGTTAAAGTCCACGACCGCTGATTCTCAGATCTCCAATCTGCTGATCATGTCGTACACAAATATAGCCGACAAAATACCCAGTTAACCGCACTCGACTGCAAGTCATGGGAAGCTATTTGAGGCGCCATGTCAAATGCATGGATTATTAAGGCTAAGCTTGTTAAATGTTGTGACAAGCAGCGGAAAGTGTTTGTCATAGGAAGGTCGTGCCAAACACTAATCGAATAATCCTCTTAGCTTATGACATTGAACGGGCTCAACAATTTGTTTCATGTCCCCAATTCCTAATACTGTCTTCCTGGAACTTTGCGAAGAGCTAAGCGTGTTGGAAATAGCACCACGGCTGTTCAAAGGCTTTTCCCTTCTTTTGGCAGAGAAATCGAACAAGTGCATTTTTCTGCAATTACTGTACAAGGTGCAAGACATATAACAATTCAAAGCTGAAGCTGACCAGAGAACATTTTCTTCCCCCTTTGTTCTTGAATTCCTCTCTTAAAAAAGTCTCTCTTTTTTAATGTATTTCAAAGCAAAAGCCAAACATTGATATTCAGTTATTTAAGCGTGTGTGAAGACTGCAAGGAACATTCCTTTGTTTTATTAAACTCATACTTCTTCTAATGCCTTTTCAAACCCTTGAATTACTTTTCACTTTCACTGTACGATGCACAGAGACAGAAGGACAGGAGGACAAGGTTTAGATTGATAACAAAGGACAATTTCAGGACAGACACCGGGAAGCTTTTGTGCGATCTCATCCTCAGTGCCAGGCTGACACCCAGGTTCCTCAGGCAACGGCATTCCTCTAGCCAGCTTGATGGCTAACCTGTGGCCCACTGGCCGGAAGTGGCCCACGGGGGCAGACACACAACAACAACAACAACTATTTGCACTTACATAGAACCCTCCACGCAGGGTAGCATCTCAAGAGCGCTTAAACCACCCCCGACCACCACCACTTCCTACCCACTCCCCCCCCACCCCACCCAAAAATAAAACATTCGCACCAGTCCAGGTAACTCTGTGTTCGATCACCAGTGCGTTTTCCGTTTTTTTTCTTGATTGAATAATGTTTGATTTATGGCATAAATCAAGAAATGTGCAATCAAGAGCATTTATTTTTTTGGCAGATCAGAAATGGTTGGCCACCACTGCTCCGGTCTCCCAGCCATATGATCATTCTTGGTATCTGATCCCAGACTGTAATGTCAGCAGGTTATCTGGCCCAGTTTTAAAGCCAAGCCCAATCCAGTCCTCACTTGACATGACAGATGCATTCTTTCCAGCAGGGGTCACCTCAGAACAATTGGGAATTGGAAACCCTGAGTGATGTTTCTTCCAGTTTGACCAGGAAAGCAGAAACAATGGGGCGATTGATCCCCAGAGCTGCAATGGAGCGGCAACTTATGCTGTGCGTTTAAAGCCTAATTTGGGGCTTGAACCCACAACCTTCTAACTGCGAGGAGAGAGGGAGTGATTACAATGGCGGACATGAACTGTTAAAACATTGGGCTGGGAAATGAATCACTGGGTAAGGTAAATGAAAACCAAAGTGCAATTTCTTTTATGTTGACTTGGTAATTTGTGGTTTTCGTTGACTGAGAACAAAAGCAAAAACATATCTGCCGTTTCCTTTGGAGGTATTCTGGGTGCACGACTAAGGCTCTGAAACACCACTTACAGTTATGTTGGCTTTGAGACAAGAATGCTAAATACAGACTGCATGGTAAAAATTTACTTGGAAACGAATTGATTTTCAATCGTCCTAATGGTTGCATTTGAAGGAAAGATTTATAAATAAAAATCAACACTTAGTCTTGATGCCACAGCAATGAATGTTGGCACAGATAGAAAACAATCTTCTCTCTCCATACTCAGCATTCAATGAACTCTTCCAAAGAGCAAAGGAAGTACCAACTGAGTTCTCGCTGAGACTGAGATCTACATTACTCGCCGCTCAAACCGACTGCAACCGCAAATTAAGAGCTTAACAAGTAAGAGTCCCTTTCAAGGGGGCATCATTCATCCAAAGAGAGCTTCGAGCAAGAAAAGTTGAACACATACTGATGATATATGTGGAGTCCTGTAGCTCAGTGGTTAGAGCACTCGCTTTGCAAGCGAGAGACCTGAGTTCAATTCCAGGCAGAGGGCGAAACCTTGGGCAAGTTTCCTTACTCAACACAGAGCCTAATAATAATCCCTCCAAAACCCAAAAATAATAAATTGGTCATTTTCAATCCATGACTGTTTGTGGGACATTGCTGTGCGCAATTGGCTGCCGCGTTTCGCCCACAAATATACAGTCAATTCACTTTACAGTATATTCTGTGAAGCGCTTTGGGACGTCCTCCTGACGTGAAAAGCGCTATATCAAATGCAAGGATTATTATTATTATTATTATTATTATTATATCGTCTTGACAGTCTAACAGGAGCGTGCTAAGCTATCCGTTCTCTGCTGTATCTACCCTCCAAGCTGTTGGTTATGTTGGGCTGAGCAGACTGCTTGTGCACCATGTCAAAAAAAAAGAAAAAAAACAATGATTTTAGTCAGCATAGGTCTTCTGGTTTCAATAACGTTCATAAAAACATTTGGGGTTCTTTCTTGTGGCCTATGATGTCAGGGAAACACCTCAACTGCCTTCCTGTGGTCAGGCGACACGGACTTTTGAGTCATATAATACAATGAAAAACAAACACATGTTGCCTCGGTCCATCTGTTTAGCCCACTCCCCCTCTCTTCCTGTCCCATCATTGAGCAAGAACAACAGGGACTTTTCATTGCGTTCTGTTTTTTTTTGAAGACCTGGTGGAAGGGACAAAATGCCATGATGAAAGGAGGTTGAAAAGAGCAGCAGGGAAATGCAAGAGAAGTGAAAGCAAAGTGGTTAGGCGGCTCTTACTACCATGCTTTGACTTTAAGGCCTTCGCATGAATTGAGGAAGGAAAGACTGAGGGAGGTAAAGGAATCCCGGAGCATTGAGGTTCCAGGGGTAGAATGAGGAAGAGTAGGAGGTGGCACAGTTAGTTGTGACTTCAACCCAGACACTGAAGACTTAAGAGCTCAGAGAGAACAAGAGAGATATGCTGAGCGTTCACTGTGAAGAAAGCCCAAACATGGTTCATGACATGACAGAAGGCATAATACTTGTGTTCAATTAACACGTTTATATGGTGCCCTTCACACAGGGTAGCGTCTCTGTGCTTGGGAGCTTGGCAAATGAAAGTAGATACAATGCAAACTAACATTTGCAAAGCGCCTTTCACATTGGGAGGATGTCCCAAGGCCCTGAACAGTCAGGGATTAGGATGGGGCAGAGGACCATAGGCACGGTCAACATGGAAACTCTTCAGGTGTAATCTGAAGACGGGCAAGGAGGAGCCGAGGCACAGGGATTGAGGAAAACTGAATGCCGAGTAACTCTTACTGACCAAGGACGTTGGGAATCGGGTGCATTTGTAGGAAGAATTTTTTCCGATTCTGAAATATTTGACCATAAAGCCTCCAGTGTTGGATTCTTCCAACAATATGGCTCCCACCGTCTGTTTGATGTTCACTGTTACAGGAACTGACTGCTAACACGTTGGCAGGTTCACTTCAGGCCTGTTACTAATGTTAAGGTTTTCTGGCTCCACATCTACACCACATTTCAATAAAGGTGTTGGACCACACAAACAAAATGACAACTTTCTGATTTATCTGTTCAATTCGATCAGCTTGACAAAGAGACTGTTCATAATTTGGCTTCATAGAATGGTAGAAATCTGAGCACCGAAGGAAGCCATTCAGTCAAGGCAAGTGTGCTGGCAAGTTTCCTCACTCCACTCGCCTCTGTTTACCTAGCAATAAGTAGGAACCAGGCTGTTAGTCGATTGGCGGATCACTTTCCCGAGTGTAATAATCCCTTAGAAAAAAAAACGTAGTCACTCAATCCACGACTGTTTGTGGGACACTGCTGTGCACAATTGGCTGCTCCGTTTCGCCCACAAATTATAGTCAATCTACTTCACGTCTTGAAGACGTTGTAAGGCTCTATATCAAATCAAGGTTTATTATTGATGAAATTAACTTCACATGGTGCATGGATCTAAGATGCCTTCTGGGCAGTCCGAGCTTACTCTGAGGACCTCGGTGAAAATATCGCTGGAGGATTTCATGAGCTCAGGATTACCCAAAGTCATAAAATTCAAGAACATGAACACTTTACAACTACACTGGGCTTTGGCTGTGCTTCATCGCAGGGGCACACACCTAAGTCTTGGCAGGGCTACCTGCCTGAAACAGACTACAAAAAAAAACTCTGTCCGTCTGTCTGCAATCCACCTTTTGTTCCAGGAATCTTGTGTCAGTGTACATTAACAAGTTCCTTACGTGTGCCGTGTAATCCCAGTCCAACCGTGGATACAGATTAAAGGAAAAATTCATACCATTTCCTGGGATACGAGGCTGTGTCAAGTCGACGGAAAGTTCGATTGCATGGAAAGTGTGAAATTAAATCCCAAAAAACGGTTCAACGTATCAGACTTGACTGTAATGTCTGGAGGCCCCCGAATAGGGATTGCTGGTCCGGATTTAGATGCAGCAGCTCCACCAAGTCTACAAATTGTATTGTTTGAGAACAGAGGGGAACATTTCAAAGATAAGTTGAGAGTTTAACTTGCGCTGGAAGCTGGTTAAGTATAAATTGAGCTGAGGTGGGGGTGTGTGGGAGGGGGCTGGTGGCGGTGGGGGTGTGGAGAGGTGAATGCAGGACAAAGTGAAGAACACCAATAAAGCACCCAGTGCCTGCGGTCTTTGGGTGAACCACCACACCACTTATTAACAGCTTTGTAGCAAAACATATTGTGTCAGCGAGATTCTAAATATAGTAAACCTCGGGTCGCTAGCAACTGATCCAAAATCTGGTTACATCTCTTTTTATTTGGATAGAATGAGTTTAAGTGAATTCCTGGAGACAACACAATGCGGGAATGTGTGTGCGCGCGTGGCGGGAGGGAGGGAGGGGGAGAGACACACACACACACACACACACACACACATACACAAGGCAAAAGGCCTTGGAATCCGTGGTCACCTAATTAGACTGAGACCAGCTACACAATGTCATTAACATACCTGTGTTACACCTGAGCTTCGGGTAATAAAGGAGAGGAATAAATCACGTCTGTCTCTCTCTCTCTCTCTATATCTTGTGTTGGCCTTGCTTCACATGACTGAAAATGAAATCTGATGGTTTACATATGTGAAAAATAGCACTCGAATTTGGCAGCGGAACCAGGATTCATTTAAAGACCAGCTTCGGGTTCTACAAGTGAGCTACACACTCATACACATCGACTGCCAGGAAATAAAAAATTCTGACGGTATCATTTGTGACGTGAAATTTCGCTCTTTTCCTCCCCCGCACCCCACCCCACGCCCACCTCCACCTCAAACCGCGGGGGTCGGGAGCAGTCGGCACTCGCGAGGTGGTTAAGCTTCTCCGTGTTGGAGATCGCCTGAGGCACATTGGTGATCAGCGGACCCCGGCAGGAATGAAGCAGTTTCAGGGCAGGGAGCACGCCGCTCAGTTGCAAGGCAATGAAATGAACTCGACTTGTCCTTTTGGCAGTGACGTGGTGTGTGTGTTCGCGCGCACGCGCGCGCTTGTAACGTAGAAAAATCCCAACGCGCCTAGACAAGATTTTTCTACGAGGTGTAGTGACTGTGCCACGTTTAGGGCTGTCTGTGGAGCTCAGATCCACAAATTTTTGTCTCAGTGGCGAGCACGCTTCCAACTGAGCCAGGCTGACACCCGGCAGATGGAAGCGGCAAGTGGAAAGCGAGCTAACTCCCTAATGGGGTGGGGGTGGGTGGGGGGTGAGAAGAGGGAGAAACAGAGGATGAGTCAAACCCAGCGTGTTGCAGATGATGTCATTCGTGAGATGAGATGAGATGAGACTCGCTGCCAAATCAACGAGCAAAGACAAGGTTGGCAGAAAACATTTGAAGGGCGACAATGCTTTTTTTTAAAAAAAGCAGCGAATTGCCTCCATCCGTCACGCTGATTCAGGAGCTGGCTCTGGTCTCAGGTGATTTTGTCTTTTGGTAAAGAAGCCGATGCAGCTGGGAATCTGAGAGACGCCAATAACTTGCACTTACGTTGCACCTTTCGGGTAAGGAATGACGTCGCAAGGCGCTTCACAGACAGAGGGAGAGGAATTCCGCCTGGTCTAGAATTGCTTCGTTTTCTTTGCCTTTCAAGAGTGGCCAGAGTTTGGGAAATTCTTAAATATTAAGATTCGATGCGATCTTTTAAGGGAATGCTGAGCCGGGAGGAAAGGATGGATTAACGTCCACTTGAACAGGTAGACTGAGCCCTCGGATTAATGTTTCATTCAAAGGACAGTGCCTCTGATAATGTATCAGGGATCCCCAGTGTTGAGCATCCTCCAACACTGCACTGGAATGTCATCCTCGACTAAACTACTGTTTAAGACTTAAAAGTTCAGCTGTGGAGGTCAGATGGATTGGGTGGGAGAAATGAGAGTGTAACCTGCGCGCATTTTGTTGTCCAATGCTAGAGTGTCACCGATGATGTGACCAAGACATTCAAGCCCTGGCCGGTCAAGGCTGAGATACAGATGCAAGCGAAATACCGAGGACAAACTACCTCCCTGAACTCGGAAATATTTTTGGGATCAGGCAAATCTGCAGATTTAAACAGTGAAACTTCTTGTGATAGTAACAGTGAGTCGGGAATGAAGCCAACACTGGTGACAGGAAGATACTTGGAATCAGAGGTCTGGCCAGACAGTAGCTGATTTGGTCTATCCCCTGGAAGATTTATCTCTTAACATGTCTGCTTCTCTTTCCTGCAATAGGGAAGGGAAAAGAATGATCACTTCGGGCAGAGAAAAAAAATGGAAAGCCTTCTCTCCCATTCGTAAGCTTACAGGACGGAAACCAGCTGGACAGAAACAGAAACAGGGAAAGATCGCAGATGAAGAAGTTATTAAACGGAGAGGTTTATGAAGGCAAGAGGACGTTTCTTTGAGGAACAGATGGACGTAGTAATGGGGGCGGTGATGCGGGGGGAGAAGGGTATTCTGTAAAGATGAGATCAAATGGGCCAAAGGGTCCTCTTCATCCAAATAACCTCTGTGATCTCTTATGATTCCTGTCTCCATGGAAGTCAGGTGTTTGGCAACTTTGGCAAAACTCTCAGCTGCGATCCTGAAAACGGAGATTTTTCCACGTGTGCATGTGTCTTCAGTGCTGCGGGATAGGAGATCTGGTACTCGGTAAACTCAACCTCTGAAATGACGACAGTGATAAGTCACCCTCAGTTGAGAGCTGTCTCATCTGAGACAGAAGGTTGTAGGTTCAAAAGCCGCGTTGGAACTTGGAATTCATGCAGTCTAGACTGACGCTGCAGTGCCCTGCCAGGGGTTGTCATTGGCGGAAGTGCCGTGTTTGGCTTGAGACACTGAGCCCAGGTCCTCTCTGCTGATGCTTTGAGGCATCACAGGGATGCACAGCAATATAAGCAATCATAGCAATGCGAGCATTGCTAAATAACAACTTTCTCTTCGTTACCCTACATAAGGTAACTTCTCAGAGTGATTTACATGGAAGGGGTTAGGAGTAAATAAGAGACACAACATTCAATCCTCTTCAGACTAACTTTGGCCCATAACTTTTAGTCATTGCAGGAACAATAGGGGGGAATCACTCACTTAAATCCATCTAACAAAGTTTCCAGCATAGCCGGGTCATGTCCTGAATATGTGCATCGCAGATAATTTGCCATTGGAAACCTCGGAATACGCTGCGATTAACATTTTCGTGAAATCTCGCTGCAGCTCTGTGAAAATAAACTTTTCTCTTTTTTTTATTGCATTTCCACATGAACGAACGAACGTCCCTTAACGTTTTTTTTTCCCTGCACCGCATAAAGTTTGATTTAAAGCTGAAGGTATTTCGCCAGCGAATGGTGCCAATGGTGCTCGCAGGGAAAAAAAAAAGCTGTCAGTAAGTTATTAACAGATGTTCTGACATGACACAGCGGGAGGCTTCAGACACACTTGAGATTTTGGAAGATACCGTTACGATGTAAAGCCTGGCAGTGTGAGCTAGAACCTTTCCATTCTGGAATGCATTGCCATCCAGCAAGATGTAGGCGCAGTTACCTCTCCAATTAGCGAGGGGAGATGAACAGCAAGTACCTGACTGTGCCGAATGGCGAGACAGAAAACAATGTGGCGGGTGCTGGGCCTTTTATTTCTCTCCCCCTCTGACCCCTCCTGCAATTCACAGATGGATCATATTTGAACAATTATTACGCAGTTTTGTTGGCTGGATGAAAATTCCATTACAAAGACGTAGCTTAAAAGATCGGTATTTTTAGCGATCAGCACCTGCCTCCACCCCCCCGACTCCCACCCCCACCCTCCCACCTCGCGCTCCTCCCTGTTATGAAACAAGAGACAGAAAAGGCAACTTTTTTTTTAATATACCCTTTGCTGCGGTTTACATGACGAACCATTTTCAGCAACTTCAAGAGTCTGTTAAACAGCACAACAGGACCTTGCTGTTCAAGAATAACGTGAAGTGTGTTTGGTTCACGCATTTGCTGCAAGATTTTTTTCTATTCCGTCACGTTAAAAAAAAGGCCATTGAACTGAATAGCTCACTGCAAATGACACATGCCACTGGGTCCATGTTCATGTGTCATTAAAGATTGTGAGTTGATTAGAATACTGCTGTCCTATTCTCCTGCCCCTAATACAACATTATTTTTGACTGCGATCAGCTGCTCATTTTGTGCTGTCTCTTTCCCACTTGGCCCTCCGTCACTATACCTAATCCTCTCTGGAGCACTTTCCCTCAAAAATAAGTATAATCTGTGAGGCGCTTTGAGACGTCTCGAAGACGTGATAAGGCGCTGTATCAAACGCAAGGATTATTATCTTTATTATTATTATTATCATCTCCCGAAACCCACTCACCTTGTGCCTCTTCTCTCTGCCTTCAGAGACCTGCTTGAAATCGTATCGCTTTACCAATGCTTCCAGCCAATAACCTCACGCACATCCTTTCCCCCTTGCTCCGTTACTCCCTTCATCTTCGTGAAATGCTTTGAGGCATTTGCCCACAAAACCCACAGTCACTCTGCTTCATTGTAAAGCCTGTGAAGCGCTTCGAAATGTCCTCTTGGCATGAAAGGCGCTGTATTAAATGTGAGGATTATGAGACATCTCAAAGCGCTTCACAGGAATTCTGGTGCTAACAGCTTACTGATTCTTTAGTGCCCTTTAACAAGCTCAGTTGAGCTCTTCTGCGCGAACTCTTCGGTGGCGTTTTTTTTTGAAGAACAAGCATTTTGGGAGCATCTCTCACGAGACGTTTTTGGGCCAACCAGGTGTCTGACACACGCGGAAACCCATCAATGTGCTTAAGAGTATCCAAACCAAACTGAGAGTTCTGTGCATCCCACCTACACATCCGAACCTTGTTTGCTTACGTGCTTGTTTTTCCGCAAACACAGTAATTGCGGTCCCACCAATTAACACAAAAGATCATTATTCAAATAACAACAATAATAATCCTTGCATTTGATGCCTTCCAAGTCAAGAGGACGTTTAAATGTGCTTCACAGGATTTACTGCACAGTGTAGCCAGTGAGCATTTTGTAGGTGTACTTGTCGGCCAATTTGCACACAGAGATGTCCCACAAACAGCCATGCAGTGATTGACCAATTTTTTTCCTGGGGGAGGGGTCGTGGGCCAGGGGACTGGGAGAAATTTCATTCAAAATCATTGTCTTGCTCAATCGTCACACTGCAATAAATTGTTGCCCTAGTTAAGGTTAAGGCATTAATTCCATATCCATTGGCTTATTACTTGGAAAGTTGGCTTTGATTTCATACATTTTTGGAGATCAAAACTAGTTGTTTTTGCTCCTTTACCCTGAAAAACAAAGGATCTGCTCTGCAGTAACACCAGTGAAGCTCTTAAACGTACATAACATGCGGGCAAATCTAACAGCCGGGATCAATTTATTCCACTTAAAAGTTGTCCTTAATACATATTTACACAAGTACAGCTCAACAAACGGGTTTCCTTCCATCTGCAAGTTGTTTGTATTATAATAATACAACATTTCTGATATTTCTCTGCACGCCATATGGGAATGTCCCTTGATAAACACTGTGTTTTGGATCCTTCACAGGCCACTTTGCTATTACATGTTTCAAGCTCTCTAGCCAGCCAACTCTCTGGATCCAGTTACAGACCTAGAATGTTCCACTTTTATTGTTTAGATTTCTCTCTTTCTCTCTCTCTCTCTTTCTTCCTTCCACCCCCCCCATCCCACCCACCTCCCCCATCTCTCCTCTCTGCCCATTGCCACCTCCCATTGTCTTCCTTCAACCACGACGGTAAAAATAACATGGTGTCTTTGCCCTAGTTGCCAACGGTTTAGTTCTGTGACCAGCCAAACCTGGGATGTGACACAGCTTGGCAATGGTGCTCCACACTGTTGAGAGGGGATCGAAAGAGCAGGTAAATACGAGAGGTTGACTCAGAACGCTATGTCCCTACATACCATCTTGGACCAGAATGACCTAGAAGCCACATGGGGGCTGAAAATAGTAAATCCATTCTTTGGCAATGCTGAGGAAGAGGGAATTATGCCCAAGTTCTTTTGTTTTCTAGTGTAATGGGAGGGAGGGAGGGAGGGAAGGAGAGAGGGAAGGAAGGAGGGAGGAAGGGAAGAAGCTATGTCCAAACTCCCTGGCATTTGTGTGTTGTGAATGTGTCCAAAATTTTCTCCTCATCTCGTGGGGAGTCCGGATCAGCCAGAATGCATTCCCTGGTGATGTTGTGGTGCTGGTGGGTGGAAAGGAATGCTACACGTTTAAACAATGTGTTTCCTTTCCATTTCCATCATAATCTGAAGAGAGTTACACAAATACGCAGCGCTTGTATTTACATCGCAGGATCCAGGCAAAGTCAACCGCAAAAGCTTTTGGTTTCTTTTTAATTGCGAGCGTTCTCTGGGGCAGGTTGGAATTCCTTGTTAGCCCAGTGGGGAGGAGGGGAATGCACCAATGTACCAGAGTGAGGTTTCTGGTTGTCTGTGTGGTATGGCAGGGTGTATGAGACCGGATGATTGATTAAGCCTGTTTTGACTTTTTTAAAAAAAAGAAAAACGCCAACAAATATTTGCTTTGAAACCACAACAGGGACAGGAAGGGGTCATTCATTTTCTCACTCTTAGTTTGGTCAGTTGGGTGTCTGACACGTGCGGAAACCCATACTTAAAGAGTCTCCGAACCAGACTGAGATTTCCACATACATAACGTTCGACCTTTTCAGCCACACAACGTACCCCCTCATCCCCCCACCACCCCCCAAATCACTATCATTAAGTTGTGAGGAGCAGATATTACTATAATTTCTCCCCAAAAAAAACACAGTCACACCCATTTGACGGTATATCCTGTGAAGCGCTTTGAGACATTTTGATGATGTGATGAGGCACTATACCAAATGCAAGAATAATAATTATTATTATTGTGTTATTCCAGTTTACATCACTCTGTAGAGGCAGGTTCTAAGTGGTTTTCAACCATGCATCAGACAGACCAATAAAACTGCCACGTTACACTTGAAAGGATGTTGCTTTACTCAATATGTTTGAACTTCTAGTTGAAACAGCTACTTTCTGCAGGAGTTGGATATTTTGTGCACCAGTATCTTGTCCAAGCCATTTCTGAATTGACCTATTGACAGTCCCAGTTGCAACAATAATTATAGGCACTGTGCTTTTCTTGTACTCATTCAATTTGTAAGTCGACATGTTTGCCGAACTTCTCTAGTTCCTTATCTGGTATGTTGTACTGTCTTGGAATGGCCACATCATCGATACTGCACGTCCAAACCATTTTGTTTAAGATGATAACTGGTTTATCGCAGATTACTGATCTATCTGTACGCGCTTGTGAGTCGCAGATTATTGCCAAGTTACCTTTTCATGTCACTTTTGCTGGTTGATGTTCATACCAGTTGGTCCTTACGTCAATATCAAAGTGTTTCCAAAATTGTCCAATGGATATATTTGGCTAATATATAATAATAATATATTTGGCTATATTGTTATGCTCAGGTACTACAATGGGGCAAAGGATGGTCATGATGACAATATGTGGTCGACTGTTTACCACTCATATATGATTATTGTTAAACAACTTGCATTTATATCGCAGTGTTATTCAAAGCACTCTCCCAGAGGGCACAAGGAGCACTGAGCTGGGCTGGGAGGAAGACAAAATGTCCGAGCTTTGACCAAAGTCACCGACAAAGAGAGCGTTTTGCTTTAAATAAGCAGAGAATTCAGGCGAAGGGATGTTTTGGATAGTTCAAACTGGGGGAGAAACAGCGTGTGAAGGGTTCGCCACCGATGGTGGTAACAAGGAGAAGACAGCAGGTCTGAATACATGGATGGGGGGGGGGGGGGAGTGAGGGGGTTTACAGATATCAAAATTAAAAAGAGCAATCACCAAAATAATAATAATCCTCGCATTTGGTACAGCTTCCTTATCACGTCTTCGAGAAGCCTCGCCACCCTTCACGGAATATGCTGTCAAGTGTAGTGACTGTGCGTCTTGTGGGCGAAATGAGATGAAACGTGCAGGGGAGGGTCAAGGGGTCTGGCCGGCCGGCTTGTTCTGAGATGTCAGTGTCTCCCCAGGTTGAGGAACCAGCACATTTTGAAGTGTGATCTGTCTGCAATTGCTTCCCAAGGAGCAGGGTGGCTTCCACAGTTATGTGGAGTCCATTAGCTCTGAGTGAAGGCTTTGCGGGGCGGCTGAGACATACAAGACAACAGGAGAGAACCTAAAACACAAGCAGCTGGCTCAGCAGGAATAGTAGTGTTAAAGAAACTGCTGTATTTGGATGGGATGAGATCCCAGAAATGGGAAGAAAGCTCAGCAACATTTTGACTGTATTACACTGCTCCTACATCTGATTGAATGGAGACTCAGCTTTCTACACGAAGGGAACCCACTGCATTTTCACCCTCTGCAGCTTGATTCCTCGCAGAAATACCCTCAACAACAATCGCAGATAACAAATTGCGCTCACCCAGCACCTTTCATGTGGGGAGGACGTCCCAAGGCGCTGGGCAGTCGAGGGTTTGCACCCGAGCTGGGGGTGGAGGGGTGGGGGGTTTGAGAAGGATGGGGGCCAAAGAAGGGTGGAGAAAGGGGCGATTTTCTGACTCAGGGGTGAGAGTGCTACCGACTGAGCCAGGCTGTACAGGGTACAGTTTATGGTGTATCCTGTGAAGCATTTTGGGATGTCCCCCCTCCCCCCCCCCCAGTGTGAAAGGCGCTGTGTCAAATGTAAGGATTATCATTATTTTGATACGCACGCCATGACGCTTGGCGAGTTGTAAATGCTGATCGACCTGCATTGGTAAGCTTCACGTTAAGTAAGATTGTTTTATCCCCAACTCTATACGAACTGTTGAACTGGGTGATGTAATGGATTGAGCCCCAGTCAAACTGTCGAAATTATCTGCTCAAATCATGATATTCATTGGAGCACTTCATCTGAAAAGAGGGAGCAATAGAATTTTGGCAATAGCACCAGCTGTCAGAATTTAAGAAGGATGGTTTTAGATCAGGGATTTTACTATTTAATACATAACATGTTTGCGCAGAAAAAAAAAAACTAAATTCAAGAAAAAATGTGTTTTATTTTATGATTTATTATAAATTTTGTTGCATAGCTTTTCTGCTCTTGGCTAAAGTTTCCTTGAAAGAGTTTTACGTTTAGAGTGTGTGGATGGCTCAGTGTCAATGGGGGATTTGTCTCTTTCAATAATCTGGGTTTCTGCGTGCTTCAAAAGTCAGGAGACTTTAGAATGATAATCCCTGCACTTGATCATGTCAGGGAGACACTTCTAAAAGCCTCGCAGGACTTTATTGCGATGTTCAGTAACTATGTGTGATGGTAGGTGAATGCGGCAGCCAATTTGTCCACAGCAATGTCCCACAAACAGCCGTGAAATGAGCGAGCGACCAATTTTATTTGGGGCATTGTTGGCCAGGACTTCGGGAGAGAGAGAGAGAGATTCCCTTCTCTTTTCGAATAGCTCCACGGGATCTTTTAACTTGCAGCTGAACCGAAGAGCGAAGGGACCTCATTTCAACATCTTACCTGAAGGACAGCTCCTCCGACAATGCAATTCCCCCCCCCCCCCCCCCCCGCACTGCAGTGTAGTGCATCATCAGCCTAGACTACCCGTGTAAATCACATACAGTGGCATTTCCTCTTCCGAACCTGATCAATAACAGACACAAAGGAAAAAACAAGGGGAGAGGGAGGAAGAAGGGGAATGCAGTCGCTTTGTTGGGCAATTTCCTAGGACAACTGTGTGCCATTTCAAGCAGCCAGGTCAATCCGCTCTGCGTTTCCCAGCTTACAGTGATGGCAGAGTCCCAGCGCACAGTGAGGTAGGTATTAAAGTAAAGCAGAGGCATTCTCTTGTCTCTGTTCAGAACTGGCTGCTTTGCAAAGAAACGGTCAGTCATTTGAACCACTGAACACCCCAGATAGTATTATTGTAATGCTATATCAAATGATTCTTTCTTTGTGTGTGCGTGTGCTCAAAAATCTGATATCGCCGTGTCAGTGTGAATTAAAATTTCAATCAGAGCATGAACGTAGTTTATCCACATCCACAGCAGGGGAACTACTGATATTTTTGGCATGCAAACCGGCGACACCTGCCAGTATTCACTACCTCCAAGGCAAGACCCCGATCGCTCCAAAAGGGCTGTGCGCAAGACTCTCCAAAGAATGGGTTAGAAAACCACGAGTACAAAGACGACAGGAGTGGGGGGGAAAGGCGGTTAAGGTCTATTGGATTGCTTCTATTCTTTGTAACTGCAGAAATGCCCCAATGTCTAAAATTCAGTGATGCCCTATTGAAATAATGAGCTCCTTGAACTATCCTTTGACTTGTCAAAAAGTTACAAATACACCCGTTCAAATACACAAAGCCATGTTTTATTTTCTCTTCTTCTGCCCCTACCCCTCCAAAAAGACCACGCTCTCAATAATACCAACAACAATAATAATAATAATAATTCTTACGTTTGATATAGCACCTGTTCACATCTGGAGGACTTCTCATCAAGGTGCTTCACAGGATACACTGTAAAGGGTTACGACTGTTGCTGTTTGTGGGCAAACTTGCCGCGAATTTGCACACAGCAATGTTCCACAAACAGCCACTGAATTCGCACTCATCCAGCCCCTAGGATCTGACAGGCAGAACATCAGGGGACTGGGGGTCGCAAAAAGAGGTGGAAAAATAGAGTTGAGTGTTGTCCACGTACATGTGGAAATGTACTCCATGTCTGTGGATGACATCTCCAAGGGGGAGCATGTAGATCAGAAAGAGGAGGGGGCCAAGGATGGATGCAGCGGTGAACCAGATTTCGTGCGCCGACTGCTGAACACAAGGGGGAGAAAAAAGCCACTGATCGTATCAAGAATGCTATCCAACGGAAGTCCACGTGATGTGCTGTGGAATGCAATGCTTGGATCAGGTACAATTTACGCGTGTAGTTCAACTGTACTGAAAGGATGGGGGACCTCAGGGATACGGCCCCAGCGCACACACCACACGTACGTGCGTGTGCGCGCGCAAGAAGCTGAAGAGCCCGGCCGAGCGAGTTCGCTGCCCCGATTGCCGACGCATTTTCCCCCAAAGGTCGCGCGCCTCACGCCGCAGTTTCGCAGGCCGAACAGCCCAGGCCCAACGTGGGTTTCCATCCACGTTAATAACAGCGGCAAATGTCAAAAGTTGCTATTTTTTTGTGTCCCCCGCAGGAAAACTTCCACACGAACGTTGACAGACGGCTTTTCCCCCCATTCCTAAAAATAATCTTGCCGTGCAACCGCACGCTGCATTTTTCCAATTCCACAGTGCTGCATGCATTCTCGCTGTTAGTTTAGAAGCTTATGTCTCAACCGCTTCCAAAGCCAACACTGCTTGGCAGAGGGCTCGCATGGGAATTTAAGCAACAGGACTGGAACAAAAACAGCCCTGCGTCCCGCGAGTTACCACTCTGCAGTCTGTTATTATTATTTTTGCACTTATTTGTCTCATAACAGATGTCAGTAACTCAGTGAATAACAAACCACCCAGCGCTGTTAAGACATTTGGGTTTTTTTTTTTTTGAAACCTACTTAACAGAGACTCAATTCTTTTGTGGGCTCCATTTAAAGCCGAGCTCTAAATATAGGTTATATCTGACCCTAACCTAAAATGTTCTACTCGCTCTTCCGCTATCCCTCCGTCTTGCCCCCACCCCCCACTTTCCTTCCACATCTTCAGGTCGCGCCTGAGGACCTTCCTCTTCGACCGTGCCTAAGGTCTTACTGTAAAGCGCAGCGTCTGTAGGCGCGGGCGACAGGCTAATTTGGTGCACAGCGGTGTTCCGCACACAGCCGTGAAGTGAATACGATAATAAATGCTGATAATAAGTATTGCATTCGAGATGGCGCCTTTCACGCTTGGAACGGCGTCTGAAAGCGCTTCACTGGACACACTGCAATGTGTAGCGACTGCACTTTTCTCGCCGAACGCAGGTTTCAAGCGGCTGAGAGGGTTCCGCGTGTAAAGGAGCTGTAAAGGGTGTCCGAGAAACCTGAAACAAAACGGACCTCTTCACCACCGATTGTTTTTCGAAGAAGATTCTTTTTTTAAAAAAAACAGAACAAAAAAAAAAGGCGGAGAGTACATTCGAATAACTCAAATTGCGCGAGGACAGATTTGGTCAGACTTCTTCCTTCATTTGCTTTTAAAAAAAAATCAACCGAAACAAAAGAAGAGTTTTTATTTTTGTATGTTATAAAGTTATTGTGAGAAAAGTGATCACACATTTCAGCCTTTAACCCAACGAGTTCAGGTATGTCCTCCCAGCACTCCTCCCGCTCACCCCGGGAACTTTTAACCCTTTGCCTTCCCACTGGTTGCGGATCAGTAGCATTCCAAGGCTCCTCTGATGGCTCTGTCGCTGTGTTAACCATTTCACTGCTCTTGCTTTGGGGACTTTGCTAGGTGTGTGTGCGTAAAAAAAANCTGCCTTCGCCTAAAAACTGCACAGCTGATGAGCTTCACAGTAACTCCCGTGAGGCCCATCGAGACGGTAACGTACTGCGTCAAAGACAAGGATTGTTATTACTCAAATATAATTTTCGTCCACAATACACGGTGGCTCCACTTCACAGTATGTGTTCCGCGAAGCCCTTTGGGACGTCTCAACAACGTGATAAAGCGCTAAATCCAATTCAAGGATTATTATTATGATTATTATTTATTATGATGTAATGCAACTCAATGATTCACTAATAAAAAGCTATTCACACCGCAAGCAGTATTTGTATATAACTACTGTGGGGAGCCCCTCACAGAATATTTAGGACATGCCTTGCGTTGGACTGCGGCCGACCCACCTGGCTTTTGTTTTAAGACATTTCAGAACAGATTCAGTATGACAACATGTGTGCAGATTTCAGGAACGCATTAATTGTGCGTAGGCGAACGCAGTTTAGATCTTTCAATAAACTGATAAAATGGGACGTCCTCCCGACGTGAAAGGCGCTACGACAAATGTAATTTTGTGTTGTATTGTACTGTAGAATTTAACCTAAAAATCGGTGCTGAAATGTCACAAATTTACTGCATTGGGACAAGCTTTCATTGCTGAAGTCTGCACCCGTGTGAGCGTACGTTAAAACATGTCCCGCCAATGATTTGATGGCATCCTCGGGTCCATTGGTTCCCTCACAAACCTCTTACACGTTTCCTGTCCGCAGACCAGATTCACGTCCGTTTCATGCCAACTCCGAAATCGGTGCCTGAGATTCATTTTTAGAACAGGATTATATTTCCTGGAAGTATTTAGTAAATGATGAAAAACTGCTGGAGGTGAGACCCCATGTCAAGTGTAATAAATTCTTCCGGAGAATGTGCTTGTGAAAACGTCTCAAGAGCAACCAATTGCGAGCTTTGGGGGGGGGGGGTGGGGGCTTCCTGTTCCCCAATTGCCCTCTGAGCCCCCTACTGCAGTGTGAAGCACCTGTTAACTATCACAGCAGGGAGCACACTGTCCATTGGGGCTTATGGGATTCAGGAAGTATCTCGATCTCTGCGCTTCATTGATGAGCGAAATGTCAACAGTGCTTTGTCTCACTCTGTACCCACCTGGCTTTGCCAGATACATCTCCAACAAGTCAGCAAGTTCAAACCCGGGAGAGACAGTCCTCACCTCTACCCTAGAGCTAAAGCCCCACTGTCTTCAAGAAACAGTGTCTTAGTTTTAATCTCTCTACAAATACACACGCACACACGCGCTCGCACACATGCACGGCAAACGGGAGGCCACATCCCTTAGAAATTGTGCAAATTGGGTGAAAATGATGTGCAAGGCATTGCTAACCCTTTTAAATGATCTGCCACTCTGTCTGAATTTGCTCCAACTACCATTGCGAGGGTCAAAGAGATACTGCCCTATAAAACACCAGGAGAAACTCCCTTCTCTTTTCGAGTGGGATCTCTTTGTGCCCACACGACCAGACAGTCGAGATCTCGGTTTCAGTTTCTCATCAGCAGCAAGACAATTCAGAGCTACCCCCAGCACTGGATCAAAGCGTCAGCTTACACTGTGCGAGCCCAAAATCCCCTACGTGGGGCCTTGCACCCACAAGCTTCTGATACAAGAGGCGAGAGTGCCACTAACGGAGCCAGGCTATGACCTAATAAGAGCTGGAGGATTAATGTACACTGGCTAAGGCCAGTTGTAGACAGCGGAATGTAGATACTGGAAAGAATCAGCTGAATAAAGGACATTTCCTATTGGCAAGCCATGCCCGAGTGTATTCTCAAACAGCCTTATTACACCATGGACTGGAATGCATCTTCAAAGCAATTGATCAGATTTGTAGAGCGATGTCCCTTGGCTTTTCAGACCAAAAAGCTGGCAACACTGAAGGATATTAAAATCATTACATGTTTTTTAGTAATTATTCCAATCCTTTCCTCATACCCACGACAGCACAAAGGGAAAGACCTGATCAGTCCCCACGTCTCCAAATGAACTCGACAGCTAGTTACCGCAGTTCTTAACTTGGCGTCCGACAGACTGATCTCGGTCCAAACAAAGTCCACTCCACTAAATGTGAAGATGGATCATTAAAATAGCACCATTTGCTCTCAACGGCAAAGCAAAAAAAAGTATAGATATATATATTTGGGCGAGAATCAAGCTTCTGTCAGGAAAGTATCTATTCCGCTGTCATGAATTATAAGAGCATTCACTCGCGCTCAAATTGACCGAGGCTCGGTGTGAGCCAGAACTGTAGCCTCAGAACACATGCAGTAGGTCTCGTTCTCTGATATGTGGGGTCAGCCGGGTTCAGTTGATAGCACTCTCACCTCAGAGTCAGAACACTGCGGCTTCATGCCCCATGTTGGGATCTTTCAACTCACACAGTCTATGCTGATACTCCAATGCAATGCTGTGTGGGGGGTGGGTGGTAGGGGGCGTTGCATCGTTGGAAGACTACAATTACACAGTCACTGCACTTTACTGTAAGTCCTTTGAAGCCCTTTGAGATGTCCAAAGGCTCTATACCAAATGCAAGGATTATTCGTATTCTTATTTTTTCTATTGAACAACAGAAAACAAACATCAAACTCTTCCCTGACTTATAACACACAACGATAGAAAGTAGTGGAGAGTGGGTTTACTGCATCTGGACATTTCGCACCACTTACAGGACACTGGAGAGAAGGGACGTCTTGAATTAAAACCGGCGTGTTAAATGGAAAGAAATACTGTATTTGAACACGACAAGGGAATCTGGGTTCCTTTCTGCTTGTGCCGCTGCCATTAAAACACATCCAGCTAATTCACAGCCAGTTAACACAGAACCAACTCCAACAATAAACATGTGTTTCAAATCACTGCTTTAACTTGCACATCAAAGCTCCAGCGAGAAATCTTATACAGATAATCCTTGCGGGCCATCATTTTTTTTTTGTCGGTGGTGGGGGGGAGGAAGGTTATCGATTGTGGGTTCTCCAAGCTTCGTTCACCTGAGCGAGTGGGGAGGGGGAGGAGAAGGGCATTCATTTCTCGTTGCGAAAAAAAATCCGCGTCGCACCGAAGCTACTTTGTGAGATCTGACATCACGTTAGCAAGCGCTGTCCATAACATGTACTGGTCACCTGTAACAACATGCCTGCTATTGTCTCTGCAGCATCTCAGCCTCTTTATTAAAGCCTACAACAATAGATGCTGTGTGTGTGCGTGCGTGTGTGTTTTCTGACCATTTCTGCAGATTGGAAATAAAAAAGAAACCTTTGCCTTTGCGTTGCTGGTGAGCGTTTTCAAAGCCCAAGCGTACACTGTGGTAGGTACAGGGATCTGAGAGGTGATGTGGGTTTGGTCGCACAAGTCAACCCTCTTCCTCCTTTTGAATGAAAATAAGAGCAACTCTTTCAACTGCTTCAATAACAGAAGCGTCCCTTTTCAATTTTGATATTAAAAAAAACATTTCGTTATCAAAAGAATCTCGTTGGCACTTTGCTGCATGGTCCTTTCAGCTGCAGTTCATAACCACTGCATGAATGAGTCCTGTTAAGGTCTCCATTCCAGGCTTCCCCGGACACTAACTCCACTATTATAAGCACAGGGTTCAGTGAAGTGTGTTTACACAGCTCTGAAGAAAGTGCGGGGTTTATTATCAAACCTCGTGGCCTCTGCCAGAAAGAAAAAAACCTTATCTAAATATTTTTTCTGGAGTTTACCCTCCCCAGCTTCCCCCCCGCCCCCACCCCCACCACCACACACACCCCCGAGATGTGCTCTGCGTCACAGCTAAACAAAAAAAAGCGAGTGTTCTTCGATGCAATGTTAAAAGTGAAGCCGGAGTCTCAAGCTTTCCTTTTCGCTCTTTTCGAATTGCTCCGCAGAGCCGACCCATTGGCCAAACGGCAAAGGTTTGCCTTGTGCTGGAGAGAAAAAGAAGTAACTCGTTTTCACCCGCATTTTGATGTTGGTGATTCGAGCAATTGTTGGATCGTGGATTCAAGACACATTGCTGACGGCTTCAAGCTTAACCAGTGTGGCTCCTGTAACCCATGGTGGGAATAACACACGGACAGCATTTGGTGTTTGCTACAGGCCAAGGTAAAGAGAATACGACTCGCGATGCTGATCGCATTGAATCGGTTATGAAACGTCGCAGGTTTCAAGCCGATATTAACAGGGATGAATGAGAACGAGAAGATGATTAAAGTGCCAACCTGGCCCAGTCGGCAGCCCTCTCGCCTTCCAAGGTTTCGGGTTCAAGCCCCGTGTTTGGGTCTTTGAGCACGCAATCTAGACTCGCACTCCAACAGTGTTGGGGGGTACAAGGGTGTTCAAGCGAGCCAAGAGAAACTGGGAAGGGACAAAGGAAACACATCAAGCCCCACCAAACAAATCGTCTAAAAATTATAATTAATAGGATAGTCGTCAAGGCGCAAGTTAAACTAGTAAAGGGGCCCAGTGGGAGACGAGAAAGAGGCTGCGTGTGTGCCAACCAGGTCAGGGGAGTTCAGACCCAGCTGTGACTACACTCTTTAGTCAAACAGCCGACTGACATTCACTGCCGAGCCTCCCATGTGAACAATAGTCGCTTGCGTGGGGTATCTGAAGGGGCAACAATAGCCCACAGAACAGCAGCCCAGTGAGAGGAGGGCAGAGCGGGAGCAGAGAGGTGTAGGGGAAAGCGGGAGAAAATTAGAGGGGGGAATAACAAAAGAATTGGACACACACTATTCATAATAGAGGATGAACAGGAGAGGGTAAATATACTGAACGGTTAATTCTCAGGAGGTTTTGATCGCAACATCACTGACAACAGGTCGCTGTTCGAAAAGGGAAGGAACTTTCTCCCCATGTCCTGGCCAACAAATCCCATGAATAAAGTTGGTCACTCACGCCACGTGGGACATTGCTGTGCGCAACTGGCTGCCACGTTTCGCCCACAAAATACAGTCAATCCACTTTACAGTACATTCTGTGAAGCGCTTTGAGACGTCTCGATGATGCGATAAGGCGCTGTATCAAGTGCAAGGATTATTATTTGGAGTTGTAGCATTATTATTAATAAAAAGATGCCATCTCACGTCCGATGCATATTGCGAATTGAAAGGGTCTGTGCTTGTATTACTGGGTCAACGGAAATTTATTTGAGGGAAGCTAAGAGGGTTTGCATAATGAATCGAAGCACTGCCCTGAGGCTTGCTAAAACGCTTACAGCTCTGCTTGCGCGGTTAATGATGTATCTCCCATTTCTGACACCACCTCGTGCACTTTGTTACTGTCGCCACTAAATCGTCTGCAAAGTGGGTAATGAACTTCTCTGCAGTTTATATATTAAAAAAGGGGGCAACCGCTGCTGCCCCCACGGTGCAAAGTACCAATTACGAGACATCTGCAACCTTCCTGCGTCTATCATAGACTAAGTGGGAATCTTTCCAACCCGATGAACCGTATTGCAAGTTAACAGATGCACTGGGCTTTGACATTCTGCTGTGAATCTATAGACTCTGTTCTGTATTAGTAAACGATAAGGCCTCCCACCCATCTCTTAGGAAAGAACGTGCCTATTTACTGTGTCATATCACGTCCGAACCTCTCATAACTCTTCACAGATAATTACTATCATGTGTATTGTCTATTTTCGCAGGCAAAGCACCGCAGCCAAGGTCTCGCCAACAGCCGTGATTGAGTAACGTGAAGAATTGTTGGCAAGGACACCGATAGAAACTCCTTTGGCTTTCTTGATGATTGTGGCGGGATCTTTGACATTCCAGCTGAAGGACCGAATGACAGCACCTTGGTGTTATGACACCTCACCCCCTCCCACTTACACTCAGTCCTGGTTCCTATCGAGGCTTAGACTCGACTCTGTGACAATCTTCTCTTTGGTGTTTTTTAAAAAGAAAACCCACACAGGATCCATTACTGAGAGGACGTAAGCCATCTGGGTGTGTGTCTCTCTCTGTCACTATCTCACTCTCTGTCGCTCTCTTTCTCAACACAGGTTAAGCATCGCCAGCTGTAAAGTTGCAACTTGAAGTGGTTTCAACGCAGCTCAGCCAAAGAGAAACACGGATGATTTGACACCAATTAGAAATTAAATTAGCTATCACAGTCAGAGTCCACATCAAGGAATTGGGGGGTGGAGGGGAAGGGGTTAGAAGAGAGAGAACAGTAACATTATAGACTCCTAACACCACCGTAGGATAAGTCCTTGAGGCCAGGAAAGAGAAGCAGGTGTTTTTACCTCTATTCATGATTACCCAAGAGGAATGGTTCATAGCTGCTGCCTACTCATAGCTGTCTGATCAACACTACCTCCCCCAACTCTCCACACCCCCCCTCTCCCCACCACCACCCCACTCCCTCCACCACCAGCTTTCCCAAGAGACCCTACAATTCCCAGTCAGCGCTGACTCCATCCCTGGCAGATTTTTTCCGAGCCCCGAGACACACCATCTGCCCTCCTGCCGTCACCGGTTTATTCTGGGGACCATTACATCAGCGCTGCTCTCATACGGCCACACAGCGATGCTGTAAGGTAGATATTAATTAAAGGGGCAGGCCTTCCTCAGCCGCATCAAGAGCCGAAAGCAAATCTCAAGAGCCCAATTTTCAGGCTGCGTCCGTCGCTCTTGCTTCTGCTCGACCTCTCTA
Organism: Callorhinchus milii; assembly: GCF_018977255.1. NCBI lineage: Eukaryota > Metazoa > Chordata > Chondrichthyes > Chimaeriformes > Callorhinchidae > Callorhinchus > Callorhinchus milii. The sequence continues at coordinate 14,415,810 of NW_024704749.1, forward strand.
GCCCATGAGGTGCTTTGGGACGTCCTCTCGACGTAAAAGACGCTCTACTAAATGTAAAGATTATTATTATTATTATTTTTCCATTAAAAACAAATACTATATAATGTAGGTGACATGGAACCTCGGTCTGCGATGCCCAGAGAGACTTTTTTTTTGTTTTTTTTTAAGTGTGTAACAGCGGGTTTAAGAATAACAGTCCTCGCATTTGATAGAGCGTCTTTGTCACACCGTTTCCCATTGCTCATCAGTTACATGTTGAGATGGAATACAGTGATATCGGTGCGTGATCTCACCGGTGATTAAGCCCCACAATGTATGATTCACTTGCTATAAATAGGAACTGATTTTGGTCTTGTTTACTCGGGAGACAATCCGCAGGTACAGCAGTGCTCATGAGGTGTAACTCAAGAACATAAGAAATGCTGGACGAAAAAAAGACTGAGGTCCATCAAGTTGGCCTTCCACCTTCCCGGCTGTCGCATAGACATATGTCCCTATGTACTACATCCCATCATGTTATTTCCTGAGACTAAACACCTCAATAACCAAACCAAAACTGGCCAAACTAGCAGACTAACATTGTAGGCTGATGCCAACAATGCGGGGAGAGTACTACTAAAGTAACCCCCCACCACCCCACATGCACACACACACACCGTGTATTATTTCAGTTATGTAATACATCGAACCCGAGAGCTTGGTCCTTTTTTGCGAAGTACTGCCTCTCTCTTGCGACCTGCGGTCAGACCCCACCTCCCCGCAGCACCCCCACCCCACATATCCCCCTGGATATTCCATCTGGAGTTTTAAAGCAAGCTGTCAGATGTTAATACAAAGGGACATTAGGGTTGGAATAATAAATTCAGCCCTGCTGAAGATAGCCACGCTTTGATTTGTGTTGCATCCACTTTATCTCCTGCAAGGCTCGGTGTCAGATGACTGCCCTGGGCACGCACCCATTGTAAACAACCTCTCGAGCTTAATTGTATTGAACAAATAAATAAAAGTGTAACCTGTACTTAGTTTAATGGCCAAACGCTAGCCACAGTTTTGTTTGGCTCGTATCCTTGCATTAACCAAAACTGCTACTGCTCTTTGGGCAAGGCTGTAACTCAACTGGGAAAATGCAAGGTATCAGCAGATTTAGCTGTTCAACTCCAGTTGCCCATAACGTAGGCAGAATGTGAGCCGGGAGCTATTGCAAACTAGCTCTCAGCACTGCGATACCCTAACCTGAGAGCGGGCCACAGGGAGTTTCAAAAGAACAACCCCAAAACATTAGAGCCCAAAGCAATGTTCTCTGCTGAAATGTATTCATAATCATAATGATAATAATCTTCGCATTTGATGGAGCGCCTTATCACGTCGTTGAGACGTCTCAAAGCGCTTCACGGAATACACTCTAAAGTGAATTGATTGTATATTTTGTGGGAGAAACGTGGCAGCCAATTGGCACAATTGTATATTTGTATAGTGTATATTTGTGGGTATATATATGTGTACATTTACACAAAATATCCCCTCTGCTCCAACATTGGTAGCCATGCTTTTAGCCTCTACACCCCCAAACAGAAGGTAGGGTTTAACAACCCAGCAATGAGATGGAATGGTAGGAATACCGGGAATCTACGGACGAATAAATCACTCTGATTTACTCACAGTAAGCAAGCCAGATAGCCAAACATCAAAGCCTGCGTTAAGTTTGTGTGGTTCTGACCTCATCCCAGAAATTTGTGTGCGATTTGGGAACCTCATAAAATGTAGATGTCAGTACAAGTTTGCCGAGACAAGCTTTATTTCATCAACGCGTTTTATCAACGATTGATCAACTGTGGGGAGGGGAGTGGGGTTCACTCCGGTACATTGCTGTTTCTAAGCACCGTAAATGGGGAAGGCTGGCTCAGTGGGTAGCCCTCTCGCCTCTCAGTCAGAGCTTATGAGTTCAAGGTCAATGTCAAGCCTTTGAACTCGCAGTCTAGGCTGTGGGGGTGGGGGGGGGGGGAGCGCTGCACTGTTGGAAGTGCTGTCCCTTCAAATGAGGTCTCATCTGCCTGTTCCCGTGAAAGATCCCATGACACCATTCGAAAAGAGAAGGGAGCTTTTCCTCAACGTCCTGGCCAACAATTCCCCCCAAAATAAAATTGTCCATTCACTTCTCGGCTGTTTGCGGGGCACTGCCGTGGCAAATTAGCTGGCGGATTCACTTATAAAAGTACACGTCCTGCACGACACGTCAAATCATGTTAAGTGCTCTGAAATGCTAAGAGTAAATCTAGGCCGAGAGGGAGGAGGGAGGGAGGGAGGGAGGGAGGGAGGGAGAAAAAGGGAGTGGGGAGGGGGGGCAGTGATTTGATCCCATTTTTGTTATTCTCAAAATTGCCTTCGGAAAAGTTGAAGGGTTGACGGAATGACACTGATGGCTCGCGAGATCACGAGATGGGTTCCGATGGATAAGTAGCCTTCAGCCTTTCTGACCTCATCCCACCAGAATGCCCTCCCCACCGTCCGTCCCCCCCACGCCATCCCTGCATCCAGCTGCTTTCACTCTGCATAATGAGCGACACTGCAAATCTTTTTTAAGAGGGAGAGAGAGAGAGAGAGAGAGGAATCGTCGAGAGAAACTGGGAACCCCACCACCCATTTTATATATATGTCAGTGAGTGGCGATATCAAAATAATAATCCTTGCATTTGATACAGGGCCTTTTCACGTCGTTGAGACGTCTCAACACACTTCACACAATATACTGTAAAGTGAGCCCGTGTAGTTTGTAGGCAAAACAACATCTGGGGAAGGGGGTTATGTGGGGTGGAGGGAAGGCAGAAGACAGAGAAAGAGTCACTAGATTGTGCGAACTCCTGTTGTGTGATTCAGTGAGACAGCTGAATTAACACAGCTGTAAACGCACTAGGTTTAGTGAATGAACCTTTATTGGTATTAATTCAAGTCTGTCAAACTGACGAGGATCTTCTCCAAGTCAGTTTCCTCCCAGCTAAAGTGGCCAGGATTAAACAGCATAAATTAAAAAAAGAAACACAGCACAGCTTTCCTCCAAAAGACACGCTGCAAATCAACGGACAAAGACCGCAAGCAAGAGGTACAAACCATCGGATCTTAACATCGATTCTCAGTGACTGATTTGGGATTAGTAAATGGGAATCACAGTAGGTTATACACTACAGTGCGAGCCACAATCTTACTTTACGCACTCTTCGCGGATCGAAACGTATTAGCCGAGTCGGAAAAAACAAACAAGCAGGAGCTTGACAATGTAATTGGGGAAACAAAAACAACGATTTTCCTTCAGTTAATTAATTAAATTACTGTCCGCTCGTCCCTCCGGAGATTAGCTGTGTTTTGCAATGAGAAAAAAAGAAACAGAAGAAACAGGAGATCGAGAGCAACGCCAGCCCCTGTCTCATCTTCACTCCGCATCAGCAAGATTGACGTGCACCAGAAGTGATCCCAGTGCCTCCATCACTCAGCCGCACGTCAACAGTAACAGTTTGCGCGGTAACAGCGCCTCTCGCGCAGGGTAGCGTCCCAGAACGTCAGCCTGCAGGTGGGCTGGAAGGCTGTGCTGGAATTAGATAATAATAATAATCCTTGCATTTGATATAGTGTGTCATTGAGGCGTCTCAAGGCGCTTCACAGAATATACTGTAAAGTGGATTGACTGTAACTTATGGGGGAAAACACGGCAGCCAATCGCGCACAGCAGCGTCCCACAAACTGTTGTGGATTGACTGAGCAATTTTTATATAGATAGATATATATAAATATATATATATATAATTTAAAGCAGTGAACGGTGCTGATTCATGCATAAAGCAATCCAGTGCGGGAATTAGATTTAGAGCAGTAACTCCTAATAAAGTAGCAAAATATACAACTTCACTTCAGATCCCTTTCCTTCTTTTTCTTTGGCAGCCGTTCGTTTTGTAAAAAGGGCAATTTTACAAAGTCTGACAGCCGGGCTGCCAATCAGACCGACCGGGTGGCCCACACTCTCTCTGGAGCGGAGAGAGCTCTCTTGATTTAAGAGCAAACCCATGTAACAGTGTAAAATTCTGATCGATCTTTGTCTTTTTTTTTAAACCAGCAGTCACACACGTCAAATGCTTCGAGGTAACTGCCAGGAGACTGGACGGAACTCAATTCTCTCTCCTCGAGGATCTCGGTTCAAATCCAACCCAGGATGATGGGATGACAGCTTCTGTCCTTTGCCAGTTTTCCTATTTCTCAGCGAAACAGGTTTGGGCAGTGTCGGTTTCAGCTCCTTGTGTGCACGAATAGTCATTGGAAGTGAGTGCCCAAAATGTTTTGGCGACCATCGCTAGTTGCCCTTGGACGGGCTACAAGGATGGTGGGTGGCAGAAAGTAGGAGATGTCACTCTGATGAACACACTTTAGGTGCAGCCCTAAAGTTGTTGAGACAGAGTGTGGAGAGTAGCTTTATTCTGCCTTTGACCCAGGTAACCCGATCTTGGATTACTTTGACGCTGGCAGTGAAAACCAAAACAAAAAGGGAGAAAAAAAGTGAAATTTTATTCCGTTCCAAAGCACAGACATCCATCAACTTGATGCACGCGATAATCCACGCAAGGAATAAAGCTGAAATTCGAGCACAATGCTCGTCATCCATTTTTTGCTGGACGACAGTTAAATGGGGTTTGGATCGAACTCTGCTTTCAGCAAAAGACGGCAGTGCTCAAACGTCTTAAGCCTACAATCTCTCATTCGAAGGACGGCACCTCCGACAAATCAGAGCTCCCCTCAGCACTGCCCCGGAGTGTCAGCATAGACTGTGCAAGTTCAAAGCCCCGACGTGATCTTAAACAGTCAGTGCGAAACCTCTCCCAACTCTACCCGCGCCCCCTCCCACCACAACCACCGCCCACACACACACACACAGAGCTCAGTTTCTGTCAACTAATTCCATGTTTTCCATCGAATAAGAAAGTATGTGCTCATTTCAGTTGTATCTAATCATGTTAGCAATCCGAAGTGAATGATATGTCTGTGGCCACCTCTGTTATTTAGCCACTTCCACCCATCAGGGTTTCTGGATGCCTCACTGGTTACCTATACCCTGGTGAGCTCATTTCCGACCTGGCTCTAGCTGCCGACATCAAGCCAACGTTTACACCCCAAACTTCCAATAATCTTGCCGACAGAAGGAAAACCTGCTCTCTGGTGTACTGTAAATGGTGAGGATTATATAGTCAATAAAACAAAATCTGTGCGACTTCAAGGGCAGCATCTGCAGACACTTTGGAAAGCCATACAATCCCAGTTTTAAACAAGCGAAGCAGAACAGGATTAATAAAGACCTCGTCATTGACTCCGCTGTAACCAGGACAATTTTTAACGAGATCAAAACAAGGACTTGGCCTCGACCGGTGGTGCTCGTTTCAAAGAGCCATTATCGAGTAAACTTTTCGTACTAAACCTGTTCCAATCTTTATAGCTGTTTTTGCCTTTGTCGTTCCCTTCATGGAGAGCCAATCTTGGAAACTCCGCCAATAATGTGGGATTAATAGGCCAGACTGACACGAGGGGCAGCCAGTGAGCAACAACAGCAACAACATCAACAAACTCTGTGTCACAGCATGATTGAATCAAATGCCTTTTCCCATACAAAGCACAGGGACCCCTTCTGGGTGTCCCCTGGCCCCCCAGTGACACTGGCCCCAATAACCTGATCCTGTTACTGTACATACAGTGAGTGCTATTAAGAGGTCGCTGAGGTAGGTTTCCGCAAAGGCAAGTAAGCAAGCAATATCGACGGCAACTATGACAATAACTAATCCACCTGTAAGAACCTAAAAGGTCATGTAAAACAAAAGACAGGTTCTAAAGTGGATTATCTCATCAGTCTCATCGTTCTTTCTGCGGGGAAGTGACACACCCAGTTGATGCACAATCTGTTTAAGTACATTCCCAGCCTCGATGTTCATCAGGCTTCATATAAGGCACTTTGCCCTGGGCGCTGTTTGTCCACTCGTCGCAAATCTAGCGCCATGTGGAGCAGCCTGGTGCTCGCTCAGCTCAAGAGCAGAGTCTACGATGGATAGAGTCACGTCCTTGCCCGGTCAGGTTGCCTTTAGCTGCGATGATGAAGGGACTCAATTCACCCACTGCGCACTGTTACACACCCAGTCCTTCCGATCGCAATGTGATTGTATTCCTGCTAAAAGACATTTGACGTGCAGGTGGGGAACATTTCTGGCGATTGATTCTAACAGTTGAGCGGCAATCAGGTAACAATGATCAGTCCTGGCACAGCGACAAGCTTATTGAAAGAGGCGAGGGCTTACCCGCATAAAGGTCCGGATCCACAAAATCGTCCAACTTCTTGTAGTGAATGATGTAGTCCGCAATCTTGGTTCCTATTGCAGGCTGGGCATCCTGCCATTCCAGGCCGATCATCGTACTTGACGGCTCCACACTTGTCGACAGCCTCAACCTTGGTGATGAAAAACAAAACCATGATGACGGGCACTGGGGTGGGGATGTGGTGGGGGGAGAAAATCGGTGGGAGAAATAACTTGGAATGAACATCGCCCACTTCTCTTACAAGACAAGACAGCACACTGATGTAGTTTTCATCAAAGCTACACATATTCTGCATTTAAACAACCAGCAATAAAGCAGCAATGGGCATAAATATCTTGCAATAAACCGCCCTCATGTCTGCTGCCTTTGCAACCCCCTTATCTAGCGGCTCTACAGGGCTCAAACGAATGTGCATGGTTCCATGCATCAAAACACTCAACCCTAGAGAGCCAAAGAGAATAAAGTAAAATGGGTTTTATTGAGTTGGGCAGACTGAGGTTTCAGCTTACAGGACGTGACATCGGCGGTGACCTAATGACCCAGACGTTGGCCATTTTTGAGGTGCGAAAAGCTGGCCAAGAGTTCTGAGGCCAGGCAACGCAATTTGAAAATTTAGCTTTCTGTACTCATTTTGGATTTATTTTGGAAGTAAATGTCATGATCTCCCGCCCTTATTATTTTTTTGTTAATTCTCCTGCTCGTCCCACTGTTTCTTCCCATTCCTATGTCTGTTACTCTTTCTGTCCTCTCTTTTTTACTTTATTTCCCTCTCTTCCTGGCAGTGGAGTTGATCTGATCAGCGGTTAAAAAAAANGGATACCCAAATTAGCATGGAAATGCGCTGCAAAGGGTATCACTCCAGGGAACGTTCGCACCGCAATCTGTCAACGTGAAATGTCATCAGCCGGATAATGAGGGATGAGATACAAGCAGTTTAAAACATGAGAGGACCCAAGTGTGACTCCTCTCAGGTTGTAACTGCAAGCCCAAATGTTCAACCCGGCTTGCTTCATGTCCCTCACCAAATCTTAATAATAATAATCCTTGCGTTTGGTATAGAGCCTTATCACGTCATTGAGACGTCTCAAAGAGCTTCACAAAATATACTGTGAAGTGAATTGACTGTATATTTTGTGGGTGAAACGCGGCAGCCAATTGCACACAGCAGCGTCCCCACAAACAGCCGTGGATTGAGTGACCACATTTTTTTAAGGTATTATTGCCTCCGGAAAGCGATCCGCCATTCGACTAACAACCGGGTTCCTACTTACTGCTAGGTAAACAGAGGGGTGTGGAGTGAGGAATCTTGCCCAAGGTTTTGTCCTTCTGTACCACAAAAAGAAAAATACAGCAGCAAACGTCATTGAACTGACACAGGCTGTGTGGCGTGAATGTGGAGTCCTATTGGTAAATTTTAGCGGCTGACAATCCCAGTGGTTGAAATGCTGGGAAGACAAGTGTTCAGGGCATACAAGCGAGGAAATACAAGCAGCTCTTAGCAGCATTTTAATGCATCAAAGAACCACAGAAACTCTACTCCCAGTCAAGCCAGACTTGTCCTTGCAACCTCGAATTGCTGATAAAGCAAAGGAGTTGGAAGGGAGGGTTGCAGTCCTGGAATTAAATATATGTATGCCCTTCCCACATAACCCCACAAATTTCACCCACAAAATACACAGTCAATTCACTTTACAGCATATTCTGTGAAGCGCTTTGGTTCGTCTGAAAGGGATGATAATGCACTACATCAAATGTAAGGATTATTATTATTATTATTATTATAATCCCTTCAATTTGCGATTGTGGCGAGGAACAAAGGATAGACTGAGTAAGGTATTTCAAATCAATGGATGCCTGCTAAAAATATCAGGATTACATCATAAAATGCATGCTTAAATCAATGTTACACCTGATCCTGTGCTTCATTTGTATTCCAGAGTTTGCGTGGCTCTGCCAAAGAGCTCAGACGGGGGTACGATCTTATGAAAATTTATAGCCAGTGGGATTTGCAAAGTCAGGGATCTGAAAACACTCGTCTAAAGGTGATTGAAAATGTCATCAATTCACTGTCGGGTTTTTTTTTTGTTTGTGTTTCGCAGGATAAATTCATTCCAGAAAGCATCCACTCGATTTTGAGCCCCCGCTGCCAAACAGGCTGCTGACGGGGTTTCAGTGATCACATCATCGCATGGGCAGAGGACGATTTTAAAGAATAGAAGTAATAATATTGTCCGATATTATTTCTGCTCGTATTTCCTGGCTTGTATGCCCTGAACACTTGCATTGCCTAAAGTGGATGAGATGTTAAACCGAACTTCCAACCGCCAATTCCGTTGCACGTCAAGCAACCCGTGGCGCGAGTCTAAAAGGAGAAGGGAGTTTCTCCCCGGTGTTCTGGCCAACAATTTCCCCCCAGACAAAAAATGATTGATCATTCGCTTCCTGGCTGGTTGCAGGACATTGCTGTGTGCAACCTGCCTGCCTAAAAGCAGTCACGGCCATCACACAGCAAAATCTTGCGGAGCGCTTTGAAACAACATCTCGACAATCAAAATGTGAGGACGACTATATACAGTCAATTGTACACTGTAGTTCACAGTCTCATCCTTGAAGCGCTTTGAGATGTCTCGACAACGTGATAAGGCGCTGTATCAAATGCAAGGATTATTATTATTATTATTATTACTGTGAGAAATGCGCTGTATCTGTGTAGAACTGTTGTGAAATTGGTGAGGTGGTGGTACGTACCGAGGCTGAGGCAGTGGGCAACAGCTGGGAAGACCATCCTCGTCGAATGCAGTCAGATCACATCTGCACCAGTCGTCAATGACATCACCCTTTCCCAAGCACCAGTACGAGCTCATTAGTGCTGTCTTGAAGGCCTGCAAGAGATTGCGAGTAAGTGGGTGGCCAATACATTAAACCCTGGTCAGCGAGTGAGGTCACCACATCTCGTTTCCTGTAATTAAACATCGCAGCGAAAGGGCAACATAGATCACCAAGTGGACCATCTAATCCCCTGATAGGAATCAATAATCCATCTCCCGTCACTGGCACTCTCCAGCTGCAGTTAAAGTCAAGTCTTGCACCCAGTCCGGCAGAAAACTTTCTCAATTCTTTGCCCGTTTGCTTCCCTGCGATTTCGCCCACCAAATACGCGGTCAATCCACTCCACAGTCTATTCTGCGAAGACGCTTTGAGACGCCTCAACGACGTGATAAGGCGTTCTATCGAACGCAGGGATTACGATGATGATAATTTTCTGTTCTGTTAACGTTAAAGGAATACCAAAAAACTGTTTTTACGTGACACACCAATGGGAGAAAATCAACGGAATCGATCACAATTTAATCGGATACCGCTCGCAACACATCAGTGCAAAGCTCTTTGGCGACGTCCTCCCGATGTGAGAGGTGCTGCATCAAACACAAGGTTTGTTGAATTTGTTCCTACAGACAGATTGGTGTCACGTCATTGGAGTGTGAGACGAGTCAATGACTCAGAGGTGAGAGTGCTGCTGACTGAGTCAGGCTGGCACCTTGGTATAAATCAACCCCAATCAAGTAAAATACAGCGAGGGGTTGGAAAGCTCATTCACTTCAAGGCCGTTTGTGCGACTTTGCTGTGTGCAAAATCCCGTGAAGCGCTTTGGAGACGGTTGACACGGCACCGTGTCAAGCGCAGGGATTACTTGTACGGCTCGTTCCATCTTTTACCGCACGGTAGCGTTTGTTGCTAAGTGTTCTGGAGCGTTACTATTGCGCACGCGGTAAAGTAACATTCGGGAACACGCGAGACGGATAATCTCCACGTTGACGGCGAGTGCATCCAAAGGGTTGGATTCCTCTTTGATTCACATCTGGGTGCGGGATGTGCCACTGAACTCAACTCTGGTGCGAAACTGAAGACAAACGATTTCTCTTGAGGGTTAAAACAGTGTGAAGGATGTCCCAAGGATTACAGCGTAGCGAACAGGAGGGCCTTCACACGAGCCTGCGTCCCTGTATTACATAATGTCACAGCTGCCGCACCCGCTTCCTCGGACAAAGTAGGACAAGGGGGTGTGGGGTTCGACGACTGGCCTCCAAGCCCCCACGCTCCGAAGCGTAAACTCTGCACAGAGACTGCCTTCAGAGACGTTTCTGGCTCGTTCCGCTCACTCATTCAGAGAGAAGGCAAATATTGTGGCTGAGACGTTTTAATGAAAAGGGGGTGGTGGGGGGGGGGAGAGAAATCAAAGTGAGACAAACACAGCAACAAATAACCAGTGTCCGAGGTGTTGAAACCAAACTCAAACATGGACGCGGAGAGGAAGGGAGCTTGCCGCACTTAAGATTGTGCGAGGCATTGACACATATAAGTTTCCTTACTCCACATGCCTCTGTTTACCGAGCACTAAGCAGGAACCGCTGTCAAGTCGATTGGCGTCCCCACAAACAGTCGTGGATTGAAGTGACCAATTTATTATTGTTTTGTTTTGGACGGATTATTATTAGGCGTGTGGAGTAAGGAAACTTGCCCAAGGTATTGTTCGGCCGGGAATTGAACCCAGGTGTCGCGCTTGCAAGGCGAGTGCTCTAACCACTGAGCTACAATAATTTGGTCACACAAAGCTGTGCGCCATTGGCTGCCGGGTTTTGCCAACAAAATACACAATACACTACAGCTTCCAATTTAAGTCCTCCCGGTCGCTACCCCACGTGAAGGGCGCTGTACGAAGGCAAGTTGTTATTGCTGTTGTAGATTCTCTGAAGCACTTTGAGACGTCTCAACGACGCGATAAAAGGCGCTATATCAAGTGCACAGATTATTATTTTTATCGTTATCATTGTTACTTTTATTATTATAATAATAATCGTTGCATTTGATACGACCGCATTGTGTGACAGCCCGTCTCAGTTGGTAGATAAACAAGTTAAAATGTCCTTTTCACCAATGATGGAGAGCGGCGTTAAACACGGATCAGACCCAGGTTGTATTGATCCCCTGACATTTGGGCCCAGCGCCCGCACGGGTTTTTACGGTTTAATAGTTTTGCTCCAAGTTACGAAAGCTCTGTGCGCCCTTCGGGCTCTTGATAGCATTTCGAGCCTCTGTTCACAGACAAGAGCCTCACACAGTCAACTGTGTTAACAACGTGCTGGTTGCTGCTATCGTTGTGTGTCATCACCTACCAGGGAACTGCCCCAAGAAAATCAGTGGGAGACCTCTGATAAAGCAGGAACCCATCGACTGAAATTAACCACAGCTTTAAGTGATCAACACGTTCCATTTCAAGGGGGGAGCGGAGTGGGAAGGGGTAGAGGGTTCTGTAATGGGATGAGACAGTTGACATTCCAAAGATGGCTCCTTTGGCCTTGCTCTGGGGTTAAGTCCTGGCTGGGATTCCGTCGATTGGTGAGAAAGCTACACAATGTTTCTCGATGTCCTTAAAATGTTCCTCTGGCAGGGAGGCTAGCCCTGGGACAGTCTGGAATCCGATTCCTATGAAAGCAATATCCTGGAGGCACTCCATCTGGACTGGGTCCAGGTTTGGTCAGGAAAAGCAACTGTCTGAAAGTGGAGACTGTCTGCAGAGAGCTCACTTGGCCACGTCCTTCAAGTGGATTGTCACCAGCCAGTCATTCTAAGTGTGGGTACCCATTAAGCTCAGGGCTTACTGATATTACTGAACACGTCTGTGGGGAACTACGTGTCTCTTAAACTCCTGGCACCTGACCAGTCCATTAGGAATGCCATCTGAACGAGTGGCAGTAATATGACTACTGTGAACCAGTCTGCAATGGACCAGAAAGTCCTCACAACGGGAATAAAAGGAAGCGGCGATATAATCTGCTCGTCTTCTGGCACCGTCTTCTCTCTCCAGGCTTGGGGTGTAATAAAATATTCAGTTATTTTAATAACGGATCTTCCTCTGGGAGAGAGGCTGGAGGATGAGTGATCGCGCACTGCCCTCGGCACAGGGAACTCTCTGGAACCAACGAACCAACGAACGTACGAACGCAAAGCAGGAGGCTTTGAAAATGGGCTTCTCGCCCTTGCTGGTCTCTCTTCAGCCATTGGGAAGATTTAGCAGCTATTCTTGTGTGTATGGTGGGGGGGCGGGGAGCGTTGGCTTGTCGGAGGTGCTGTCCTTCGGGTGAGATGTTAAACTGAGGGCTGGTCTGTCTGTGCAGTTGGATGTCAAAGATCCCACGGCACCATGCAAAAGAAAGGGAGTTTCTCCTTGCGTCCTGGCCAACAAATCACTCAGATTAAATTCATTGTTCACTTCAAGGCTGTTTTTAGGACATTTCAAGACACAGTCAGTCCACTTTACAGCGTATCCCGTGAAGCGCTTCGGACGTCGCCATGACATGAATAGAGCGCTATATCAAATGCAAGGATTATTATTAATAAACCTGGCTGCCGCATTTGCCTGCAAAATACGCACTTTATAGTAAATCCTGTGAAGCTCTGGACCCTCTGAATTGTTGCCGATCTCAGGCCCAGGTGGAACTTCTCTTCCCACGAAGACCGAGTCACTGTTCAGCGTGTTGTTCTGCTGGGAGACCATTCGTGCCCGTCTGTCCCGAACAAACACCTCCCAGATTCTAGTTTCCACAATTAAACTGCGTGAAGTCCGGAAGCTGAATAAAGCTCATTTCCAAACACTTGCCATAAAAGAGCCTACAATCCAGTAGAAAGTCACCAATTTGTGTAGCCTCGGGGTAGAAAATTCCACCCAGTTTTACCCTAAAGGACTATTTTGTCCTACACTTTGAGATTGTGCAGAATTGTCTACGATTCTTGGAATTCAGCATTGATTTAGAATCCAGCACTGTGGAAAGCTTGCTTCCAAATCAGGGCTGAGTTGAAGAATCTCGCAGACATTCAGAGCACGTTAAATCTCGAGACAAAATTGACTCGCAGGCTAACGGTTGGTGGAATTTCAGACCTTGTATTTCGTCGCAGGTAAGCTGAAGTTTATTTATATATGTGTGTGTGTATGTATATGTGATATATTCTTCTGTTTGGGTTCCGTGCGGTACATCCTGAGTAACATCTTATACGCTGCACATTGGATTAATTATGCAATCAGACTTGTATCGCAGCCTGTAAAAGTGGGACGTAAAGGCACATCGTAACGCTGTACATTCATAGCTCGCCAGCTTCACACTCCTATAAAGTTCAGGACGGTCAGAGATTGTAGCAGATATCCAATTTCACTGTACAATACAATACTGGGAGGCATTGACAGATCCTCCTTCATAGAAAAGCTGGCTCGGACATCTCATCGGCTTCTCAACAATCCACACGCAGTCGTTGGAAAAATCTGCCACCGACGCCGAACCTTTCCTGTGACGCTCGCTGCGTGGGTACGACAGAGGTCCTTTCTGAACCGAAAACAAACCGCCAAGTGGTGTAAGGTCGTGTCAGACGCAGTCACTGGCTGCTCGGCCACTGCTGCAGCACAACATCAGCAGTCAAAGTTGTCCACCTGGCTCAGCCGGGAGCCCGCCCGCCTCTGAGTCAGCAGGTTCATGGGCTCAGGTGCCTCGCCCGGACTCTGAATCCACATAGCCCAGGCTGACGCCCCGATGGCATTGCTGAGGGAAGGGGCTGCATTATCAGAAGGGCCATCTTTGCAGATGAGACATTAAAATCTGACAACTATCCCGAGGCGCTACACGAAAACACAAGCAAGCATCCTGGCCGGCAACCTCCCAGATACAATTAAGGTTGTTTGTGGCATGTTGTCGTGAGCAAGTCGGTTTGCTTGCAAATACACAGTCACTACACGTTACAGCAAAATCGCGTGAAGCACTTTGAGACGTCCTCCCAATGTGAAAGGTGCTCTATCAAAAATGTAAGCATTATTATTATCATTAATAATAATAATAATGATGTTCTTCCAAAAAATAAATAACCTCTGCCTTTAACTTACCGCTTCACACTGCCGCTGAAAGACCCAAGAGAAAGGTTTACTTTGAGTGCACTCATTAAATGTCAGTTTACCCTTTGAGTTTTTCCTGCATTTTGGCATTAATTTAGCTTAAGAAGTGCACGCGGCTGGGAGTAAACACGTTCAATAGTTAATGTAAAGCACGCTTCAGATACTTGCGGGTGCTAAAATCTTTTGAGGCTTCTCAAACGCTGTCATAAACGAGAACTGCAGTGTCCGTGAAGGAGTTTAAGCTCTGTAAGTAGGGCAGTAAAAATGACGACTGACCAGGTTCAGCTTTTACTACAAGCAATTAGTTTTACTGCAGTGCTGTGCGCTCACAAGAACTTCTGATCTAAAATACCAATAAAGCTCACAAAGCAAAGACGTTTTTCGCATCACAACCGTTTCAAAATGTATCTCAGATGTTTCGGGAATTCTAGATTACGTATCACCCCTCCATCCTCACCCGACTCCTCCGGCTTCCCAGCACACAGAGGATACAGTTCAAGATCCTGGTCCTCAACTTCAAAGCCCTTGCTCCCGCCTACCTCTGCGACCTCCTAACCCCTTACCATCCTGCTCGCTCCCTCTGCTCAGCGAGCTCCGGCCTGCTTCACGTCCCCCGCCTCGCCCGCCCCACCATTGGCGGGTGGGCCTTCAGCAACTGTGCCCCCACCCACTGGAACTCCATCCCGCAGTCCTCCACCTCGCCTCTTCCCTTGCCTCCTTCAAGACCCATCTCAAGACCCTCCCTCTTCAACTGAGCCTTGGTCACCCTCCTTTCCCCCGCCCCTGCATTCAACCTTCCCCGATCTCGACCCCCAGCTCGAGTGCGAAACACAGATTGTTCAGCGCCCTGGGACGTCCTCCCGGCATGAAAGACGCTATTTCAATGTAATTTTTAATTGGATTTGATTGACTTATGCTCTCGGTCATTCTCCGCCCTGGTAGCCAATTGTGAGTCAAATTTAGGGGCTTCACTCATTCGCGATTCGCTGTAGCTCTGTGAAGAGCGAATAGACTGGTGTATAGCTGGATTTGGGCATCGAGAGCTATATTGAAGCATAATTATTACGTTCAACCCAGGGCCAGCGAGAGAAAAGCAAACTCTCAATGGAAAATGGAGTGGGGGAGAAAATGCGACGTTATTATCCCCTGTAATAATTATCATATACTTTGACCAAAATATGGGGTCACAGCCAAGCAATACTTATCACTGGTCTCAGCCTCCCCTGGGAGGAGAGAGAGAGAGAGAGAGAGAGAGAGAAAGACACCCAAATCATGCCTCCGTCCTTCCAACAGGGATAGCAAGCGAGTGCTTGACGCAAGACATCTGGGAGCTTAAGGGAACATCATTGGACTGTCCAAAAAATAAAAGGAAAATAGCCCATAAATAAACAAATAAGCTAAATGCAATAAAATAACAGCGATGCCTAACCTACTTTGTTGCCAGGCCTGATATACCGTTTAGTTGAAAATAGTAGTACTGTATTTTACTGCATTTGGTTTGCGCAAATTTTCTGAATGACATCGGCTCTCTCTCTCTCTCTCTCTCTCTCCTCACTGAAAATGTTTCTCCCTTGGTTCCTACCCACATGCAACAGGTCAAAACGGTCCTCGAATGACCTGAGCTGGTGCCAAGAAAAGCATCTCGTTTTCACAATAAAAAATGGCTAAATTGCATCAGTAGTAAACAGAAGAGACCACAGACATGTGGAACCGCGTAATGCTATCTGAGGTAATGCAGCAAACTTTAACCACGGGATCCGATTTTGTTTCGTTTCTGGACAGTGTTAAAAGAAAGGCAAGTTCGAAACCGGCAACTGTCTTCTCTCTTTCTAACTCAGCGAAGTTGCACGCGATGCACGTCCACAATCGCGCAGTCACTACACTTTACACGACACTCTAAGGTCTGATAATATTCCTTGCATTTGATGGAACGCCTCATCACGCCATCGAGATGTCTCAAAGCGCTTCACGGATACACTGCAAAACAGCGTGACTGTGTATCTTGTGGGCGAATGTGGCAGCCAATTTGTGCATCCCAATGTCTGACAAACAGTCGTGAAGTCAATGACTGATTTCACGGGGTGGTGGGGGTGGGGGTTGATTGTCGGTGGGGGGGTGGTGGGCGGGAGGGGGGATTATCGGCCAGGACAAAGGGTGAAACTCCCTTTGCGGGCTTTGAGATGTTTCGACAAGGCGATAAGGTGTCGCGTAAAATGCAAGGCATCCTATTTTGCTGGTTCCACCACTTATATGACGTACCCTACACTTGCCTAAAACCCTTCTAGTAAAAAAACAAATCCTGTGCATTCCCTAATTTCTGCTGCTCTTATTCGTAAAATAGGATTGACTTCCTTCCATTGATTTCTCCCCAAAGTGACCAGGGAATCTAACCTGATAAGCTCTGTGTTGCAAAGGACAACAGCGTGCATTCCAAATCCTATTCAAGTATTTGTTTTTTAACCTCATGACAATACCATTAATTCTTCCTCTCCGGCGATCTTTTCCCAAATGGCTTAAGCGAGGCAACGGAGGAACAGAGAACCACCAGCCTTGAGAGAGTTCGCTGTCTGGATGAGTTGCTGTGCGGTTTTGGATAAATCATAAGACTTCACCCTGGAGATTCCCCGCAACTTAATGTGAAACATTTCAGATGTGACATTTAGTACGCCTTCTTTAAATCATGCGGACAGCAAAGGTTCTTGTTCCTGTTAAAGAGATCAGCTGTCAGGGGTGCTGTACTCTGAGCGAGCACAGCAAGGCTGTTCCGATTCGTGCCACCACCCACAAAACAGGCTCGCTCGCTTCGCCGCGTGTGGAGGTGGGATGCGTGGAAATCTCAGCTTGGTTCAGATACCCTGAAGCACGAGGTTAGGTTTCCACGTGTGTCAGGCAGACACCCGGCTGACCAAAACCAGAATCTGTCCCAGAGTGCTCCCCGACGCTAAAACCAGAGTCCTTTTGTTTAGAAGCCTGACACTTGCAGCCAATTCCAACAAATCTCTGGATTGAGCACGGGGCAGGATTGCCGAGAGTGAGGCCACAGAGGGATTTGAAACCAAAGTTGAATAATATGGTGGGGGAAATGCCTTATGTTGACAGTCACTGCCAGGCCAAAACCTCCAATACACGCTCTCCTTCTCTCCGTCACTGCCTTTGCTTCCAACGCGCCAGTGTGTTAAATAACGCGTACCTGACAATTCCTCTCTAAGTAACATCACGCGCAAATTCAATTGGTTACAGTCTTCTGTTCCGAAGTTCGAGTATTATTAGCCAACACCCAGTGCCCAACACCCCCGTGTGCGAGCACTGACTTTAATCCAAGGTCGTGGCCAACAGTAACACAGTACAAACCGCTGAATAAAATATTGATAACAAGCTCCAATATACACGTTCCTTCTCTCTCCGTCGCTTTCATGCCGGGTGAATACCCTGGTGACTTTTACGCCTTGCCAAACAACAGCGTTAAAATGGGGGGCCGGTTCCTGCCTTTCGATGCGACATTCTCTGTGGGTTTTGCCCACTCTCTGTGGGTTTCACCGAGATTGGAGCGCGAGGAATCTTCACGGGATGCGAGCAGAGTGGGGTTGGGTTAGGTGGCTCTGGTCGGGGAAACAACCTAGATTTAATAATAATAATAATAATCCTTGTGTTTAATGGGCTTTAAAATTGCCCGCCTTCGTTTGCTATGATTTGTGTCGCAATTTTTTCTTTGGGTGGGGGGGGATGTGGGGGAGAAATTACGGTCTCCTCAAGTAAAGGTTGAGTTACTCTCACTCCATAGTTAGTGTCACATTCTTGGCTCAGGTAGACTGAAAGTGACAACTCTATAATTCCAGCACTGTTGTAGTTCATCGTATAATATATATATATATATAATATATCAACCCCTAAAATAAAGCCGAATGATAAGCACACAATTGGGTAATGTAATTTCCGAGTAGAACCAACAGCAAAAGAATTAATCTTGTATAAGCAAACAAAATACAGATTCGATATATCCGCACTTGTTCTAATCAATCCAAACTAAGCTGCTCGGGTGAAAAAAAACAACCTAACCCTACTCGAATCAGTCGTTGTTTTAATCCCCTCCGCAAAAACAAAATTAACCTTTAAACATCATCATTTTCTTTTCCCCCAATAATCTCGCCGACGCTTGATACTGGAGCTGCCATTCCATTTCGGGCATTACATCACTGACAATGATATCATGTACAGTTACAGGGAAGAGAGAGAGAGAGAGACAGAAGGCGCAGTCGGAATTTAACCCCTCGTATGTCGGATACCTTCGCTATATAAAAAAAAGGACGAAAGCAAATAGATTTGATTTGCTTTCCCCCCCCACCCCCCCCTCGCTGGTTCGGCTAACGTCCGGCATTATCGGTCCTGTGGCCACCGGGCACCGCCTGACAGACCTTACAGGCGTTATAAATAATACAGCGACAATAATACGACGTGCGCACAAGCAAACAGAGACACGAGACGGTTAGAAATTGAACAGCTATTCCGCAAGTGATCTCCTTTAAGCCCCGAAGAAATAAAAATGGCTTCTTCATTTTTTCCCCCCCCCCCCCCTTTTCAAATACAAACAGCAGATCTTTTCCCTGCACGCTTCCCACAGGAGACCGCTCTTGAGTGCTCCTTTAGTCTAAGCTATTCTGCAGCTGTTAGGCACAGGCTCCAGTCGATGCTAATTACCCTTCACTACAAAGCACATTCGGAGTGCGCGTTAAAAAAAAAAATACCCTTTAAAAATAAGTCATTTGTTTGAAAATCGCTCCGGTTCCTGGCGATGACAGGGGCAGAATTAATTTGGACCGTGGGGCGCGAGCGTTTTCGAAGGCGAGTTTGCCCTCGGCAAATAGTTTTGCGCAAGGAAACATTACGAAGAGAAAGCGCATTCCACTGTCAAAGGCATTCCCCTCCCAACCCCCCCCCCCCCCCCCCACAACCCCCCTCCTCCACCTTTTTTTTAGATCGAATTACACGTCAGGAGGGGGCGATGCACATCCCTTCGGAATACGATCCGTTAAAACATATTTAATCCGTAAAGATTTCAGGTTCTCTTGAGGGGGGGGGGTGTGTGGGGGGGGGGGGGGAGGGTTCGGGGGGGGTAGGGGGAGGGTACCAGCAATAGCACGGCACTGAAGATGGGAAGTAACGATTCGGGACAAACCTTTGTGCTCGATCTTGATCGACCTGGAATTATCAACCGCAATTTTTCGGGTAGGGAGATTCCTGACTGTTTTTTCAATAAAACATTCATTCGGGACATGTTGTTGTTTATGTTTTGTTTGGTTTTATTCCCCCCCCCCCCCCCCCGCCCCCCCCATCACCCACGGGCAGACGGGAGCTTTAGCGCCTCTTGTGGACAATGTGTGTGAATGCAGCCCTCATGTGGAATGAAAGCACGATCGGTTCTGGGACTTGACAGGGCAGCAAAAAAAAATGCAACATCCTAGTTTTCGAGTAGAGCTACACACGCAGTTATTTACAACCACACGACACACACACACAGTTATTTACACACACACAACACACAGGGATACACAGTTTGCTCGGCGAGCACTGACCTGCTTCCCATCCCTCGCCCTATCCACCCGACAATCGGCTGGCAGGCTTCTGGGCATTCTGTCCCCCATCCCTGTTCCTCCGACTCCTTCCCTCCACTCGTTCCTCTCAAGACTCCCTTTGACCATGTTTTCCGTCATCACCCACCACCGCCCTGAACCCTCTCAGTTGCCACCCCAGCTCAGGTGCCCATCCAGCAATGTCAAATGCTTTGAGAGATCCTCCCAATGTGGAAGCTGTTGCACAACAACAACTTACATTTACGTTTACAGCCTTCATCGTCTCAGAGCGATAACCATGGCTCGTTTGACGTCGAGACAGACAGAACGTGTAAATATATATTGTGTTGCGTGGAAGTGCAGCACTGATGGGAGCGCTGGGAAAGCTTCTCCCTGGCACTAAAACACTCGATGGCGCTTTGAGGAAAGCTCGAAGCAAACGATGTTCTTCGAACGGAGAACATTCGGGATTGCTCAAACCGCACGACGGAGTGGAGGAAGGGACCGGGGCGTCCACGGGAACTCCCAACGAAAATGCCGGGCGTGTGAAAAGACGCATTTACAGGGAGCGCCGAGTTTGCAAGCGTGAGCTCAGCAAATCCAGCTGCTGCTGGGGTGGGAAGGATCAGACCATTTTGTGCATTAATTCCTTCGCCCCACCCCAACGAGCGGGTGGGCACGACGGCGACGCGTTTGGTAATAAAACTCCGTCGCGTTTGATGTTCAAATGTTCCATTTTGTTGCAACAAAAACAGAAGACACCTCTGCCGAGGGATTTTTTTTACTCTGTAGTTTTTGTTCTTTTTTTGCTCTGGTTTTTTGCTCACTGTAGTGAAAACATTTCCCTTTTAATGATGTCTTCTCTATCGCTTTCATTTCTGGTTTCTCTCTTTCTGGTTTCTGTTGGTCAAGTTAACCTTTTGAGCGGCGAGCACGTGACTGATGGAAGAGATTTCATTCTGGGGGTGACCAGCGCATAAAATGGGTTTGGAAAGCGACCAGGTCTGTGTGACCGGAACACGTTGCCCAAAAGGTCCCCGTGACCAATACAACGGGACCGTACTCCCAGATTTTATTTGTGGCTCTGCGCCCTTTGTTTTGTGCTCCACTTTCATGAGTTTGTTCCCGAGTCAATTGGCGTTTGGGAACAGAGTGAGTGGGGGGACGGGAGGCGGTTGGGGAGGGAGGGGTGGGGGGGACGAGGTGGAGAGAGGAGTAGGGAGGTGTTTGGAGAAATAACGTTTCGATGCAAATAACGAATGACATCTTTTTTTTTACAAGAACAAAAATAATGAGAGAAAAGGATAAAGAGGGAGTGATAAAAACATTTTTTTTTATTAAGATCCAGGGTAGCGGCCTGAACAAACTGCGTGCTCTGGTAGCCAGCCAACCCTAGACTTGTTAAGTATTGATATCAATATGGGATACATGTTGGAAAACCTCATTACTTTATGGCTTGTTTTATTGCTATTGAAGCAACTGCTGTTTGATGGAGCTCAAACCACAATAACTCATGAAATTCCAACTGCCCACCCCTCCCACCCCTTCCCTTCTCATCCTCCCGATGATGCACAACTTTTCTTTCTGGACTCTGACATAAGACACAACAAATGTTTTTCCCTCTCCTGCTGACGAGGAAAAGACGTGACAAGTTCTGGAAAGATTCCCTCGGTATCACGCAAACTGTTCCCTTTTCGTGCTAAATTCTTGGATTAACGGACTCTAATGATCCTTGCATTTGATGCAGCGCCTTATCACGTCTTCGAGACGTCACAAAGTGCTTCACGGAATGTACTGTAAAGTGAATTAACTGTATATTTGTGGGCGTAACACGGCAGCCAATTGCACACAGCAGCGTCCCACAGACAGTCGTGGTTTGAAGTGACCGATTTTTTAATTGTTTTTTGAAGAAACTATTACCCTCGGAAAAGCAATCCGCCAATCGACTAACAGCCAGGTTCCTACTTACTGCTAGGTTAACAGGGGCGTGTGGAGTAAAGAAACCTGCCCCAACATCTCGCTCTACCCGGGGAATCGAACCCAGATCTCTCGCTTGCGAGGCGAGTGCTCTTACCGCTGAACCTCAGGGGCTCCACTGGTTTGAGACTGCTCCAGATCCACTCGCGTGGAAGCCTTTTACGCAGCAGAAAAGAGGCGACTTTTCGCTGTGTCAATTCTAGAGCAACTCGCCCAGCGTTCTGCCCCACGCTGGCTATTGAAGCCTACAATCCCTGCATTGGCATTGGTCCCTTGTACTTGTCTACCAGAACTTCCAACAGTCGGTGCCTGACTGACTCCGCACGATTTCACTTCACGGCTCCATCCCTGGCTGTTACACTTTGATTGGAGTAAACAAACTTCAGCGGGGCACAGTAGCTGTCAAAATATTATTTCAAGGTTATGTGGTTTCCAAAAACTCGATTTAGTACATCAAAACCAAAAGCTCCGGGAATTATGAAAACATTAGTCGCTCATTTCGTGGAAATATATTCACGTGTGGAAAAAAAATATCCCAACTTCAACCCAGGCTTCAGGTCACCCTTTACTTTGATTTATGCAACTTTTTGGTGGAAACTTTTGACTGGTTCTACTGTGGCTGCCATTGATCCACCCAAAAAAACAAAACAACAAAGCAGTCGCAAATATCCAGGCTTCTTTTTCCAAGAAACCGAGGAAATATTTCACTTTCTGTGCATTTCTGATTCCATCTGTATGTGGGGATGGGGGTGGGTGGGGGAGGAAGAAATGTTGGCTCAGACACCAGGGGAAGCTGTCAACTCTTTTCAAACAAGGCCACGGGATCTTTAGCAACCACTTGAACAGGCAGAGCGGATCTGGGTTGCTAATAACCATAATAATCCTTGCATTTGATATAGCACCTCATCATGTCGTTCAGATGTCTCAAAGCGCTTCACAAAATGTACTTGACTCAGTAAGAACTGGGCAGGGAAGGGCTGAAGTTTCAGGGATTCGATGGATTTATGACTATTTGTGTGGACTGAGATAGATTCATTTGGCAAATTTATAGATCATTAAAAGGACTTTGATTTGGCAGAATCTGGACTCAACGATACAAGTGGGGCATAAATCAGTCCATGGCATCGATTCAATTCAGAGCCCGCTTCCTGAAAGCTTCTTGGGTTTTGGCCTCAGGAATCGTAATGTGCAAGCTTAAAACCTTTACCATGTTGGCTTGACAGAGTTGGCAGCACTCTGACCTCCGGCCCATCGCTTGTAGCTTTGCGAAGCCTCGATGTGAAGCTGTCCAAGACTCTGACCTACGTGAAGGCCGCTATGCAAAAACTAATTTCGCCTCTCTTGCCCCCTTCTCTCCCACTGCCCCCCTCCACCACCCATACATTCCCACTGCAACGCGTGGGTCAATTGATTCGTGCATATAGGATAATAAGCGCAATCATCCAGCAATTACAGCCTTTGACACATTCCCAAAGACAGATGGTGTTGGTCAGTGGTGTTATCGTGAGTCATAACAAACCTCACTCACAACAGTAACCTGAAGCTTCACAGAAACAGTGGTGCGGAGTTGGAAGCAGGTGTGAACAGAGCAGCGGGAAGTCTTCAGAAAGCCATTGGAGGATTGGCGTTCAACTACATTTACAGGAACGGACAGCTGTATGGACCTTTTCCCTACAACAAAGGATATTCCGCTGATTAGAGCAGTTTCTTGGTGGTGGACCGCGTGGATTTGAACTGCTCTTGCGTGGTAAAATCACACCTGCTTTTCAGCTGCAAATTCTCCTTGTATTCACTGTCCTATGTGGACCCATAACTATCATCTGCACTGTGTCGGCCACGGCAGATTTGTCAGTCAATGGCTTTCCATTTAAATGGCTCTGAGTTAAAGTGAGCACGTAGTAGCGTGAAAATCCTGCAATGTATCTGAGAATGTCACGCCTGTGTAAAGTACATGGAACATTATAGCACAGAAGTGGACCACACAACCCAATCAGACTGTGCCGGCGCTTATACCACAACCCTCCTAATCCCTCTCCTCTACCCCTATATTCACTTCTTCCTCATATGTATTATCACGTTCCCTCTGAAATTTATCGATGCTTTCAACCACAGTTTCCTACTGAGACCTTAGGGGAACCAGAAGGGCTGATTTGGGACCTGATTTGTTGGCACTTCAAAGGGCTTGATTCGAACTCCCCACCTTGTCCATCCCCTGTCTACTGATAATACGCCTCAGAGACAGAGCACAGGGCCACAGACAAGACTGGATGAGTTTCTGAATAGGACACAATCCTCACCGTTTCAGATTACAACAATATAGTAATAATCCTTGCATTCATCGCGCCGTTGAAACATCTCAAAACACTGAGCGGGATTTTGTTTACTGTCGAGAGCCGAGACGGCACATTTGTAAACATTCGTTGGATTATATGATAACCTCCTACAACCAACTGCAAAACCTCCTGATCCAGTTTCCCACCAGCTTAAGACGATGAAGTCAGTGACTTGTGAATAGATCGGTCAGCCCAATGGACGGACTCCTTCCAACAAGCCGTGCGTAATTAACACACTGTTCTGGACTTTCCGACTTATTTAATCTCCTGAGAGACTCGAGGAGGGAAAGGTAAAAGTTTCCAGGATGAAATTAAACTCCCTAATCTCTCTCTGACCTACAAGTGCAATCAAGCAAAAACTAGGCGATCGATCCAGCGTTGCAGCTTACAATGTTCAGCTGGCTGCCTTTGTACACTCAGACACCGAGCACATTATTCATGGGGGGGGGGGGGTGGGGTGGGGGGAGGGGGAAAGATGATTGAATTTGGCTCCAGTACAGAGTTGGGAGGAGAGAGAGAGGGAGGGAGGGAGGGAGGGATGGAGGGAGGGAGGTGGAAGGGGGGGAAATAGTATTCCGTTCAATTCTGATAAAAAGCGAACGCTGGTGGCAATCAGTGCAAATTCGTCAGTATCACTTAAGTTGTCACCCCGATGTTGAATTATTTCTCTCGCGGTTTATTAAGTGACTAAAATATGCCACTTTCACACGCCATCCTTCACCACGTTTCCTCACGTCTAATTAAGACAATTTAGTTCAAATGTGCCCGCTGATCTTCAGTTCAGGGAGTATATGTGCGTGGGAGTGGTGGGGGGGTGGTGTGGGGAGAGAAGAGGGAGAGGGCGTGACAAAAACTTGCAATATCAGAAGAGATCCACGAGCATGGGATTTCGGACTTTTTCAAGCTGAAAACAATTCGCGAGTCAGGAACACAACAAGGAGGCTGATGTGGAATATAATCAGCCTCGTCGAGCAGAATGGTCTGTTTCGGGGCTCTATAGGCTATGAAATTCGATGTACTGCAACCTGCATTGACACAGCAGGCGAGCGTCTCGAATGTGAGTTAAGTACACGTCAAAAACGAGCAAAAATATCGTCGGAAACGTACTTCCCTGCACCGCGCAAGTTGGGAGCACTCGGTCACGTTACGGGGTCAAGCCATAACATGCTGCAATGTTTGGAAGTGTCGCCCTTCAGCTGAGAAGTTAAACTGAGGTTCCCGTCTACCTGCTCAGGTGGATGCTATTGTGAGGTGCTTCGAGATGTCACCCTCTGTGAAGGACGCTATATGAAAGTGGCGGGTGTTGTTGTGGGTCACTCACCTCTTTGGTCATGTTGTCCTCTATCAAGTAGTAGAGCGGTTCAATGTGGGTAATCTCTAGGAGCACTGGGCTCGGGCTGACTTGATCCTTGCCCTGCCGATGGCAAAGGTGGCACGTGGAAGGGCACTGGCCTTTCTCCTCGCATTCGATCTCCACTCCCGTGATCGGCTGCTCGTCCGACAGCATCTGAGCGCCCAGCAGGCCCGACAGGTAGGAAATAAACGGGATGGATTTCAGCTCCTTCTTGTTGCCCAACTCGGTCGTTTCTGGAAAAACAATCAAAGTGTCAAAAATCGCCATCTTGGAGGGGTGGGTGGGGGCTGGGGGTTGGGGGGGGGGAAGGGAAGAGGGACGGACTCTAAACCTTTCAGACACAGGCTCCAAGTTCAGTGTTCACCTGGCCGAGGAGAACACGCTCCAATGATGGGTAGATCCGCTGGTTGAACTTACGACCTCCTCATTGAGAGTCAAGTGATTGAATAGTTGATGTTAGATATATTGCAACCTATTCCGTGCCCACGAGCGTATTAAACATCAAAGACTCGATTGCGGCCCATTGTTCCGCCAGCAACTTATTAGACGAATCCAGCAAGTCTAGGGCAGGCTCGTTCTCCTTTTGATACAGATCCTCAGGACTGGAAAGCATGCCGAGAGCTTTTGCTCTCACCTACTCACAGCTCTTTCGCTCGCTGACTGAGCCCCAGTACAATGCCTGACTACTGAAGTGCACCCGTGCGCAAAAACACACCGAGACTTGCTTTATTAATGATAATAATCCTCGCATTTGATACAGCGCCTTATCACGTCGCTGAGACGTCTCAAAGCGCTTGAAAGATCAGACCGCAAAGAGGAGTGACTGTGCTTTTTGTGGGTGAAACGCGGCAGACAATTGCCCACAGCAGCGTCCCCACAAACAGTCGTGCTGATCTCAATGCAGCACGTACCAGAAAACCAGCATCAGCGTTGATCCATTACGGGAATTAAAAGAGTTTTCCTAATTTGCTGGGGTTTGCATTTGTGAGGCTATTTTTCGAAAGCGGAGTTAATGCAAAGGAAGAGCCGGGGACTGGCTTGAAAGGAGGGGAGTTGCGCTGAGTAGGGAGTTGGCCTTGGGGGGGGGTGGTGGGGGGGGGGGGTAGCAGGAGAAAGGGAGGGTACATAATTAACAAGTCAGTGCCGGCTTTGTTGTACAAACAAATTGCTGCATTAAATCAAGGCTCAATCGCTGCACCAAGGAGCAGCAGCAACAATAGCAGCCATTTAGTGAGTGATGTCTCGCTTACTGAGCAGATACGGTCAGCGAGCAACCCCCCCAAAAAAAATAAATAGCCTCTCCATTTAACTCTGGAGAAACCACTGCTCTTGCACGCCGACATTTCCTCAAAAGCACGGCGAGTTTGACAGCCATCAAACTGCTGACATCACTAAAGACGTACCCAACAGGGCAGATAACCTCACCGGGTTGGTGACGGAAACTGCAGGCAAAAAGGAAGCCCGAAATGCGAATTGGCTCCGTTACCAAATTTCACGCGGAGCCATATGGAGGGTTCCATAGAGAATAAGGGCACGTCGCACCTTGTATGAAGTGCTCAGAGAGGCTCACCACGTGAGCAAAAGAAAGAAAACAGCCGCTGCCATTTAAACTGATTCACCCCAGTCACTGTCGCTGGCAAATTTGTCGGTCTTTCTCAACTTTCTTATCCAATTCAAGGGCAGCCTCTTATAATAATAATAATAATAACCCTTGGATTTTGTGTAGCCCCTTATCATGTCATTAAGACGCCTCAGACAGCTGAACAGGATTTACTGTAAAGCGTGGGTCCTGTGTGTTCTGTAGACGGACGCGGCAGTCAGATTGCGCACGGCGATGTCCCACAATCAGCTGTGAAGTGAAGGACTAATTTTTATCTGGAGGGATTGTTGGGCAGGACACCGGGAGGGATTTCCTTCTCCTTGGTAGCGCTCTCCCCACCATCATTGGGGGGGGGGGGGGGGGGGGCGAGGGGGAGACAGCTTAGACCATATGGGATCAAACAAATGTCCGACGTGGGGCTTCAAACCCACAAGCTTCTGAATTTTAAAGAAAAATGCATATTTGGTGGCTTCGGAAATCGCAGTCTTATGATTTGGAGGGAGCGAAGACACTCGAGAAGCACGGTATCGGTTGCAGAAATGCAACCTTGATGATTTTTGATGCCAAATGTGACGCTCGATTAAACCCCACTAAATGGCTCTGAGATGAAGCCAATTCTTTTTATATATATATATATAAATACCTCAAATCTCCTTTTCGGTGCTTAACTGCGGTTTTGTTCAAGCAGACCACTGGGTCGTTTAGACCAGAAGTCAGACTTTGCTTCTTAAGAATGGCTCTCCATCGCCCCCCGCGCCCCCCACCCCCCGCCCCCATCACTTTTCCCTCCTCCCTGGTAATGTGAGGGGTCGGAGGGAAGAGAAGGCTCTGAAACAAGTTGCTTTTGGCATTTTGCACTATTCTCCTGAATCTCTTGCACTCTGCAATCCGCTGAAAATCTCTTATCATTTGAAGCTGGCAATAAAACAGAGCTGTATATTAACAGATCAAAGTTAAGCTGAGCCGGTCTGACTGAAAACTTGCCAGAGCGTTTCGTCTGTGCACACACACACACACGCACGCAAGCATGCACGCACGCACGCTCACATGCACACACGCACACACACACACGCGCGCACGCTCACACACACACACGCGCACGCACGCACACACTCACGCACGCACGCACGCACACTTAAACACACACGCACGCACACACACTCGCG
Organism: Callorhinchus milii; assembly: GCF_018977255.1. Taxonomy (NCBI): domain Eukaryota; kingdom Metazoa; phylum Chordata; class Chondrichthyes; order Chimaeriformes; family Callorhinchidae; genus Callorhinchus; species Callorhinchus milii. The sequence goes on from NW_024704749.1 coordinate 14,444,082, forward strand.
TGCACACGCACGCACGCGTGCACACGCGCGCACGCACACACACAACCTGCGGAACAATACCAAATAGCAGAGTCACCTCATTAACTGCGCTGGTCACCGAGGCCTCCCGTGAAATTCGTAATTTATGGATCGTTTTTAATCAACTTTAACTTTGTTCATAATCTCCTTCACTCGTACAGAACATCTGCTGCCCTGATGGCTTGGTGGATAAAGCTTCAGGGCTTCATTGTGCTCACAGACCGGTGGGTTGCAGGTTCGAATCCCACTGAGTTAATTCCAGTTGGGCTGACGCAGTCAGTCAGTCCATCCCCAATGTCTGCCCCACGAGCGAGAGAGGATAGAACTCGAACAAGGTTTCCTTCTCCCCACCCCCCATCACATGTGCGCTCACTCTCTGGCGAGGACAGGACTGAGCTGGGCTGTGATGTCCTCAAGGCGTCTACCAACACGTCCGTCAAGGCTAAACACGAGTAAAGTCCACCTATACTGATGATAGTATCGCAGGATGACAGGCGAATGTGGCAGCCAACTTGTGGCCAGCAATGTGCCACAACCGGCCGTTTTATCTGGCAGAGCGTTAGCGAGGACACCGGGAGAAACTCCCCTTCTCTTTTCGAATAGCGTCATGGGATTTTTAATGTCCCCCTAAACTGACTTTGGGTGGGGTGGGGTGGAAGGGGGGAGAGGGGTTGGGGGTGGAGCTTAGAAGTTTGGATAAGTTCCAGGAGAGAGTAGAGAAGAGAGAGGAGAGAGCGAGTGTCATCTGTGATTCGCTATCAAAAGGAATTCAGGTTGACATGCCTTCAGACGAGCACACGTTGACGTGAGACCCGCACACTGGGGAGGATAAAATAATTCCACTGGCAAGTGTAGAGCACGCTTTCAGGCTGAGGATGTGAACTCGTTGCACTCTTCACGCTCGTTCCAAACAAAGCATGGGTCTAAGCTCACTCCTGCGCTCACGCTTCCATTATTCTGTGTTTCGCAACATTTTGCTCGTCTTTCGAACCGTGACAGCTTGGCTCTCGCCGTGAGAGAGATGGGTCTGTCGGGAACCAAAGCAGCGTGTGTGAAACCTTGTACGTGTGTGAGAGCGTCTGTGTGTGAGTGTCTGTGTGTCGTCGACCACAGCAGGGTAGTGGAGCTGGGAATAGCCCGGCAGACCCTGGCACTACCTCTGGCCTCTGGCTATCAGGTTTCCACTTGCTTAGAAGAAAGTCACTCCGCCTTTCCCAAACAACAGGGGCTCCCAATGCCACGAGCATCATCTTCTGCCAAAGAGAATCTTTTCCTGACTGACTGACTGACTGGCAGCAGCTATAGAGTTTGATAGCCAGATGTTAATTTGCCGGCTATGTCTGTAAATTGCCGATTGTTGAGTTAATCCAGTCTTTTATATATATATATATACTTTGATCTGGAGCGATGTCATTATATTATGGTTCCTGTTTAAGAAACCACAAGTGAAATTCTTCAGAGACAGGTCACCTCACTGTATCCCTTTAGATCTATAATTATCAACTGCGTTGTTCTCGTATAGGCTGACATCCGATGTCGTGCTGGTGTGTGTTTGTGTGGTTGGGGGGGGTGGTGGTGGGGGGGGGGGTGCATTGTTGGAGGTGCTGTCCTTCAGATGAGACGTCAAATTATGGGCGCGTTAAAGATCCTGTGTCACGACTCGAAAAGAGAAGCGAGCTTCTCCCGGTGCCCTGGTCGCCAATCCCCCAGACACAAAGGAAAACGTTTGATTGTGCACTTCGATGCTGATGGCAGGACATGGCTAAGCTGCAAATTGGCTGCCGCCTTCGCCTGCATATACACAGTCACTACACCTTCCAGAGAAATTACACTTTACAGAGACGTGAAGTCCACAAAGTACAGTCAATTCGGTATTTTCTGTGAAGCCGCTCTGAGACGCCTCAATGATGTGATAAAATGCAAAATTACTATTATTATTAATAATAACACTCTCAGACAGAACATTGTTTCCTCCCACCCCCCACCCCCCCATGTTACTTTCCTGACCACACAACCTAGGCCTCTTAAGTACAGTACTCGCTTACTGGAAAACATCTCTTTCAGCAAATTCCATGAATAAAATTGCACATCCATACCTATAATGATGTGTGACAGTAAATAATTCAAACTGTGTGCTCCCAGTAGTTTTGCCAGCAAGCCACAGATGAAATGTTGATTCCATTAACCAAAGTGGTGAATGATAAACAATATTTGTGCGTGTACACAGAGAGAGAGTACTTGCTTAACTCTCCTCGTGTCTGTGTGACAATTGCCAGTAGCCGGTCTGTGCATCAACTGCATTTGGATTCGATCCTGATAATAAATGATAATGCTTTCAGTTGGTGAAGCACCTTTCACGCTGGGTTAAGTGGACATCGACGCACCACGCAATACAGATTGGAAATCTGCAAGTCTGACTCATAGTCTGAGCTGAGTTAGCCAGAGGTTCAGACACTTGACTCAATTGAGATGCCCGGGCTCACAGTCTAGGCTGACTCTCCAGTGCAGTGCTGGGCGGGCGCGGAGTGGGGGGGAAGGGGGGTGGGGGCAGAGGGAGGTGGGGGAGTGCTGCGTTGTCCTTCGGATGAGACATGAAACTGATGCCCTGTCTAGTCTACCTGATCAGGAGGACATTTAAGATCCCACAGCGCTGTTTATAAAGGGAAGGGAATTTCTCTTGATGTCCTGGCCAACAATCTCCCAAATAAAATTGGTCATTCACTCCGTGGCTGTTTTGTGGGACATCACTGGGCACAAAATTGGCTGCAGCATTGCCCTACAAATTAGTCACTGCACTTCACAACAAAATCCAGTGAAGTCCTTGAGACATCTCGATGTTGTGTACTCCACTGGCTTCCGCTAGAAATTATGCACAAATAATAATAATAATAATAATAATCATGTCGGGAGGACATCCGAAAAGCACTTTGCAGCGTTTTTCGGTGAAATGTAGTGACTGTGTTAGGTAGACACACCGCACAGGGGGTAGGATAAGGCTTTGGCCAGCAGCCAAATTCTCTCCTTCCTGAACAGACCCTCCTGTGAAGAAAGACCGCATCGCTCCTCACCACCCAGGGAGACACCGACTTTGGGAGAGGAGATGAGTATCAAGAAGGGAGAACCTTGGAGGAGGTGACTCAGATATGCTGAGTTTACGAGTGTTCAGAAATGAAAAGATCAGATGCAATAAACATTCTTTGTCTTGTCTCCCTCTCTCTCTCTCTCTCTCTCTCTCTTTGCCGACATCTGTTAGACAAACTTGCAGACAAAAAGAAGAGATGAGACAGGTTTTTGCGCAAATAACTAACAGATTTGTACAAAAATGTAAAGTCCGGGCAACGGCAGCATTGAAGAAGACTGCAGACTTCACCAGGGAGGGAGGAGGTGGAAGTGGGGTCGAACTGGGATGGAGGAATGTAAACCAGAACACAGCCAGTCGCCTTCACACACCTGTCTGTACAGTGTTGGCAAAGGCTTGGTATCTGGTTAGCTGCCGAGCCTCGGAGACAATGTTAGAAGACAGAAGGAAGGTAGATTTTTTTTTACATTGACGGAAATAAAATTAAACTAAAACACTTGAGAAACAGGGATATACCTGGCCATTTTGGGCCTATCACGCCACATAATATTCCTCTTCTCAAGGTGAGTGCATCTCAGTTTCTTTTAAAAAAATTCGTATCGGAAACGGGTTGCCTAGAGAACCTGGGTTCACAAACATGCTAGGCAGAGAAGCAAAGGTCTCCTCTCTTCGAACTATGGAGGTTCGGATGAGCGAAACTGAGCTCGAAAACTGAGCAAGAGACACCCAACAAGTTAGTTCGAAAAAGCCGCATGAAAGTGCTGTGGGAGGTTTCCATCAGGAGGCTAAAAGGATGCCACTTGTGTTGCATTTGAAGCATAGTCTGCGTGTGTCGGTGTGCGTGTGAGGGGGGCTGGGGGAGAGGGTGTGTGTGAACAAATTGATATCCTGACAAATTGTTATCAAAACCCACTATCATTATCCCACACAAACACAGTTCATCCAAATGGATATTTTTCGCCCATCTAAGGATTGTTTTCTACGGGGTACATATATACCGACCTTGGCGGTGTCTGCTTATAGCAGAGAAATCCCATTATGGGCTCCGATAGCCAAGGTCAGTACACTTACCAATGATCACGGTATCGTACCTCTGATTTATGAGATCGCTTTCCACAATTTCTCAAATTACATCATGCAATTTAGTCAGATTCAGACCTGATCACTCTGTTCACCCATCAGCCCCTGGTAACTGATTGCCCTATTTGGCTCGCAGTCAACTCGACACTTTGCTGATTTGAGATCTGCCTAAATGGCAATCGCTCTTCATGAAGTAGAATATTCGACAGCAGTTCATCCCAAAAAAAATATTACATATATATATCATATAATATAATATCAAATGTTCCTTCTGCCACAGTGCAAACTTCAACAAAAGAAAGTTGGTTGGGAAGTTGCTGATCACCCGAAATGTTCCTTTGCTGGTTTTTTTTTAAATAAAAAGAACTAACAAGAGTTAATTAAAAGACGAGTTGGTGCTTCTGATACCAGTGTTGAAAGTGTCTGGTTCCCGCCGTGAGTGGCGAGTGCCCCCTGGTGCTGTTTCCGAGCATCGCAGACTGAGTGGAATCAACACTTCGCGTTGCGATGAAAAGGCAGGTCAGATCAAATGGGTCTCTGTGTTATTTTATACACAACACCCAATACCATCTGGCGAAAGCTGTTACAACCAGGATACACGATCCACAAACTACAGAGGGAAGTGGGCGTCAAAGCAGCGCAGCTAACCGACATTCAAAAAGAATATCGGAAATCGGCATTTGACGGAAGGATTGCAGGTTGTTAAATATAATTACCGTTGCATTTGGTACAGCGTCTTTCACACTGGGAGGACCCCTCACAGGGTTTCACGGTGGAGTGGCTGTATTTTGCAGGTAGATAATTTTCACTCTTTGGTGAATCAGTAACACAGGGCACAAACTCAGGATAATTACAAGATGCATAAAGGGGGAAAGTTGGACGATTTATTTTTGCGCGAATGTCCCTTGAAAATTGCTCGATTGCTGGTCGCTTACCCAAGTTAATTCAAGTTCGATTAACATCAAGTAAAAAAAAAAAGATTCCCCCTCTGAGTGTACATCATGTTTTTAACACCAACAGAAAACAAGTCAATACGCTTTAGGGTACATCTCGCGAACCACTCTGAGACGCCCTCCAGACACGAAAGGCGCTGCATCAAATGCAAAGGATATTTTTAATGATTAATTTTAATTACTGTTGGAAACATTACACGTGGAAATCGATTGCGACTTTCCAACTGATGAAGATGTAGCTGTGAGCCAGGCTGGCCAGTCTGAGCCGCGTCAAGCTATTTGGAAGGAGAGTATAGGGTTCGAATGCCTCAGAAACCACCCGGTCTTGTCATCACCTTGAAGACACTGCCTATAAAACAGGAACCTGGAGCTCTGGCTCCAGACAGTCTTTAAATTTGGGCACCGAGCCCACAGCTTAGCATTGAGCTATCAGCGCTGGGTTCTTTCCGGTGTTGTTCCGTCATTTGATCGGGAAGGAACTCGCCCTAGTTCTATTCCTATCCCTACTCAGGGAGTTTTCTCCCACTGTCCTGGCCAAAGATCTTCCGCTTAATAATGCATTGATATTAAAAATAAATCGGGTCATTCGATGCGTGGCAAGGGCACAGCTGCGCGCAAATCGGGCTGCAGGGTCCCTGACAAAATGCACAGTCACTACACCTCGCATTAATATCATGCGAAGAGCTTTCAGGCGTTTCTTACGATGTAATACTGCATTGAATGTAACGTTAACATGATTAACATTATTACTAGCGATGATTATACAGAACGCAGTTGTTTTCTTCCCTCTCAACCTCTGATTCTGTTTGTAACGGATTCTTAACTCACGCAGGAAAATCAAATCAATTACCAAGTAAAAACAAACAAACTCATAATTAAAGAAAAACCTCCATCAGGGCCTCCTCTCAACCTTCTCTGCTCTTGGGAAAAAGATCCTCAGATTCTTCAGGCTTCCCTCATAAGTAAAGCCTCTCATTGCGGGCATCATCCTCGTGAATCTTCTCTGCAGCCTTTCTATGGCTTTGCCATCATGCCTGTCGCAAAGTGTCCAAAACTGGACGCAATGCCGTCAACAACAGCTTGCATTTATATCGTGTCGTGTCCCAGAGCGCTTCACCCCAACTGCGCCAGCGATTCATACAGGCATCAACATTATCCCTTTGCTTTTATAGTCCATGTACCTCTAGGTTTGACTTGTCAACGTTCAAAACGTTGACAAACAGCCGACTGACCGATCACCTTGAAGCTCCTGCCCTATCGCTGAGGATCAACTACTCTGGAGAAGCTCAAGAGATGGAAAAGGACACTTTGCACGTGTACAGCACTGAAGGTAGAACACGAACCTCACCACAGTGTGGCATTCTACATTGAAAATACACATCACCTCCCTGTTATTGTGAGCTTCTCCTTCAAAGGGGCTGCAGTGCTCCCTGTTGACTGATGCATGTTAAGAAAAACTTGCAGGACGGCGGTGGGGAAGGTGGCGGTGGGGGGGAGGGAGAGATAAGACAGTAAATCAGCTTTGGTCGGGTGTCTAATTTAAAACATAATAATTTAAACCTGCAAAACATGTTTTTTTTTCCTCCTTTGAAGACCTTTCGCCCACAAAATACAGTCCATCCACTTTACAGCGTGTCCCGGGAAGCGCTTTGAGACGTCTCGAAGACGTGATCAGGCGCTGTATCAAATGCGAGGATTATTATTATTATTATTATTATTTTTCTTAATACAATTTCAAAAGCACAAACCAAAACCGGCCCCACTTTACTGCCCGCAGGACCCGACACATCATAGTGACGCCCGCCAACCAAACAAGCCACGAGGCGAGCTTACCTTTCTGATACTGGAGCCAAAGCTGCTGCTGGACTTTTTTGCTGGGGAAGTGTATTTTGCACGTGAGCTCAGAGCCGTACAGAGCCTCGGTGATGTAGTGACTGCCGTACTGCTGGATGATGGCAATCAATTCCTCCCGACTGCTCTCCCCGTTCAAGACCTTCTGCACATTGGCAAAGCCTGCGGGGGGGGGGGGTTGGGGGGGGTGGGGAGTAACGGAAAATACGCGGTTACTGAGTGGATCACAAAAATAAAATGAATACTTGTGTTTGATATTGATAATTTGGATTGTTAGCCGATTGGCAGATCGCCGGAGACAATGACCCCTCCAAAAAAATAAATACCCGAGTCATTTGGTCACTCAACCCACGACTGTTTGTGGGAAACCTCTGTGTGCAATTGGCTGCCGTGTTTCGCCCACAAAACACACAGTCAATCCACTTGGCAATATATTCAGTGAAGCGCTTTGAGACGTCTTAACGACGCGATAAGGCGCCATATCAAATGCAAGGTTTATTATCATTATTATTATATTGCACCGTATCATGTCGTCGTAACATCTCATACCGCTTCACAGGATTTAACTTTTTAAAGACACGTCTGAGAATATTTCTCTTTGACTGCACTCTCCTTCCCCCGACCGCCCCCCCCCACCCCACCAACACACACACACGCACGCAACCTCTACCTAAGAGATTAAATGAATCGGACAGCTGTCAGCGCTGACGAAGAAAAATAAGATTCATTCGTGAAACTTGAAAAAGAAAATGAGATTTGAAGTGGCCCCGAAATAATAAAAAAAATCAAACGCTTGAAAACGCGTTGATCAGAAACCTGAATTGAAGCCTAATGCAGAGAATTGAGCAGACAGATTGGAGTGTGTGACATGAATCCTACCAAGGGGATGGGAAAGCTGCGTTTCGGGATAAACTCAGCGACGTGTGTGCAAAACGATCATATACACACGCCCGCGCGCACACACACACGCGTACACACACACGTTGACCTTTTACTGATAATTCACTGCGGTTGGAGGAAGAGAGGACCGTGCACAGTACACTCTGGGCACTGACTCCCTCCTTGATTGTGTTTCCTAGTTCTAACATTGTTGCTCGTTACGATCCCTACGCAGAAGGGATCACGAGACGTTTGCTGCTCTTCGTATACGGACCCGCTGTTTAATGGGGGGGGGGGGCCTGGGTCTGCCTGTACGTAACTGGGCTCGACTCAGCATCTCTCCACTGACACGGCTGCACCATGGGCTGCTGCGTTCTTTCAGCGATATCCAGGACGCTGAGTTTACCTGCAGACAAGGTGGTTGCGCTGATCTTGACCTTGTACAGATTGCTTCTCACTCTCCACTCCTGCACCATGGGGTAGCCGGTAGCTTCACTGTATTTGGCGTCGCCTGGAAAATAAACAAGAGGCTTTTTTATTTTTACGGTAAAATCAGGAACCAGAGGGGAAACTTCGAAGGGCTTTGAGACCGAAAATCCTCCCGAACGTGGACGCCACGAGATAAATGTAAATTTGCACTGTATTGGAATTAACGGCTGGAGCAAATTGCCAGGGTGGGGGGGGGCGGTTGAGGCCAGGAAGCTGGGATTCATTTAGAAAAGCAGGTTGGTGCTGCGATGGGAGGACGGTCGGGTTGGGAGGGATGGAGGGACGAGAGCATGGGCCAAAAATCCTTCTCTATCCGTACCGATCTCGTGAGGTTCCCCCCAGCACATCTGACAGACCATCGTAGCGTCAAGTTTTTTTTTGATATTGTTTACTTGGTAATGATGGCGGTTTCCCACCTGCCTGGCCCATAAAAGCAGCAGGAGGCAAGGAGATGTGTGCGTCTCACAACATGAAGAGTCGTGTTGTGTTTGTTTAGGAGGGATGGCGGCGGGGGGTGGTGGGGGGGTGCGGTGGTGGATAAAGGAGGTTCAGTGGGGTTCTATCGATCTCCTACACCGGCATCAATATCCTTACTGATTTTTCTAGAATGCATGTCTGTGTTTACTGTGTGTGGAGGCATTGTGGGGGGGAGGGGGGAGGGGAGGGGGGGTGAGATGGGGGGGGGGGTGAGGGTTAGTCTGCTGTGGTTCATAAACCTTTTGATGTGGTAAGGTGTCACCAGGTGTAAATGGTTCATTAACAGCCATCATGAGTGGTTTAATGATCACCGGTGATAATTAGCACATCAAATCGGTTACGCAACATTGCACATTTTTACCTCGAAGCATCGGGCGATTTACATTTCCACTGCTATTGATAAAACTCCTTGTGAATTGACGCCAGAGCTAAAATTTAAAAACATCTCAAGGCAACTTCACAGTTGGTGCTGTGTCCTGGCCAGATTACAAAACAAAATAATAATCGGTTGTTCATTTTTCTTTGGGGTCGTCTGTGGGGACATCTCGCTGTGTGCAAACTGGCTGTCACGTTGGCTTACAAACTACGCAGTCCTTAAGTCCTGCGAAGGGCTCCGAGACTTTGCAACGAAGTGCTCAGGCGCTCAATCGAACGGACGCAAGGACAATTATCGTTGTTGCTCACCCCGAGGGAGTGGTTTTTACCTGTGAGGAACTGGAGGTTTGGCAATGGCTCAGACAGAACACCTCGGCACTGCTCTTCAACGGGCAGAGCGATGACCACCAAGCCATCGGCGAGCTGAGGGAAATCCTTCATGAAATTGTTCTCTCTGAAGAAAGGAGACAGACACTCGGTGTCAAGACGCTCAGCTGACAACCGGCAAATAATAATCGGGAAGAAACCCAAACTTGTTTAATTTTCTTTGTCCTGAAAGTTAAATGAGGATTATGGAGACTGGACGGACCTGGTGTAAATCTTTGTCACTTTTTTGAAAGACCGAAAGTCACGCCGTCGAATGCGAGACTGCAAGTAGAATCGCACTCTCTGTATTGATGTAAAGCCGAACTTATTGAATTCGGGAACTGATGCAAATGCAATATATGTCCTCTGAAATTCAAAGTCAAACTCAGATAGACTTTTTTTCCTCAATCATTCATCAAATCCAGGACCCTTACTCATAGCTCCCCCCCCCCCCCACCCGCCCCACCCTTTGTGCAACCGCAAAGCCTATCAATTTGTAGAGGCTGATTACTGCAAAACTCTGCGAGTAGTTCAGGAACGCAGAGAGAGAGAGACGCTTTCGCGAAGCAAAGTTACCGAACTCGTTACAAGCCATGACTCCAGGCTTCATTGCAGCCTCATTTCATTGCACCTCGGTCTTCAAAAGATGTTTACAAAGGCAAATTGCACTGTTCAATAAATAGCTGTCTCACACACTGTAATTATGTTTGCCAGCAAATAATACCCTATGAAGTTGGCCCTGTAAATACATTCAATCTGGACAATTGCCATGTGTGCCAATATTTAATGAAGGCGACCAGATTGCCTGGATTGAGATGTTGTGAAGAAGGTAATTGAGGAACAGCTTTCCTTTTAATGTCTCTATTTATTTCTCCTACAATTCGTGAAACTTGATGTATGCATCAGGGAGAAGAGAGGAGAGGGGAAGGGAGAGTTGGGTAAGCAGGGGCCGTGGGGTATAAACACCAGCACAGACTCTCTTGGGCTGAATGGACTGTTTCTATACTGCAGCGGTCTCTATTTAAATGTATTCAATCCTGATGCCTTTAAACGTTGTTCGCTTTATCGCGATCAACCCCTGGGCTGTTCTCTGTCCCTGCGTTTTATGGTTACCCGTGGCTCATTTTGCCCGCGATACATGCAGTCAATTCACTTTACAGTGTATTCTGCGAAGCGTTTTGAGACGTCTTATCTCAGATGAAAAGACACTGTAAATTAACTGAATCCCATTTTGCAGGAATGTCCCGCGAACAGCCACAAAGCGAGTGACCAGCGGAATGGCGCCCATTTTGCAAACGGCCTTGTCGGGGGGGCTTTCTTGGGGTTGTTTTATTTGAAAAGAAAAAGCCGAGAGTGCAAAAACAAGGAGCTTGAAGGGACGTTGATTTGTGCTGAAGGGGGTTAAAGGTGGCGAGGCATGTTTTTGTTTTGTTTTTTGGAACGCCCGTCACCACGGACTGATAACGCTCCGTCTCACCCGCCCTCAATCACGCCCGTGACCCAATGTCAAGGTAAACGTTGCACAAAAACAAAAGCTCGTGTTCAATACAGGATCCATCACGCAACAGTCATGTCTCAAAGAGCTCACTGGAGACGGTATGTGAACCTGAGTCGGGGGTGGGGTTAGGGGTGGGTGGGAGGGGGGGCAGGGGGTTAACTCAAGGCTCGATCGAACAGGTAGGTTTCTAGATGGAAGGTGGGAGGGGGGGAGGGGGAAGAAGTGAGCAGAGCTGTGAATCCATTCGATTAGTAATACAAAGCAGCCGTCAGGCGGAGGGAGCGGTGTCTCGGGAGCGCTTAGAGAGACAAAACAGAACAGAGTGGGCTTCGCTGTGAAGCTGAACCCCACCCCATCCCTCAGTCTTACTTTTGCCTCCGACCAAAGTCTCGGTTCGCTCCAGCAGGGAAGAGCCGGGCAATCGGAACGGTCTCTAAATGATTCCCGCTGAAGGCGGGTTAAGGTGGGAGCTTGCAGGTGGTAATGCGTTGGCTGTAGGGCATTACGCACAGGGCTAAGAGTCAATCGGCCCCTTTCACTGACTCATCCGTCACCTGTGACAGAGGCCTCGCGCTTGGGTTTTGGGGCGCATTAAAGAGCTCGACAAAGTTCTAATTCCCCGGCTTACTGCCCAGCGAAGGAGGGGAGGAGGGAATACACTCTGGGATCGTCTGGCGGGGTTGATGGATGCTTTTCCTGATGCCGGCTGAGACGTTTGCCACGCTGAAAGATCGCTCCCATGCAAGCTGCAAACTCTGGGATGATCAGTAATCCCTCAAGACTCTGCTCCGAAAATTGACCTGCGCGAGCAAAACGAGAAGGATGTTGGGACAACTTAACCCACTCCGCTCTCCGGGTTGGATTTAAAGACACGAGGAAGAGCGCACACCCGCTGAATACCAATGACGGCTGCAGTGTGTGTGTGTGTGTGTGTGTCTCTGTGCGCTCTGTGCGAAGTGATGGATGGGCTGTGCCTGAATGTCACTGCAAAGGGACTGACATTAATCGCAGTCTCGCTGCTAATTTCGCCACGTCCTCATTTAGAGACATTACGCGCGGTGTAATGAAAGCCCCTTATATTTTAAAAAAAAGGAGTCAGTCCTTAAGGTCACCTTCCCCCCCCCCCCCCCGCCACCCCCCCCCACCCGCTCGTTGTCAGAATCCGCCACTGTAATCGCTCTGGGACTCTGCCCTGTGTGAAGGGCGCTGTGTAAATACAAACTGTTGTTCTTGTTTTGGGTCTATATTATGTTGGTAAACCAACCTCCCCTTCTCCCTCCTCCCACCCCCCCACCCCATAATCAACCTGTTTGAGCTCTGAAGCCTGGCAGCTTTCCGTCAGTAGCGGACTCTAGCAGCTCATCCGCAACAGAGATGTGGTGTATTTTCGTGCCAAAACACCTCATTTTATCAGCGTTTGAGCATTAACGAATGCAACCTTGCCACGAGAGGGCAAGACTCCTGGGTATTTTGTGGGCGAAACACAGATTCCTATAAGGAACTCGTATACGTATATATATATATATATATGAATAAAAAGAATCGTCCTAATTAAAGCTATATTTAAGAATTTATAAAATCTCCGAAGCTTTGAAATGCTGAGAAAGTGGGATTTGTCTGTTTTGGGTGCAGTGTCACTCCGTCCTCAGGAGAGGGCAGCCTCATATCATGAGGAAGATAAACCACCGAGAAAATTAAACAATTTCTCCTGTACTGTACAACCACCTTGATATTGAATGACATTACACGCTCCACAGCTTATCTGTTAACCTTTTGACAACAAATCTTTTGACTAGGCAAGCAGAAGGTGGGAGTGTGCGTCTATGGAACCAGGCAGTCCGTAACCTTGGCGTCTCGTTTGACCCTCAACTATCCTTTCTACCCCACATCTGTGCCATGACCCGCTCTGCCTTCCCCCACCTCCGCAACATCGCCCGGCTCCCCCACTGTCTCACGCCGCAGGCCGCCAAGACCCTCGCACACGCATTCAAAAAAACACGCAAGGATTATTCATTGCATCGAGGCTCAACTATGCAAACTCCCTGCTTGTCGGCCTCTCCCCCCCAAAGCCTCCCTCCAACAGGCTGCAGATCATCCAGAACTCTGCAGTCCGTGTCCTCTCCCGTACCAGGCTCCGTGACCCTATCACCCCCATCCTCGCCTGACTCCACTGGCTTCGCATCACACAGAGGATACAGTTCAAGATCCTAGATTCATGGCAGAAGGACGTTTCAAGGCACTGGACAATCAGTGTTTCGGACCCGAGCTGGGGTTCAGGATTGGGGAGGGTGGAGGGCAGGGTGTCTTAAAGGGAGGGGGCGAGGTGGAGGTGCTGCGGGACGGAGTTCCAAAGGGTGGAGGCAGAATGGCTGAAGGCCAGCCCGCCCGCCAATGATGGGGCGAGCGAGGAGGAGGACGTGACGCAGGCCGAACCCCGCTGAGCGGTGGGAGCGGGCAGGTTGGTAGGGGGTTAGGAGGTCACAGAGTGAGGGGGGAGCAAGGCCATGGAGGGCTTTGCAAGTGAGGAACAGGATCTTGAACCTGAACAATTTGCCAAACTCTGGACGCTACGTAGAATAGTTGACCCAGAATGCTGCTGAGGAATCAATAGGATGTTCACCCAGAGCTCAGGGGCTTAGAAGCGAAAGGAAAGCAGTGAGCGGGAATGAAAATAGACTCGCGTTTGTGGGGAGGAGGTGAAACAGGCTGACGAAACTTCGCTGCATGAAATGAAAGGGATTGACGGATTATCTTCCCAACTCTTGAGTAATTTGTACGCTGATGTGTTCATTGTGCTAATGATGATAAGGGCATTGCTAGGAAAGCCTGGCTTCGATTTGTTTGGATGTGTCTGCCTGCCTAGCGTGATAATGGTTAAACTGAGACCTCCGTTACTTTGAAAGTTACTGTGAGAGCAGGGAAGGGCGGCCAAATTGTCTGTCTCTATTAACTGGGAATAAGCACAATTATTACTGACCTCAAGAAATCTCTGGTTCTTAAAGAAGTACATTTTGGATTGCGCGTGTGCGTGCGTGTGTGTGTGTGCGTGTGTGTGTGTGTGTGTGTGTGTGTGTGTGTGCGTGCGTTCGTGCATGGTGTGTGAATGTGTGCGCAGGTGTCAACTGGGTTTGGATCCGACAATAAGCCAGTGACACACTTGCCTCCTGGCGAATGCTGCAATGAAATGACTGCGTGCTGGTAAGGGCGACAGTGGCTTTTACTTCCAGGAGGACGTCTCGCACCACTTCACAGGACATGAGGTAAAGTGCAGCGATTGAGTCATTTCTAGACAAACGCTGCAGCCAGTTTGCAGACAGCAAAATCCCACAAGCAGCCATGAAGTGAGCAACCGATTTTATTTGGGGAAAGAGAGAAACTTCCCTTCTCTTTTTGAACAGTGCCAGGGGATCTTTAATCTCCAACCAGACAAGTCCTTGTTTTAACGTCCAATCCAAAGGACAGCACCGCTGACAATTAATTCAGCACTCTCCCCAGAAGTGCAGGTCAGTGTCCGTCCGCCTAGACTGCGACCTCTAGGGTTTAATCGACCTTCTGACTCAAGAGGCGAGAGTGCTACCAACGGAGCCAGATTCACACGCTTGCATACATGTGCATATATGCACACACCACACACACACACAGCACAGTTTTTGCCATCTACGAACATCCTTACAACTGTTTTCTGGTCGCTCAAAAATAAAAGTTCCCACTTATTTTACCTAAATAGTTTACAACTGTCAAAGCCCTTTATCAATTTGCCAGCACGACACGTTCCCTTCAGTGCAGGATTCCATTAGAGCCAACCCTTGCGCAACAGGGGAGAGAAAATAGAATTGATTGCTTCAAAATTAACTTGTCAAGACCTCATTATTTCGGCTGTTCATTTTCGACGACGCCAGAGGAGATCGCGAGAAACAACAACAACAACAAAAAAAGGGAGGCAAGGTCAGAAGGAATGGCGGAGTTGTCAGCCCGCGTACGGGTCTTGATCCAAAAAGTGAGGTCGGAACTTCCCGTGCTTTGTATTAAAATGTAATCAGCTTTTCTTTCAGACCTTTGCCTTCCCAATTGTTTGTTTTTCGCTAATTACTCCCCCGTTTTCCCCCTTCCCACTGGGATATTGACGCTCGTTCACTGGTTCCCCCCCCTCCCATCGCTGGGGTGAGGTTCCACCAACCCGGTCGCTCAATCCGCGAGTGTTTGTGGGACGCTGCGGTGCGCAATTAGTTGTCGAGTTTTGCCCACAAAATATGCAGTCAATTCACTTTACGGTATGTTCTGTGAAGGGCCTTCGAGACTTCGGGAAGACATGATAAGCTATATCAAATGCAAGGACTACTATTAGTATTATTCCGTGGAGGGCGTCACAGCTGAATCTGCCCATCTTCAACCCCTATCCCCAAAGCCTGCTGCCAAATACAACCAGTAGTGGGTGCTGTTGAGGGCCCAGGAGCAGGAAGCCTGGCTGGCTCTTGCCTCCCTAACCAGAGGGAAAAGAAGTGGCCAATCTAACCTCCCCACGTTGACCCCAGCAAACCCGGCACCAACCGGGATAATGATAATCCTTGCATTTGATTGTAGCGCCGTATCGCGTCAATGGGACGTCTCAAAGCGCTTCGCAGAATATACTGTGAAGTGACTTGACTGGGTAAAGGGTATTGTAACAGAAGTCAGCAAATTACTTCAGATAATTTTCGGCCAAAGTTAATTTGCAATTCCGTGAACAATTCACACCTTGCAAAATACAACCACTTTAAACAATTAAACTGCGAGCAAGTTTCCCAGCCATTTACTGCCAATTTCAGAAATATTCCGTGGCTTAAATACTCTGCGTTAAAGGAGTTAGTGAGGCAGACTTTGAAGGAGCTTAATTATTATTGGTGGAGATGGATGATAAATCCAGAGATGATTCAGAGCGACTGTGAAAGCTTCAGGCCATCAGGTTCAGTAACTCTTTCGATCCAGCACCTCACGAGAACGTGAGAGAACGTCGACGTAGCTCTCTTCACACCCCCCCACCCCGAGAATGCAACGTCAGCGGCATTTCCTGCGCCTTGCGTTCCGGAAGTGACACTGGTGCCGCTTCCACACGCGTAGACCACACGCGAAGGAAGTTGGCCAGTCAGCGTTCAAAGCCAGCCTTAGCTCCCTTCGCCCGGGCTTTATAAGCAGACCCCTCCAGGTTGCGTAATAATCAGTGTCCGCCTGACGTATGTGTTTATATTTGTTAATGGCAGAACAGAAGGCTGATCGACTGTCACAGTTCTTTGCAATTGGATTTTATAAAGGCGGTGTTGATGCAGAGGCTTCGCCAATTAAAGTGAAGGCAAACAAGCACAAGGCAAGTCAGTGCCTCTGGCAATTCCACACCTCCCCGGCTATTCTCACCCGACATCTCGCCAGAAACGACAACCGCCTCAAGCCCAGTTGCATCAAACTACGCTGGAGGTGATATTTCCATCAGAAATAAAACCCACAAGGAAGCTCACCGACAAGCTGCGAATAGATGGCGTCTTTCACACAGAGGAAACTGTCTCGTCTGGTGAGCTTATCCCATGACCTCGTAGAATAAAGGAGGTGGGAAGCTCTGCCAAGCAATCAAGATGGTGGAGACAGAGTCCATTGAAGGTTTCAAGAGGGAAGTAAGACAGGTATATTAAAGGAGTATGGAGTTAGGGTGGGGCAGTGGGATTAACGTACATGTTACGCTGAATGCAGACTCACTGGGTCAAATGACGCCCCTTCGCTCTGTAAATTCCCATGAATCTATGAACAGTAAAGAGGCTTGCTGGGTATTTGCAAAAGGAAAAGCAATAGTTCTCTTCATTTCCATAAAAGCAGCATCAAAAACAGATTAACAATTGCTTCTTTTTCTCTGTCTCTCTCTCTCTCTTTCCAAAGACTGATATTCTGACAGCACAAATGCTGCAATCAGAAGCAAATTGCGACAACCTGTTATCAATCTCTGGTCGTTCCGAGTCACACATAGTGAGACTGGCACACAAGTTGGGATCCGTAAAGCAAAACCTTTCATTAGATGCTTTGCTTTCGTTAATAATTTGTTCTAAAGCAACCAGACACCTCGTTATTTACAGACAAACTGATTTACTCACCCCCCCGCTGAAACGAGCCAGTCGAGAACGGAGTAATGAGCTTCTGCTTCACAATCAGCGCACGTTCTACTCACAGTGATGAGCTACAAGGAGCCAGGAAAGGATTGCAACACAGAAACAGCTCATTCCTCTCACTGCTATTGACCGGTTTCAGTAAAAAGTTTTCCATCTGTTTTGCCTTTTCTCCCGAACTTGTTTGTCTCCCCCCACGTCACCCTCTCTTTTGTTCATCGCGACTCGCTTTACTTCTTCGCCTCGTCCACCTTGACGTCAGAAAGGCCACTGATAACGCAGCAGAGACCAGCTCACGCACATTGGGCTGAAGGGAACATTCGGTTTTAGGAGAGCGTTGGATCGGATGAAAATAATTGCTTGGGGTTCCTGCTTCAGAGTAAGAATAAATCTCCACCCCACCGTGAGTGGATTTACCAAACACCCTCGAGTACCACTGAAGGAACCCAATCCTACAGAACTCAATGAGCCAGTATTGAGGAAAAGTAACCCTTAAGAGGTGGGTTACTAACAGCGGAGAGGGGTTTGAACAACAATTTCACGTCCTTCAAGTAGGATAATGTCTTAGAGCGCTTCACAGCTTCACAACAGTGGGGGGGGGGGGGGGGGGGGGCGGTCAGATACCGTGCAGGGGAGAAGGGGAAAAGCCCTGGAAACACGGAGGAAAGCCCCATGTCCAGAGTTAGCAGTCGTGCCTGATGTAAAGAGGAAATCGAGGCAGTTTCCACAGCTGTTGTGCGACCCGATATTATGGTACAAACTTACAATTCACATCAGGTAGGACGTCCGAAAGCGCTCATCAGTACTGGCTGGACACACCCAAGTTTGGGGGTGGAGGGGAGCCAAGGTGGCGGGGAGGGAAAGCACCATCAAAGAGCTGGATCTTACATCCACGACCTCTCACTATCCATCGCCTTTAAGGGGGTGTCATTAACTGGAACGCTATTAAACAAAAAAGCTCTAACGAAAAACAGACTTGGCCGCCCATTGATGGTGAAGTCCTGACTCTCAGGTGTACAGACTCACTCCTGCCACCGGCTGAGGGCAGGAGGAAGTCTCCAAACAATCAATGAAGAGCCTCCGTAGATCGTTATAAAATCACGAGACAAATTTGCTCGCGGACACTTAAGGGAAGCAGCCGCGCACAGAATGCTAATAGCACATTAACTGGAATGACTGGATCCAGGGGGGCAGCGGGGGGCAGTGTTGTCCCTGTGGGGCAGGGAGGGGGCTGCTATTAACAGACTTGTCTTCCACTCCATTAGGTTGCAGCTGATGGTTGGCAGTTCATCCGTCTGCACAGCAAAGCCGAATGCATGTACGGAATAGTAATAGGAGATTCGCAAACCCAGTGGAATCTCTGGATTAATTCTCTCGCAATGCTCCGTTTCCCCCCTTCCCCCCCCCCCCCCCATCTTTCCTTTCGCTACTCCCGCCCCAAATCCTCCTACCCATTTGCTCCACTACATCCCCCTCCAAAGGTGCTTTGATAAGCCTTCGAGGTGCAATGAACACGAGAACCAGACACTGATTGTTCTGGTTGTGAAAGGGATGTGTCGCACATTGATGGATTTGGACTTCAGGCATCGTTAGACTTTGTTCTTCACGGTTCAACCAATTTCTTGGCTCGGATGGACGAGCCAAAATACTGGCTGACAGATGCTGCCCTGAACCAGATGGACAATAACTTACATTTATTTAAGCCACTTACAGTTTGGGTCAGCCGGGTTATCCTGGCCCATGCAGAAACCTATCCAAGACAAGCTGAGAGTCCCACACGCCTACACGTGGAAATTTCCTCGTCTCTTTGGAAACAGAAATGCACACTGCTCCTTCCTTCCCTGGAGGGACGCACACAGCTCATAAAATAACGAAACAAACTTGGTCGCGGGACACATAAGGGACACAATCCTGAAAATTGTGAGGCACGCACAGGATGCTAATTGAGACGTAACCGGAACGGTTGGATACAGGGAGTATTATTGATTCCAGAGAGTATTAGCGGCAGGTTGGCAGCAAAGGAGGGGGACCCCCAGAGTGTGCTTTGGGAATAAGCGACATCGAGAGACCATCCAAGAGTACTAGTGATAAAAAAACACCTTCGGTTTAACAACTCTGCTGGGACTTTAGCGAAGCCAGTTCCACACAGAACCGCTGCACGTTTTTATTTAATTATCAACGAATCGTAGCAATTTACAGCGTATCGAGTCTGCACCAGCCCCCGAGAGCAACAACAACATGTTAACGTTCGTCGGGAGAGGCCTTTCACGTCAGGAGGACGTCCTAAGGCTCTGGAAAGTCGGGGGAATTCATGGTGAAGGTGCTCGTTGAATCCATTCAGCCCCGTCCTATCCCCGTAACCCCTCCAAGCCTGTGTCTTTCATGTAAACCTACTGAGCGCGACAGCGAGCGGATGCGATTAACGTGAGGGGTCTGGCATTGCTCACCGGAAGCTCATCTGGATCACCTGACCCTGGTTGACCTGCTGTGACTTGTTGTTGTAGCCGTGCAGCATCTCCACGAACAGCGTGTCATTGAGTTTGGCGTCTAGCTTCTGGCACTTGACCCCCTCGCAGATCTCCGACAGCAGCAGGCAGGACTTGCCATCTGCGGCCAGCTTGTACTCCTCCACACAGCTGCAGCCACAGAGACAGAGAGAGGGGAGGAGAGAGGGGTGGTGGGTGTGGGGGGGAGAGAGAGAGAAGCCACATCTGTCAACGCACAGGACAAGAACCAACTCCGAGACAATTACGAGCTCCTGCACGCCTGATAAAACTCATCATACAAATGGTCATAAAACACGGAAACAGGTTATTCGGCCCAACTATACACCACACAAATCTCTCACACCACTCCTCCCTCCCTCCCTCACTCCCACACTCTTAATGTTCCCTTCTGCCTCCATGTGTCTATCTAGCGTCCTCTTGAATGCGCCTATACAATGCAAGTTGTTGTTTTTCTTGCATTTGAATCAACCGCCGCTTCAGGTGGTCTCAGTATCCTTTGCGTGAAGCAGTTTTTCCTAATTTCTCTTTCAGAATCTCCCCCCCCCCCACCCCCCTCACGAGATAGATGAGATCTTATACTTGTTGGTATAAGAAACAGACGTATTGGTACCGACATCTATTTAATGTTACCTCACTCCTCCCCTCGTCATGTTAATTGCCTCAGCTTGCTTGCTACCATTAAGATCCATCCTGTGGTGGTAGGCAAGCCATCATGAAAGAGACAACATTTTCTACTTCCGACGTCTGCCGGTCTCCTCCCCCCACCACCCCCCCCTTTGATCGCAGGCCGTGTCCTCTGGTTCTACTGTTCGCAAGACCCATCAAAAACTCCTGGTGCAGACCAATGGGCACCTCCGAGGGTTAAATCCAAGCTCTTTGGACTGACGAGCGGCCGAGGGGAGGATTCTGAGCCTACTCAGCGTACTTACCCACAGAACATCAGTATGTTGCTGGAGGAATGATCTTTGGGCAAGGGCACCGTCTGCTGTAGGCAGAGCTGTTCGCAGCCTCCGTTGAACCCATCAGAGCAGTCAACGCCCTTGGTGTAGTCAAAGCAACCAGAGACGTCCCTCATAGGCCTCAGGCCCTCCGGACACTGTGAATAAATGCACTCAGTTGAAGCGGAAGCGTTAAGAGAAGAGGTCGGTTCCTTTCTATAATAATATAATAATAATCATCCTTGCATTTGATGTTGGGCTTTTCACATCTTCCAGACGTCTCAAAGCGCTTCACAGAATATTACTGTAAAGTGAATTGACCGGGTATTTTTGCGCATTTTATAACGTAAACCTCGCGTTTGAAATGGTTATCACGTCTTCTGAGACGTCACAAAGCACTTCACATGAATGACGTAATTGCCTAATGTCACCGCCTTAAACCACTGGGGATGACAGAGCTTGTTGCAGACATGGAAACAGTGGAGATGAGTCATAAATCTTGCAATCGACACAGCGCTTTTTACGTCGGAAGGGACGTCTCAAAGGGTTACAATGATTATACTGTAAAGTGCAGCTACTGTGTGTTTTGTATTGCTATAACAGCCACTGTGTGATTCTGTTATTACAGTTTAAAATCACTCTCCAGAGGTAGTTTCCAAGTGGTTTTCAATGATAGGTCAGACAGCCCAATAACCCGAACAATAATAATGCTATATATATAAATGGATATTACTTTTCTTTGTATACTTGAACCTCCTAAACAGCTACCTTTTACAGGAGGTTGATATTTTGTTCGCTGGCTGTTTTGTTAAACCATTTCTGAATAGTCTTATTAACAGTCCCGGTCACACCGATGATTACAGGAGCGATGTTTGTTTTATTCTGCCACATCCGTCCGCATTCAATTTGTAAATCGATATATTTCCTGATCTTCTTCAGTTCCTTATTTCTTATGTTGTAATCACTTGAGATAGCCACATCAATAATACCACATGTACAATCTATTTGGTTCTTTGTGATAATATCTGGCTTGTTACAGATTACTGTTCTATCTGCGAGTACTTGTGATTCTCCGATTATTATGATGTTATTTTTCAATGTCACTTTCGCCGCCGCTCGGTCTTTACATCAATTTCAAAGTGTATACAAATTTTAAATTAGCTCTTCTTGAAAAGGGGTTTATTCTGGTAATGTTGTTTGTTTCGTTTTTCGTATCGTGGCATTATTATTAAGATTAAGATAGGGAGGTTAGCCAACAAATCAGAGAGAGAGAGAGAAAAACACATTCAATCCAGAGGACAATCTCCCCATAAAGACTGCAGCTGACTCCGAAGCGGTCATTTTTCACTGTACGAGTTACTGTCCTCGACCTGATCACTTCACCAGCTCAGAAACCATCTTGTTCCGTATCACGTCCAACGTTTCTATTGACCATATTTCTTTCCAGACTTATCTTCACAGTCTTCCTCTTTTCAGATCATCTCTCCTGCCCACTCCCAAACCCCCTTCTCGAGCCTACGCAGCCTCAACAAGAGTCTCATCAAAGCCGTACAATTTTGCGACCTTTGCAATCCGAACACCGCGTCCACGTACAATATTTTGGCATCGCTCCTCTTCCGACCAGTTTGGTCTTGACATCAACATCATGGTGTTTGCAAATTTTAAGTTTACTTCGTTATATTTCCAGAAAGGGTTCTATTCTGGTAATATTGGGTTTGTTTCATTTTTCATGAAGCATTTTTAAAAAAAAATTATTATTAAGATCTGGAGATTAAGCAACAATCGGAAAAAATAACCCAACATCTTTAAGTCACATGAGGGCGTAAAACTTGAGTGACCGCTAAAACGTGTTTTTACTGCTGCATATATTTACCGCGTTCCAGTGGGCCGGTGATTTTATTTCGTAAATTGTCCAGTTAGAAAACAAAACACACCTAACCCTGAACACAAACTGAATTTACGACTATATTTACTCTCTCTCTCTCGCCAAACAGTGCGGTTACCACGCGAGACCAGCTGAGCTAAAGGAGCAAGTAAAAGTCTGCGTTAGACTTTTGATTTAAACTGCCAGCCTTTTGATCCGAACGATGACAACGAGAGCAAGAGAAGACACGGACCAGAGGACCGCTGCTTTAAGTGACGTGACATGACTTGTCACACGTCCAAGGTCCATTACTCCACATGTCTGATCATAATCCCTAAGAAAATAACACCCCCCCAAAAAAACAATAATGCTTTAGTCGCTCAATCCACGACTGTTCGTGGGACGCTGCTGTGCGCAATTGGCTGCCTCGTTTCGCCCACAAACACACAGTCAATTCACTTGATAGTATAACCTGTGAAGCGCTTTGAGACGTCCCCAAGACGTGAAGAGAGCGCTGTATCAAACGCAAGGATTATTATTATTGCTTTGTTATTATTCACGCAGTTACAAGTTATTGGCAATTTGCGCTGTTTAAATCGCGGGACGCATTGCCGAGGAAGCCAGAGTCAAGTCCTGACAAGAGCATCCTTTATAAAAATAAAAGGAGAAAGAATTTTCCTCCCACTTGAAACAAGAAGGAAGCTTGTTCGTAGTAGCAGCACCATCAAGCTCCCTCGTAATGGGAGAGGGAGGGAGGAAAGGATGGATACCACAAAAATCGAAAGAATGAACTGCGCGGCTCAATCATATCTGCACGGTCTTACACTGGCAATAATAACGATAATAATAATTAATAATAATCCTTGCGTTTGACACAGCGTCTCATCACAGATTCAAGGCGACCTAAAAGCTCTTCACAGGATTGATGGCTGCGGATCTTGCAGACAAACAAACCGCTGCGGCGTGATGAGAAAATTGTGATCGCCTAAATAATGATAATAACACTTGCATTTGATATAGCGCCTCATCATGCCTTGCCGTTGAGACATCTCAAAGTGCTTCACAGAATACACAGTGAAGTGAATGGAGTGTGCATTCAGTGTACAGTAACCGTATGAATTGACTGCATATATATATTTTTTTAAAAAAAAGCAGTCACTAGACTTTACGGTCATACCTGTGGAAGAAGCGCTTCGAGACTCCCGCCGAAATGAAAGGGTGGAATCAACCACAAGGATAACCGCGTTTATTTCGCTTCACTTGAAATCCACGCAATGGAATTCAGAAGGGAAACAGCCGAGTGTTTCGAAAGCTGCGAAGGGTTCAATTTCGCACTGGGACAGAATTGCCTCTTCCACTTAACAGCTATCATTCTGAACTCAAGCCAGACCACGTCGGGAAAATGAAAATCTCCCCAGAAACAGGAGAGGCGATTTAAGGTCCAAATCACCCTCAATAAGGCAAGATGTGCCTTTTGCCCCTTCCAAATGAAAGGGCGTTAATGACTCTGGCGAGCCATCGCGGGTTGAAAATAATAACACGTGGATGGAAAACTTTATTTTTTTAAAAAAAAACAAAAAGGTTTCTCAAGGTTTCTTTGAATGCCCCAAAAAATGACACTGTGCATTAATATCAAACACAGAATTCCGACAGCTCCTTATCTGAATAATTATTCTGGATGGGTGAGGAGGACGGAGGGAGAGAGAAGGGGGTGGGGGGGGGGGCGGTAAAAGCAATTCAGATAAATAATCCAAATCGTTTCTAAGCCGTATCTGTAATTAGAAAAAAAAATGTCACAAGGATCTGAAGTGCATTCATTTGCACTGTGACAGGTACGTGTTGCCTGTCTCGCTGATGAACACCGAAGTAGACAAATTAACACAATCTGTCACCGACAAAGAAAGGTAAGGCAGTACGCTACACTTTTTCTTCAGAGGGAAAAAGAGAGCGAGCGAGGTGGTGGTGGTGGTGGTGGGGTGTGGGAGGGAAAAGAATGTCATATATATCAATAAAAAGTACAAGGTATCAGCTCAAACAGCTGTGCGCTGCCGATTCACAGTTATGTGCTCGTCTCTGGCTTGGCAGCGGTACTTGATTAATAGCTAGCTATGTTATAGTTAGCTCTGCAATCTGGTGGAGTTCTTCGAGCACGGGTCCCGGCGCGCCTGGAAGTTCTGCACAACCCTTTGCTTTTGATCTCTATTAGGATTGAATCTTTCGCCCGCGCGCGCGCGCAAAAAAAAAAAAAATATACAGTCGGTCCACTTGACAGGATATTCTGCGCAGCGGGTTGACTGGGTGTTTTGCGGGCGAAACGCGGTCTCCGTTTGCGCACAGCAGCGTCCACGCAAAGATCGTGGATCGAGTGACCGTTTTTCTCGTGTGTGTGAGACACCAGCCTCAGAACCTTCCATGCTGCACCGAGCAGGGGAATTAAACTTTGCTTAAAGAAGGAATAATATTTGCAATCCAATCCTTTAGAATCGGACCCTGCCACGTGACTGTCTCCTGCCAGAGCAAATCACTTCGCGGATTACTGAACATTAAAGTGCATTGTGTTTATTGCTGCTTAAATACAAGCTTTCCCTTGCGAGTTTGGGCTATCAAACACTGATCCACCCTGTAGACCCGCTGTGAAAAGAATTGAAATGTCAGAAAGTTTTGTATTCATTCTTTCCTCCATCAGCGGGTACTCGGTGCTGTGCAGCGGGAGGCCTGTGGGGAGTGAATGTACTTGATTTTTTAAACATTCGTCAACGCAGGTGCAAAAATAAATTAACATTTATTCAGACCCGACAGAGGGGCAATGTAGACTGGAGCAGAGAGGCACAGAGTCCCACAATCTACGCCCAGGCTCATGTTCAGCCAATATTTCAGGAGTTTATAAATTGACGTCAGCATCCTTTCTTTCCAAAGATTCTGCTTTAAATTACTTCCATAAAAAAATAAGTGACTTGTGACAGATTATTGATTTTGCAGAATTATTAGCGCCAAGTAAATATTGGCGTACAGAAACACCCGTAAAAAGTAATCATCTCGATCTGCCTGTTCAATCATTTTTCATCTCCGATGTCTGGAAATGTTATAGCACCTCAAATAAAGATGTTCACCCAATCTCTGTATCACTGAGCAAAATAAATAGCCTGATCGAGTCCTAACCCGATAACACGTTTGTTCCTCATTCACGTCTCTTCCGTCCAGTCAGGATTTCCTATGGGCTGAATATCATTGCTTTAAACCTCATCGCTACACCACTTCTTTACAGATTTCCTCTCTTCCTTCCTGGAAACATCTCAATACAACAATCCTGTTGGCAGTTAAGTAAGAGATACAAAGCACTAAGTACCTTGCAGAGCTGGAGGTGAAATCACACAACACTCAAGGGGAGAAGATTATTCTACGTCTCGACTATTGATGTAGCATTTCAATCCATCCAGAATTTGGCAAATCGTTAAACACAGCCTTAATTTTGAAGCGTTTGTTTGTTTGTTTCTCCGAGCTTCTTTTGAGAACTACAGGAAACCGGCTTCAAAAGACTGAATGCAACAACATTTTATATAAATGTATATCGAATGACGTGACACGGAATCAGGCCATTCGGCCCGACTAGTCCACGCCAGTGTTTAAAGACCACGCACACCCTCCTCGCCTCTTATTGCCCTCCAACCTACACCCCTTCATTCCCTTTCTCCCACAGGATAAGGAGGGGCAGAGGCTGGCGTGGGTATGAACACAGGCAAGGACCAGTGCATGTTTCGCTGCTGATCAACCATCGTGGGCGGAGCGGGAAAGGGGAAGAGGGACGCGATAGTCCACTGCCTTCGCTGCAAAAGTCACTATCTCAGCCGGTCAACACTGTGGTTGGTTCACGAAACAGAAGCAGCATCAAAGCAGCCTTTCCACCTCTCCACGGGAGGTGCTGTCACTCTCCCAGAATGACGTGCGCTCATTTCAGTCTGATCGGCAACAGCCGCTTCTCTGTGTAAACACAAGAGACCCAACTTGTATCATCAGACGAGACAGCGAAAACGCTGGAATCCGTTCCGTTTCGATGGATTTGAACCGTCTCAGCAGTTTCATACCTCGACAGATTTCGGTGACGTCGATGCAGCGTGCCCGTCGTTGCACTGAACGCATTAAGTCGTAACGTCTTGGCTCTGCCTTCTGCAACATTAGCTAAAGCGCAGCGCCCCCAACCCCCACCTTTCCGAACCCCTTTCCCGCCTTGAAGCAAAATATTCTATTTATTTTATGTCTCAAACCAGAAAAATGAAATGCACGGACACGCAGGCGCGCAAAGTCAACAATAACAGACACGGCGCTGAGGAAAATGTTTCTTCCTATTTTTTTCAATCTCTGCAAACCCTGAATCGGTATATACAGTGCACACACACACACACACACCCACACACACGCACACATGCACCCGCTCACACATACGCACACCACAGCCCACGTGTTCTCAAATCTCCCAGTGATCTTCCAGCATTAATGCAATCAATCGTGGCTCGGTGAGTTTTATTTCCAGTTAGCTAATGTTGTACCATCTTCAGCTCCTGTTAATCAGTTTCAGGGAATCTAGCGGAGTGGGCAAGGTATTGTTTTTCTTTTGTCTTAAAGGATTTCCGGATGGCGTTCGGCTGTCAACACTCCTCGCCACCCCCACCCCCTGCCTTTCTGTCCACCCCCACCTCCTGTGGGATGGTCGTGAGAGCGAGCGGTCCCATCATCAACCCGTTTAACTGCGGGAAAGAGCTTCACAGATGCTCTCTCCTGAGCTACGCTGTTCGCCCATTATTGCCAGAGATGCGTAACTGTACAACCAGGTGACCTGCAATTTGTCCTCAATTTCTATCAGTATTATTCATCTGTGAGTAAGATGTTTTTAATATAAAATCGCTCTTGTCTTTGCTGTAATCCTAATTCTGTTTGTTCTTTCTTGTCCAGGGGTGGAGAGAGGAGGGGGAAGGTTCCCATACTTCTTTACTACAATTGAAGTAGTTCATTGCTCACATGGAAACCTTGTGGATCACGTGTGACCCACAACTTTCCTCGTCTGTACCCTTGGTCTCATTGCTTAAAGACTGGGTTCCCCCCCAACCCCGCCCGTACCCCCAAACAGACATGCGAGCGATACTTAAGACCCTCCACATAAACAAACAAGTTGTCTTTACGCATCGCCCTTCACACATGGGTGTGTCTGGAGGCCGTGCGACCGAGAGGAGGAGGGGCAGAGCGACCACATGCCAGGTTGAAGAGGTAAAGGGGGAAAAAGGGAGGGAGATCCAAAGATTGTGGGGGGGAGTGGGGGGAATGGGACAGAAGACTTGTTCACTGACTGGAGAGTGCGCGGGGCATTTGCAGTGACCCGAGGTAACCGAGAAGAGGGGGCAAGGAGTCGACCACTGAAACTACAACCGGAGATTAATGGGGGAAATTGATCTCGGTTTAAAAGCTTTGCGTGAAGGAAAGGACGAGCTGCTGAACAGACTCAGGCAGGCGCTTCGGAATACTTGTGAAAATCCTGAGAGCAAGAGGATCGTTTGCAAAAGCGGGTCAACTCCTGACACACCGATATTAGAATGGGACTCGGAAGCCAGACAGGGATTAGCGTGTGGGGGGGGTGCGGGGTCAGTGGGAGCGATCGTCTCTCTGTGCAATCTTTCATGAACCTGAATTTTCATTAATTCAAGAGCCTTCCCCTCCTGCCAGCGTGACACTCGGCTGTGGGCTCACTCCCACAACTGCAGCAGGATTGCAATGCTGCCACTTTAATAATAACTGAGGGCCTCTAAGTGATGCGAATGCTTAATTGCGTCTCTCTCTCTCTCGCTCTCTGCCACCCCTAGCTCCCTGCTGTGAGGCTACCGGTTCTCAGTTCAATCATGGATCTTATTTGACTGGACTCTAGATTCATCATCAGGCGCTAATGAAAAAAAAACCTCACGCGTCTCAGGTTCTGTGATGTGGGCAAAGCATTGACGGGTGCGTATCGATACCAGGCAATCAATCTTCTGTGCGGTTAGGCGTACAGAGCTTTCAGCAAGACTAACAGTAACGTGTGATGGATTCGCACCGTGTCTGGCACTTGCACGGATTGGGAACAGTGCCTGAGAAGTATGCTTATAAGGTCGCTCTGACTCAATTGTTCGTGACTCATGGTAATTCCCATCCAATTTCTTCCTCCTTGCGTAAATCCAATCTCCCTGCAGAACAGGTTCCCCCCCCAACACTGAGTTCCCTTACAGAATACTGCCCTGACATTTCAAAACAACACACGGAACCCGCATTTTTAATCGTTTCAAGCAGCGATTTAGAAACCATCGGCAGATGGGCTCACGTCCAGAATCCCTCCGACGCGCTCCCTCCTTCCCCTCATTCGAGGCCCGTTTTTACCCCGGAAGGCAACGTACCATGCAACCTGTGGAATCGATCTTGCGGTCAGACACACAGCGGTAGTTTCTGGTGCAGCCTCCGTTATCCCGGGAGCAATCACGGACCGGGCCGAACGACGATAGGAGGTCGTCTGGAGTCTCAAAGTAGGTAGAGCGCATCGCTTCCTCCCTGAGAGAGAGGGAGAAAAAGAGAAGAGAACAGAATACGGTTTCAGCAATGTCGTAAATAAATCAAGCTCGAAAGCAACGAGCCCAAGGTGTGTGTGTGTGTGTGTTGGGGCGGGTGGGGTGATGAGAGAGAGAGAGAGAGCGAGAGAGAGGGAGAAAAAGAGGCCTGACAATACATGCTAGAAACTTCATTCATCTACTTCATCAGTCCGGACGGTTAATGTTACAAAATGTTCAATCCTTTGGGGACCTCTGGTCCAAATTGCAGCACTTAGACTCGTTGAGTTGCTGGTGTCCAAATCGGAGCTGGGTCCAGTCACCTGGGTGTCTCTGGTGTGTTTGAAACATGCTGTACTTCCACTGTGCGTGGGCGGAGGAACAACAACAACAACTTGCATTTGCATAGCACCCCTGACGCAGGGTAGAGTCCCAGCGCACTTGAGGAGAAGGACAGGGGTAGATCCGAGAGGTAAGGGAGGTGCTGGGGCGCGGAGGGATTTATACGTAGCGCCGGTCATTGTGCGAACATCGTCTTAAGACCTTCCTCTTCGACCACGTCTTTGATGGTCCTCCCACACGCCTTGCTCTCCACCCTTCACTCTTCCAACCCCCAGCTCGGGTTCAAGCCCTTGACTGTCCAGTGCTTTGGGACGTTTTCCCAACCTGAAAAGCACTATATAAATGCAATTTGCTGATGTTGTTAAATACAACATTTGGTGATTTAATACACCCACTGAAAGAGCTACTTGTAAAAACGCAGCAACCAATAGGGATAGTTTTGTTTCAAGCGGGCTGGAATGAATGACTTCCCCGTAGGGATGGGAGGCTCGATTTGGCTGAATAATATCTCACTGGCCTGGATTTCATCTGCGCCCAGAGTGAAGGCCCCGACTTCATTAATATGATTAAAGCAGCTCCTGACAGCGACTGCAAACAGGTGAAAAGGTCAGCAGGAGCAGGTTGATTGATGACTGTGTAATGTACTCATTTACATTTCCTCACAGCGGCTAATCCCTTCGCAACAGTCAGAATAGTCACTGGTTTCCCGGCTTGGCACTGGCGGAGAATAATAATAATAATCCTGGCGTTTGATACAGCGGCTTATCACGTCTTCGAGACGTCTCAAAGCGCTTCACAGGTTACACCGTGAAGTGAACTGACTGTAGATTTTGCGATGGCGAAACACCAAACTACCCACCAAGTGTCTGTCTGTCTCTTGCAACAAACACACGAGTGAGGAACGTGGATGTGAGACGATTTGGAACACTTTAAAAGCAGCCGCTCACGCACGGCAAGTTGTGATTCAAAATGCTTCAAAAGGACTGTTCTCACCTCGCTGAGGCTTTGTTGTGTGGCCGGCCTTTCTGGACATTTTCAGCGCCGTGCGAGTGATTTGCCCTGCGTGACCCGGTTGGAATTGTTTCGCAGCGTATAGAACAGCAGCCCACACTCTGTGTTAACATCAAGCCCACACTTCAGCCAGGGGGCTGTGTTTAAGGCTCGTGTTAATTAGCGATCAAGAGCCTCGATAACCCACAGCAACCCACGGCCATCCTCCAGACACGAAAGATGCTAAATCGAAGGCACTGACTATTATCATTGCTATTTCATTAGCCTCCATGCTTGAAGAACGTCGGACTTCAATGTTGTGACTATTTGAAGAAGCATATGGCAACCAATATGGCGTTCAAACAGCCACGCCGTGAACAACCACTTTTATCTAAGGATTGTTCACGAGTTTATTGAACCATTCAAAGCACTCCTCCTCCTCCTGCTGCTGCTCCCTCCGGTCAGGAATATTGACGCTCACCTTGGCTTTAAAGATTTACGTCCGAATCCCAAGGGAAATCAGATATTGCTGAGCAACATCCCTTTCTTAACAAGAGGAACTAGCCCACACTTGCTGAACAGACTCGATTTAACCTGCCCCTGACTGCTCATGACACCTTCACAGCTGTTGAGACTGATTGAGACCTCAAAGCAGCCCCACAGCAATTCGCTGCGATGCCACTAAATTGCCCAATTGTGTTGTAACCAGTGCCAAGGCCACTTTGGTCTCGTCTTTCGACCGGTAAAGGCGATCTCTGCACTTATTTCACTGCAAGCAACGCGCAAGAGAAACGACGGCATCTCCCGACCATGCAGAGATGCCCCCATGCCAAAGCAGTAACTCTCCAAGAGCATGCCATTCGGATAATAAAGCCAGTTCTTGCTGGTTTGCGAGGTCTGGGGGGGAATCAAAGTGTCAGCTCCAATGTGAGAACGTTGACACAGATTTCTGATT
The DNA here is from genome assembly GCF_018977255.1 of Callorhinchus milii. Classification (NCBI taxonomy): domain Eukaryota; kingdom Metazoa; phylum Chordata; class Chondrichthyes; order Chimaeriformes; family Callorhinchidae; genus Callorhinchus; species Callorhinchus milii. Next base: position 14,475,428 of record NW_024704749.1, read on the forward strand.
GCAAGAGCATTCCTCTGTTTCCTTCAAACGTCTCAAACCACTCTTTTATATCAGAAGAGATCATTGCTCACAAAACGCCAATTCAATTCTGGTGATCAGAGACGATTCACTTCACGATATATTCTGTGAAGCGCTTTGAGACGTCTCAACGACGGGGATTGGGCTCTATATTAAATGCAATGATTATTTTATTGTTATTATTTTATTACAACGCACAGAAAACTTTCTAACCGATCAAAATACTACACATTTCTCTCCCTTCTCTCTCTCTCTCTCTCTCACTCACTCCCTCGTTCATTCTGTGAGTTCATTCTTTACTGTCTCTTTTTTTTAAGCGCAACATTTAAGAAGGAAAGTTGAGCAAAGAGATTGCACACAAAACAATTTCCTTGCAGACCATTTTTTTGTGTAATTGCAGACACGGGGTTTAAATTTGATGTGGCTCGTTCCACAGTATCCATCAAGCAATTGCTGAGATAATGAATGTGCACGGGTCTCTTGGGCAAAATGGGGGAAAAAAAACACACAGCGAGAGCAAGAGAGAGAGAGCTGCGGTTGCATGGGCAGCAATATTCAACGCAGGCGACTGAGCGAGAGAGATTCTGCTCACTTTTAATGCTTCAAAAACAAAAACCACATCATAAAAGAAAAGGCATCACTGGAAGATTGATGGCACTTTGCCTGTGCAATAGGCCTACGCAGAGCTTGAATCGATGAGAGCGAGAAAGAACCCATTTCACTTCACGCGAGCGTCTAATGTGCAGAGTTCTGATGCTCTTGTTTGCTTTTTATGTGTAAAAGAAAGAGAGAGAAACATAGGCGAGGAATACGTCCTCCTTTCAAGTCGCGAGGGGAGCTGCTGACAGGTTCACAAACGATAATAATTATCTCCGGAGCCTTCACCACCACAACCCTTCACAAGAATTAACTGTGAACTGTTGTTCCACAACAACAGCAGCAACAACAACGTGTGCCAATCATAGCGCCCTTCCCACTGGCTCGCGTCCCGGGCCGTTTGACAGTCTGTTGGCTGGGAGGGATGCTGCAAGAAACTCCCTGGTCTTATCTGAATAGTATCGTTGACGACCTTAAAATATATCGTCCACTTTCACAGGCTCGGTTGAACCTCTCGCGCGAAGGAGGGCACCTCCGACAATGCAGCGATCCCACCAGCAAAAAGCAGTTACTCTAAGCGCGTGCGATTCGGACAACAAAAGGCAGTTCTTGCTGGTTCGCGAGGTCGGGGCGGATTTCTTTATCTTTTCCCCAACTGGAATTTCTAACCAAAGTTTTTGCTCTCTTTGCACAGTATCTCTTTTTCTCTTTCTCATTGACACCAGTTTGGTAAAACCCGATGGATTGCCTTCCGCAGTTTTTGCTTCCCGGCTTCTCCGCACAGCACAAACCTCCAAGCCCGTGAATCCTTACTGCACTGATGGAATTTTCATGGAGTTAACACAACAGCCTTCCCTGATAGTGTCGTTTGCCGTTTCTCTTCCATCCTTTATCCTCTGTAGTCCCGGTCTTCAGAGGGTGAGAGAGCCTCTGCCACAAAAACCACGTTCCTTTTTCAAGGTGTCAACTCGCCCGGCATTTGAGGCTTTTCAGCACCTCAAACCTCTCCAACTTATAGCGTCTGGTGAGTGACAGCAGTTTCAGTGCGAGGGCTCCCATTATTCCAATGGAGACTCGCTATATTCCCCCGAGACCTACTGCCACACACAGAAACTGTTCTTACGCCAAGGCAGTTCTGACACTGATAAGATATTGAAGTGTGGATACCTGCATCAAGGCCAATTTGTCCACCTGTAGAGCCCTATCCACACCTCCCCCCCCACCCCCAAACCCTCTCCCCCTCCAAACAATATCCGTCGTCGCCAGAAATCAAACTGCGACAGACTGTTTGTCGCCGGTTAGTGAAAAGGTATGAGGAGCTACTGCCGCTTGCATTGTGGAATGAAAGGGATGGCGGACATAAAAGGATGGAATGCAGGCGACAGAGGCTCGCGGTACCAGCCTCTCCCACTGAGCCCAACAAGAGAGTCAGGGCAGGTGTGTCTCTACTGTTAAGGAGCTTGGAAGTGCAGAGCAAGTTAGTGACAGTATTATTTCTCAGGCACGTGGTTCCCAATGAATCCGGGCAGCATAAACAGAGTGCTGGGGATATCGGCACCACAACACAAACCCCTTTGCCCTCGAGTGTGTGGTGCAAACGCAGGACTCACCACCAGAAGCCGTGGTTGAATGGGATTATTATATGCAAAGAATGATATTCCTTGCATTTGTTATAGCGCCTTATCGCGTCTCAAAAGCGCTTCACAGAATGTAGGGACTGCAAAGCACTTGAACTGCATGTAAAGGATTGAGCTGAGTGTTGCCACAGCCTGTCCCAGTTGCAATCAGCGGCTGTCCTAGATTCACACAAAAACCTACTTCTAAAGCCACTGAAGTACTCCGGGTTCAGTGACCCCGGCAGATGACGTGCGAGTGGCTGGGACGGGATTTTTTTTTTAAAAATGGGTTCCCGTCATAAAAAACTCTTAAGTGCATCATCGCAGCAGGACGTGACACCGCTTGTTTGGGGAGAGTTAAAGTCATTAAAAAAAAGGTTAATTAAACTCTCTGCCATCCAGAAAGAATGCACAAGCTAAGAGATTGATTAATAAAAGCTCGCCCCTTCCCTTTCTAACCGTGGTTCAGCTACTTTAGCTCGGTTTTGTATTCCCTCCTCATACGACAGATAAATTGCTGGCTTTGAATGCTCGTTTCGTCGCCCGACAGGATAGAAGTACAAAGTGCTAACTTTAGAAGTGTTTCAATACACACTATACAGGGCGTTCACAAGATCCTGTTACCCCCCACCCACGCCCACCGCCCCCATCGCCCGCCCACCGTTCTTACAAGGAATTTTTATTTTCTGTTGCAGATGAGTCGAGTGTGACAGCGTCTGATACCAGTGAATTTCTCGTCACTCACTCCATCCACGTTACAGAAGGCGTCATACCCAACATGGCAACGAATCATTATCTGCCACGAAAATGATGGCGCTCACACACACACTCACAAACACACACACGCGCGCACGCACAAACACACACGCACGCGCGCACGCTCACGCACACACTCACACGCACACACTCACTCACTCTCACACACAAAGACACACTCACGCACACCCACACTCACGCACATACACACTCATGCACTCTCACACATTCACACACACGCACTCTCACACACTCACAAACACACTCACACACACACTCACTCACTCACTCTCACACATTCACAAACACACACTCACGCACACACTCACTCTCACACACTCACAAACACACACTTATGCACACTCATGCACAGACACTCACTCTCACACACACAAACACACACTCACGCACACCCACACACATACACACTCACGCACATACAACCTCATGCACTCTCACACATTCACACACACACACACACTCATCCCGATCCTCTGAAACGTCTAAAAACAGTGAAACCCCTGTATTGAATACAATTACGTACTTCTAAATACAATTATCATCCTCCTCCCGTGCGTTTCACTTGTCGGTCAGCGCACTGCAGATAAAAACACGAGGGTAGCGGGACTGTGTGGACAGTCTGCATTCTGAGCAGAGCCCTGGTGAGTTGGCGCCAAGTACGTTGAGTTACTGAAGAGGCGCCGTTCAGCCTCTCCACCGAAGGACGGGCGTGCACGTTATTCGCGACTGTAAACCGATGCCCTGACTGCGACCGTCGGCGGTTTAAGTTCCTTGTTGACGTGAGTAACATCCGGCGAGCAGCAGGAGGGATGATGAGGCTTGATTTCCCAGTCGTCTCATTAGCTCTGAAGCTTGCATGTCATTTCTCGAGTCCATTATATGCCATTTACCAAGAAAAACAGTGAAGTGTACAATATGCCGTTTTTCATTTTGACAAGTGGCAAAGTCCAAAAAAAAAAAGTGCTAAGCTTCCAGCACGCTCTGATTTCCCTGGAGAGTTTTACTTCAAGCTTGGCGTTATGTTCCAATATGACACAGATAAGCAGCAACAGCCACAAAACACGTCTTTAGTGTCAAGCCAACTTGAAAACCTCCTCCGTGAGAGGTATTGATTTGGCAAATTATTACTGACAAAAGCTTAGCGTCAAACAAACTTTTTTTTTCCCAGGGAATTGCCAAGAAAGCAATCCAAATGTTCAAGCTGGCCTGAGTTGGGAGAAATGTCCACCAATTTCTTCAGTGAAAAATGGATCTCTGCATTGTCAGAGGCGATGTCCTTCGGATGAGACATTAAAATCAAGATCCCATCTGCCTCTTTAGGTGGACATTAAAAGATAGATGGGAGCTATTCCCAGAGAGAATGGGAAAATGTTCCTGGTGTCCTGGCCAACAATCCTCTGCGCAACTTGGGGCAGTCACTTCACAGTTGCTCGTGGGAATTTGCTGTGCATAGCCTGGGGCAGAGTTTGCCAATAAATATGCCGCGACCACACTTGTCAGCGGTTACTTGTGGAATGCTTTGGAGAGTTTGAGAGCGAGCTGCTCTGAGATCAGGTGTGCTCGCCAACACGTCAATAGCCAACACTTCAAAACTTCGCAACTTTTGTGGATCTTCCACCAAAATAGTGAGGCTTTCACTCCAGCTGGTGTCTAGTCAACTGTGAACGTTTCATTTCCCTTGTCAATTGCTGGTAATTACTTTTTAATGAACCGACATTTCTGTTACATCTGCTTTGTGCGTCAGAAAGTTTCTCAGCGTAAAATGTTCTCCTGTAAACCTCTTTCTTTCTTTCTCTCTCCCTCTCTCTGCCTCTCTCCCCTCCAACGATGAAGCTACTTGAGTGGAATTACAGTGGAACCCTGTGACGTGTTTTAAAGCGTGACTACACAAACTTAAGCGCAACGATGGAGCTCGTCAGGCTTCTGGATGCGGAAGGTGATGAGTGACACAACTGGGAACAAGGGATCTACAACAACAGCAGCAACTTGCACTTATCCAACAGGAGGCCCATCAGCCTGTTTGATCATTATTTCAGCACACCCTCCCCACCGTATTCCAATGACATGATTGAGTCTTGGACTCAAGTTAAGGCTGGAACATCCAACAACACGAGTCACAAGCAGGAAGAAGAGTTAGTTGTGTTAATAACGGAAATTTGAGTTGCATTACTAATGGTGAGAGCTTGTCGGGAAGCCTGTGTGTAATTGTTCAGGTGTCTCTCACCAATCTTCTGGAGTAAAAGAAAACCTCTCTGCATCGCTCTGAGACACATTGCAACCAATTTTAATTTTCAGCAAACCGAAACAATAAGCTGCCGTATATTAAAAAAAAGCACACAGCCTGTGATATTTCACAGATACAATGACATTTTGTGGAAAAAAAAATGCAAATGAGGGTTCCCGAGATCAAGTGTGACAGATGTTCGGTTTATTTGAATCACTTGCAAGTCTAGCAAGTGGGAGAAAAGAACATAAGAACTTGCTAGGCGAAAGAAGTTCAGTTTGCCTGCCACCATCCTGGCAATCGCATGACATGTTGTGTCACAAACTGTATGTAGTAGAGCTCTTTATGTTGCACATTCTCAAAATAGCTGAGCACGGCAGAGAGTAACAGAACCCAGACAGGAAACGGGACTTATTTGACACCCATTATTAATCGCAAACCTACCCAGACCGAGGTCTCTGATCCCGTTACTAAATGGTGAGACGCTAAACCGAGGTCCTGCCTACCTGTTCAGGTGGACGTTAGAGATCCCAAGGCACTAATTGAAAACAAAAAGGGGAGTTTCTCCTGGTGTCCTGGCTGATAACCCCCCTATTGGTGATAGACAAAACAAATAGTTACTCGTGGGACCTCACTACGTGCGAATTAGTGCAGTGAAAATTCTCTAAAGCGCTTTGAGCTGTTTTGCCGATGCATTGGGTAAAGTTGTATATCAAATGCAAAGGTAATTAATAATTATAAAGCTGTTAGAGAACAGATTGTGCAACCAGCTCTTCAATGACACTATGAAAAAAAGGTCCCTTAACTGTTCTTGGGTGGCCCGCTGTATAGTTGGAAGCATTAATATCACAGCAGCACAAACTCTTGTCCTCCCAAGTGTACCTTCCCAAGGTGGTCTCTGCAACCAGCCAGTCATCTGTCACATAAGTGACAGTATAAACCCGACTACAATTAGTAAGCACCATCTCCACTTTCTCAGGGCTCCATTTACAAAGCACGTTTCACGCTGGGAGGAGGTCTCAAAGTGCTACCGAGGGCTGGAGAGCACCACGGCTGGGATGGGAGCTGAGAAGGGGTGAGGAGAGGAAAGTGGGGTCGAAGAGCTACGTTTTGAGACAGGCCTTGAAAGAGTGGGAGAGAACAAGAGAAGTTCTTGTTGCTGGGGAAGCAAAACTGTTGGAGAAGCCTGGTGTCATTTGGTTCGACCCGAGATCTTTGCTGATTCACAATTCCAGAGTAGCCGGCACTGAGCTATCGTGCACGAGAGAAAGTGCGAGCCCTCGATTCATAGACCTCAGAAGGAAATGTTGAGTCCTTTCACTCAGTGGTTGACCTGCGGTTATCTTTGTGGAGGTCGACTGCCTGCATCATGTAGCACTGCTATACCTGCTTCCCTCAGACTGGGCTGTATTACCTTTGGTCTTTTACAATAATCACTATTGATCCATCTCCTTTGCATGATACGATACTCAGTAAAACTCTCATGGAATATTACGCATAGCCTAATGCACCTGGGTATGGTGGGAGGGGGCTTTCACTGTATTGGAGCAGCTCGGAATAAACTGAATTGTTTTTTTTCCTGCAGACAGGGAGAGTGAAATCTTACTCTGATTCCAATTGGCGTTACGTTCAACACTTTCGCGCATAGGGTAAAAATAAAAATATTCTGATTATTATTTTTTTGATGAAATCCTATCAAGTTCACCTTAGTACACTAAGGTTCTTTGGGTGATATGCATTGACCCATTGCCCCTAACTACCCCAGGAATCAAATGCTTAACAACAGAAAAGAAGAGATCAGTCAGGACTCATCAAATGACTCTGTACCAGCGGACAATATCCTGCCACCAATGCCAGTCTCTTAGTAATTTTGAATACCAAGTACGTTAGTAAATGCAATTTAAATCCATTCTTTCAATGGGGCGATGGCTGCAAATGAAGCCAACTGTAGACTGTGATGAATTCCTTTGACAGCGAGCAATGAATATCTTTGGAAGTAATGAATACGTTTTTCTGGAAAATAAAATAATCAATTTGTTCTATCATGTAAAGTTGGCCATTCATCATCAACATCTGCTGTCACAATCCGGCAAAAATAAATCAAATAATATCGGCATTTTCCTATCGATTAAACTATGGGCTTTGGGCAAAATCTCTCCTGGAAAGTTTAGCATTAATCTGGTGGATGAGTCAAGAGTGCAGGTGTGGCCCCGTGCATTGGAAATCTACAGGGATAGAAAGCGCTTTGGAGAGACGGCATCATTTATTTCTGCCATTCAACTCAAACCGTACTACAACAGAAAATGTCCAAACTAAATCTCGCACGAGGCGTAATCCATCATGGATGGATAACCCGCCATGCTTGTCTCACACCCTTAAAGCCAATTACTGACAAGTATCGAACAAACAGCAGGAAAATAATGACAGCAAATGACAGTAAAGCATTTCTCAATCTTAAGGCGAGCGTGATACCAATTAGGCGATCGCAAAACGTGCACGCAGCGTTCATTTTTTAAAAGCTCTTTCTTTACACTTGTAATACGCTCATAGGCTCAAGGGTGAAGCTTCTTCAAATACTTCAGAGATGGTGTTTACCAGGTCTGTTAAGCCACGATAATGCCCGGGGTTAAGTCGTAGCCGATCAAGCATGACATTTAAGCGCTCTGAGTCGCTACCCGGCGTGAGGGGCGCTATGTAAATGCAAGTTGCTGTTGTTGTTGTTGCTGGCACACCATTGCTGTGGATGCATACTGTTGGGTCACAAGGTTATCTTTGTATGGCCTCCCTTGGGGGAGGGAGGAAGAGAAGGTAGATAAGTGGGTGTCCTTTGAGCTAAGGTGACTCGCTTTAGCAATCTTAAGTTTTAAGACAAATGCTCTTCACTCTCCATCGTGAGACCAGCAAAAAGTGCAGCCGTTATCGAACACTCGGGTCCTTTGCGCCCATCAGTCGGGTAAAATTTACAAGCATAGGGGCAGACTAAGCTTTCACACTGAACATTCTCTCCTGTCACCGTGTTACTGGCGTACGTCCCTCGTGTCTTTGATTTTGGACGTCCAATAAATTCTATTCATTCAGATGTCGCAACGCAACCATAAAGGGAGATTGATTCACAACATTTCGCAACGACTGTTTACGGTGACGGCAGCACATTAACACCACTGTAAACCCAGCTCGTAAACCGCTTCAAGATCCTTCTTTGGGGTCTCATTGTGATTCCGCAATGTCAACCGCAACCACTGCCGATTTTCTCCCGGAAACGCCTCCGGCCGCGATCCCATTTCGCGGAAGGCAGAGATAAGATCGACATACGTTCGAGCAACGATCCAGTGGGGGTGAAGTGATCGAGTAGGTAGAGGGAAGGAGTTCAAAGTTCAAAGAGGAATAATGAGGAAACATTGCCCCGAGGTACATTTATGTGGCACGTGACACTGGCTCATCTTCCATTTATCTCTGAAATACAGTGATCTTCTCAAATACAATTTCCCTTATTAATTAGACATTCATAAGCACTTCCATGGCTTTCAGGTCATTACACGGGATGACTGTGTAGCAGCCAATTAGCCCCCGTAATGGAGATTAGTACGTTCAGCAGCTGGTGATTATTTTCTTAAGCAAATTATCGCCGTTTCCCTTTTAGCTTCTGCTTTTTACGCGAACCCTTTCAACAACAAAAAATGCCACCCACCTCGAACCACCGACACACAGCTGAACAAATTGCTAAGATGAGGCTTTTTTTTTGAAAAAAGGAAACCGACAATCATTTAGTGAAATGAAATAAATTTCCCTCCAATTAGCTGTCACCCGCCCTCGATTAGCCTTGACCTTCCCAATCCCCTTCTCCCGATCTCACCCACTATACCCCTCTATTCCATCTCTCTCACGTATACATCTACCCCTCTTTTTTCGATGTGGCTTTGGTTACCTTCCTCATTCCCTTCGCCTTCCTGATCTCCCAAGAGAAGCGAGAGGCCCCGGGTTAGATGTCCTCCTAGGGCGACACCCCGCTCAGGCAAGTTTCCTTACTCCACACGTCTGTTTACCAGCGGGAAGTGGCGATATTTTCGCCCACAAATATACAGTCAATTCGCTTTACGGTATATTCTGTGAAGGGGATAATAATCCCTCCAAAAAAAAGGTCACTCAATCCACAGCCGCACAAGCACAATGGGCCAAATGGCCTCCTTCTGCGCTGTATAATTCTAAAGGTTTGTGGGACGCTGCTGTGCACATTTGGCTGCTGCATTTCACCCACAAATACACAGTCAATCCATTTTATAATAATAATAATAATCCTTGCATTTGATATAGCGCTTTTCACGTCGGGAGGACGTCCCAAAGCGCTTCACAGAATACACTGAAAAGTGAATTGACTGTATATTTGTGGGCAAACGCGGCAGCCAATTGCGCACAGCAATGTCCCACAAACAGTCGTAGATTGAAAATGACCAATTTATTATTGTTTTTAGTTTTGGAGGGATTATTATTAGGCTCTGTGTGGAGTAAGGAAACTTGCCCAAGGTTTCACCCTCTGCCTGGCAATATATCCTATGAAGTGCTTTGAAACGTCGCACCGAGGTGATAAGGTGGTATATCAAACGCAAGGATTATTATTATTATAAATGTTGCCATTGTCCAGGTTCCTCTTAAATGCATTAATGCAAGCATTTAAAACCGATTTAAATGAAAAGTGCTACAGAAATGTATCGCTGCTGCCCACAATACACTCTGTATGGATGGCCAGGTCTGAACTGAATCATTATTTAACTGAACCACTAGCAGACCAGCACGTTGAGGCTATTAATGCTGTATCAGGCGTTGAATATTTATGCTCTTTCAAGTCCTCTCAGCCCCACGACCTTTATGGTCTGGAGCGAAAGACACAGGGGCTTACAAAAAGTCTTTGACAGATGTATAATAAATCCTGACCCAACAAACGCCCCTCAACAAACCAGCTACACGTGTATCAGGTTCCGACTGATTCAAGAGCACTTTCCACCGAAGGGAAAATCATTGAAACGATGCAGGTTTGTTCGCACGACTGACGGATACCACTTTTTTTTCTCTCTCTCTCTCTCTCTCTCTCTCTCTCGGGTTGCGTCTCGCAAAATGACGGAAAGGTAAATTAGGAGAGGAGCACAAGTAAATTAAGCGAACGGCGCACTTTGGTAGACAAATCGTTGACACTCAAGCCACTTCCCAGAAATGATCGATGGCAATCTGCTCGCTCAAATCCCGAAGGAGGTACCGTGGGCGGCTGAGTCAAGTGTCTTTGATGCTCTGTTGCGTGTCGAGGGTGGGGGGGGGGGGTGTCTGTGTCTTACCTGACTTCCCCGGTGTCCTCCGTGACTAAGACGTCTGTCTTGCAGCTGGCGAGCGGACTGATGGACAACTCCACCGGAGGCACCACGAAGCTCTTACTGACCGGCAACCACAACCCTTGGCCCAGGCTGTAAGTGGATCTACGGCAGAAACAAAACGGGTCATCTGTCGAAAACCGTTCAACATGCGCACTGTGATCATCTATAACGACGTGCAAGAAACTTAGGAATGTGCAGGAACCTAAAAAAGAGCCCCACAAATATCTACCTAGCTGTTTTTTTTAAGTGCCATTGCTCCCTCATTCGCATTTCTCTCAGTCTGTTCCCCCGTTCCCCCCCGTCCCCTCCACACCGCCATCAATTGTTTCCGGACATTACCTGCATTATGCCTTTCCGTCACCTCCCGGCGACAGATAAATACTGGAATGTGGAGAGGTTTGGAAATGGCACTTCAAGTCAACTGAGCAGTGGCCCCGGGTAACAATCTGCAATGCAGCCCAGTCCCATCTCCCGAACCAATCCCTGAAATGATTCCCTCATTAAACAGTGCCTGATTCCTTCTTGAGGAAGCTGGTAAAAAAAAAAACTGTGACAAAAATCCAAAATGCAAAACCGAAATGGTTCTAACGTGAAGCTTGTTTTCAAGTATCAAGTCGTGTCACTGACACCCGTGCTCAAATGGTTTAACGTGAACCTGAGCTTTAGTTGGCCTACGTTAGCAATCAATTGTGAAGCCACTGGACAAAGCAAGCTTAATCCATTAACAAAACAGAGCCTTCAAAGAAAGAGTTATAGGGACATAATAAGCCGTGGCGGACTTTAAACCTTCATCAAACAGCAATAGAGAAAAAAACAAATTCCGTCTACTCAATAATCTATAAATCCTGCTTCCAGTTTGTTACAAACATAAGGCTAACGTAGAGTGATCTTTCTATTCCCTTCTCCCTCACGAGTGCATTTAGTTTCCTCCAAAATATTTGGCAGCTTTTTGCTTCAACCTCAGTTTCTGGCAGTGAGTTCCACACTGTTGCGGTCAAGGTTAAAAAAGGGTTTATACACAGATTCCCTTGTGGAGGATGGTGTGGCTGGGTTTTTATACTGTACTCCAGCCAGGGAGAGGTGACCAGCATCTGTGTTTTGTTTCTGGAGTGTTAATTTGTTTCGTTAATCGGCGTTCAAGGGAAAGACTGAATAACAGGTTGCAGAATCAGAAGAAAATGGAAACAGCCCGAAATATAACCAGAGTATTAATCATCCTTTCATTTGATACGACCTTACCAGGTCATCAAAAATGTCCAAACAAATGGCTGTATTTATAGGCGAATGCGGCAGCTAATTTGCGTACAGCATTGTCCCACAAAAAGCCCTGGAGTTAATGGCCAATTTTATCTGTTGCCCAGAAAACCGGGAAAAACTCCCTTCTCCAGCATTGATCTGGATTAGCAGCTTGGACTGTGAGCTCAAAGGACCAAAGTAGGGTTTGAATCCACAGCCTTCCGACTCAGAGGCAAGAGTGCTACCTACTAAGCCAGGCTGACACCAGGAACCAATGTCTAACCGAGCGTTTGTGAAATTTCCTTTCAACCTTTCAGAGCCTCTATGTTCGCTGCTAAAGCACTGCAACCATTAACACGGGTGACGCCCCCTCAACTAAACAACAGACAACGACTCAGTTTTGTTCGTTCTGTACCTGAATATCTTTTCTGGTGCCTGTTCTCCTGTCACCAGGTCATAACCTCTTTCGAGCGTTGTGTACGGCCAGGGTCTGAAAAGACAAACAGCAAAAAGAGCCACAGAGTTACACACGCAGAGTGAATCGAGAGCGACACAATGCATTGAACCGGGCTCGGTGTTGCTCGAGTTCAGAAAATGGTAGCACAGAATTTCACACAAAAAAAGTTGAGATCAATAAGAAAACAGTCCCAAAGCTGCTCGCGATGTACCCTGAACACCTTTGGTTCTCAATGGCTTGAACTGACCCTTCATTTTGTCCCCATTCACTTCTCACACAAAGGTGCTTATGGACTCGATCTGGGGAATAACCAGCATGACAGCCGCATTCGCCTGAAACAGAGAAAGAGGAGAAATATTCAATCGAAAGACAAGTTCACCTCCTCGCTCACATCGCCTTGGGCCAATTGCTTCCCAAATCCAGGAGCACTTTGATTTAACAAAATAAATACTCGTTCGCCCACCAAAGCACCATCCCTCCGCTTCACAGTGAAATCCTGTGAAACGCTTTGAGACGTCCTCCCGACTTGAAAGGCCTTGTTCCAAATGCAGGGATTACTATTAAATTTAATGTGACACCTTTCACGTCAGGACGACGGCTCAAAGTTGCCTCAGAGGGATGACTGTACAGCGAATTAGGGACGGAGATATGAAGCCAAAATGCCTGTGGCAATGTCAAAAAATCGCACACAGTCAATGTCATTGCAATAGCAGTAACACTCACATTCTCATGGTGAGAGTGTCAGTCAGGCCACGCACGAGAATGTCCCACAAACAGAGAATGAGCAACATTCAGAATCCACTACTCTGCCATCTTTTGATGGACCTCTCACAAAGCTCTTAGTCTGAGTCATATTCTTAGACAATCTCTATCCCCCGCAGTCTCATTCACTGGGGACTGAAGCATATCCCCCTAGAGGTAATTTGAACCTTAAGAGCCTTTCCTGCCTGGTTGGATTCAAAAAACGTACAAGACAGATATGCTGCGTGCTCCAAAACAGAATGAAATGGATTAGCCACTTAGCTGTCTTGTGCTTAGAATACTAACGTGGTAAGAAACACCTGCAGTGTACATCACACAACCCACGCCTTCATAACAAGGCAAACCCCCACAACTGGACAGGCAACGTAAAGCTGCTCGTTGGCAGTCGGGCATTCAGCATCTATGCCCCCACACTCTGGAACTCGCAATCTCTCCGCCTCCCTTGAAGTCTTGTCTAAAGACTTTCCTTTTTGGCCACCCTTCCACCCCCACCAGTTGGTTTACGCGTTGGAAAAAAAGACGACAAGATTGTCATAAATCCACAGCAACTGCAGAATTGTAAAGTGTTCACATTTTTTAGCGTGGTCGGATACTAAAGATTAAAAGCTCTGGGACCCATCCTGCAAACTCGGAAGCAGTGATTTATCACTTGTTGAGCATCGCAATTCATAACAAAGAGGCAACAAATTAAAAAGTATACGTTATGAGGCATATGTAAAGGGAATGGGGGTTAATGGATGGGGGAAAAATGGATGGAAACTTAGAGAAAGGCGGAGGGAGGGAGGGAGAGGGGGAGGGAGGGAGATATGAAGCTCAGCGACCCGCAGCAATGTCAAAGATCGCACACAATCAAGCCTGTGCGATAGGACACTGCAATATCAGTGACACTCGTGATGCTCAGCAAATATTTCTGTGCAGCGATAAATCTTATCAGTACCACACGGCTGCTGCCTAGCCATTCATCACTGACAGCCGCATTGTGGCGGAATGAACACAATACAACCAGCACAAAAATTAGTGTCTCGGTGGATGGCAGATAAAACGTCTCACCCCACCCTTCCCTCCTTCGCCCTGAATCCCCCAACCACACCTCCAGGAACCTGGAGCCTGATTGCCTGAGAGGTGATGATGGAGAGGACAAGACCCAGCTCAGCTACCGATGTTCCTCTTGGTCGAGAAGGTAGTGTTCGACACCGAAACTCTCAACTGAATAAGGGAATCGAGGGCCAAGATCCTGGTTCTCGGTACCAGCGTGCTCAGAGCCTTGGCTAAGGAGAAGCAATAAAAGAGGAGTCAAAACGCCATTTGTGAAGGAAATCGGGAGGAGAAGCCGACGCTCAAGTTAGCCGAGCTTCATGCAAACGCAAGTACTGAGCAGACAATATAGGCTGGCTTTGCGACTGGCATCTCAACTGCTCGAAATGGTGACAAGCGCGATACAAATGTCATTTTGAATAGGTATCGTATTGTGTTTAAAGATGGCTTCTTAGGCACGGTAACCTATCTGCCTGTAGATGTACGAAGGAAGAGAAGGCAAGTGGGCAAGCGAGAGAGAGAGTGAGAGAGAGAGGACAGTCATCTCTGAGTCTCACTGTTCCCCCACAAGCAGTTGCAGAATTGGTAGAGGTTGTGCACGACAAGGGTGTGTGAACTAAATCAAGGCAACGCGCGTGTATTCTCAACGGGGCTCTAACCAGATGTATAAGTAAGTAGACGGTTTGACTTACACCGTGAGAGCAGAACCAAAGGGAATATAGGCTTGAAATTAAAAAAAAGCCTGAAGTGGGACTGGAGATTAGTGTCTCTCTCTCTCTCTCTCACACACACACACACAGTGGTGGTGGAGCCAACTCCCAATGGGAGTCAACAAGACGCTGCATTGATTAACACCTTCCAAAGAGCTCGGCAAAGGCAGGGACACGGTTTGGGGCTGGGGCTGGTTGAAGTCAAAGAGTCTGAGAAAGATTTTTTAGCGGAATAGAAACTTGGGATACAGTATAACACAGTAGTTTATGGGACGTGACATGTGGAAGCGACTGCCAGGATGGTGGAAGGCAAAACTGGATGTACTTTGGTCTTACTTCGTCTAGCAACTCTTTTTGTTCTTATGTGAAGATATCTGAGCGGTCAAGGCGGGGGGCGGAGGGTACCAGGATGGAAGACGACTGGGACAGGGCTGGTAGGGAGGGCGGCTGAGGGCAGGACGCTGGTGTGAATGGTCGACAAGCTGGTATAGAGGGGTCTTTGCCCAACTGAGGTGGGATGTTAAAGATTCTATGTAGAGCTTTCTCACAGCAGGTAGAATGGATGGCTGGGTCGTAGGGAAACAGACAGATAATATTTCATACCATAGTGCGGTCTGAACTCAGGCTTGCTCAGCTGAATAGCCAGCTTCTCTGTCATTCTATGCTTTATGCTGGCAAGGAGGCTCAGGGCTAAACCCAACAGTGTAATTACAAACTGGGATAACTGCTGGGTTTTTTTTTTAAATGAGCTTCCGAGACAAACGAGCGAACAAAAAGATCATGGTTTCATCCTGGTCACCCAACCTGACCTGTTGCCTCTCACTGTTAGACACGGCTTCCAATGGTGAAGGTATATCGAGAGGTGCAGTGATATCAGTCAATGGAATCCTGTCACAGCTGCAGTATAGCATGGAGTCAATTTGCGCAGTGACAGAACGAGCCGTAAAGATCTCATTCCCAGAGCCGAATACTAACCGTGACAGGTTAGGAATTGAACCATAGATATTGGGAGGGAGTGACAATTTCGCGTCAGCCCATTAGAGTTCAGACAATGCCAGAACATGACGATTTATGACAACCCTGGAGTTTGCTTTCCAGTATTAAACCCTCCCAGCTGCCAGCGCTATAGCGTCCATTGTTCTCCCATTAACAGTTTATCGCACACAAAGCTTCTCCCTCACTAACTACATTTAATGACTTTGGAATGCAGAATTGTTGCATTTGATTATACCGCCTGATCACATCGTCAAAACATCTCACAGGATTTACTGCAAAAATGCAGTGATGACTGTGTTTCCAGATTAACGTGGCAGCCAATTTGCACACATCAATGTCCCACGAACAGCCATGAGAGTAGGAACAGGGATTCTTCTCACTTGGCTCCTGAAAGTTAACCCTGCAAGTTACAGCTCTGAAGGGTAGAGGTGGTCCTTGATGGGCAAGCAGTGGGAAGCTTGCCAGACAGTGCTTTCGAAGGCAAGCAGCATGGTTTTAACTGGTCAGACTCCAGCAGTTACCCCAAATTACACTCTGGATTCCCCCCTCGTTGCTCTCCGCTGCTCTAAGGTCTGGGTTGTTGATTCACCCCAGAATTGCTCAACGAAAACTGCTTTCAATTAACACAGCAACAATGCATCAGGTAGGTGGGACACCCAAAGCACCGGACAGGCGGACAAATCAAAGAATAATTGGGAAATAAACCACATACTCCCAAAAACAGAAAAGAAGAGAAGAGAGGGACAAGAAAATCAAAACACTTCCAAGGACAGTTTTCCCAATATTTATAGTTCAATTCCTAACCTGTCGCGGAAAATCAAAGGCAGAGGAATTGACGATTCAATCTTGTGGTCCGTGCCAACCTGAAAGCGGGTAACCGACACACTGCACTCGCTCCTTAAGCGACACCTGTGTATCATACTGATCTATCATTTCGATAACGGAGCTTCAAATAGCTTCGCAAAACTTCTCCACTCTCTCGCTCTCTTTCAAACACCGAACCGGGTCTCAAATCTCGGAGAATAATCAAACGCCTGGCAAATTCAGCAAACGTCTAACAACTGTAAACAGTAACATTCAGTAAACGGTCCCGTCCTGCGGCTAATCTTTACCTTGACGCTAGGGTTTCATGTATGGGCTGATTCCACCCTGGCACTTGCTCGCCGAGAGCAGTGAGAACCGGCCAACATAGACACACGTTACACCCTTCTCAGACACAGGACCCACGGACACCACATGCAGATCCTCGCACGAGCACATACACACACACACACGCACGCACACACACACAAAGCAGGCAATAATAAAAATAATAAATAATAATGGTGAGGTATGGTATCGCTCTCCCAGTGTAATAAACCCTCAAAAATTGTTTTAAATAAAAATGTGGTCACTCAATCCACGACTGTTGCAGAGTAATGATGTGCGCAATTGGCTGCCACGGTTCACCCACATAATACATACTCACTACACTGACAGTATATTCTGTGAAGCGCATTGAGACGACTCACAGACACGATAAGGCGCTATATCAAGTGCAACGATTCTTCTTATGAATAATAATTAATAATCCTGACATTTGTGTCAGTGGCAGTGTTCCCTCCAACGTTGGGATATAAAAGCAGCAGAAAATGTTGGTAGTCTGACAAAACAAGTGGCTGAAATATCCTGATCGTAATATACATTGGGGATGGGATTCAGATGTGAGAAGCCAAACACTGATCAGTAAAGGTCGTCAAAATTAAACCACTGAAATTGTCGTGTCGTGTCAAACACGGAAGATTTCTCGGCTTTCAATGGGCTTAGCAGTCGCACTGATGTGCAATCTGTTAGAAGAGGTTATCGGATTTGCACATTCACTGCATAATCTCGCCATTATCTTTACAAATGATGCATTTGCTTAACGTTCGGCCACTATACGGGTCAGTTTCGTGCCTAATTTATTCACGAGCTGCCCGGGTCCCACTCGGTCCAATGTAAATATCCTTAAGGTGTCTCGTTATCATAATTAAGTGCTCAGGCCCGTTGCGAAATGCTGCTTAACACCGACAAACAACAGTATTTATCCACAGCGGCTCTGCAAGATGCAGAGGATGGTGCTCAACAACAGCAACTCGCATTTACATCGCGTCCCTCACGCAGGATAGCATCCAAGGGCGCTCAGAGACATGTCAACAGTGGCAGACCTCTCCTCGATAACACCCAGTCCTCGGGAGGGAAGCAAGAACACCGCTATCGCAGGACACCTCACGCTCTGCAGTGCCATGGTTTGTCCCCCAGGAAATCGTCCGGGTTTAAATAGCACAATTTTCAGGCTGGTTAGTTACAGTCCAATCGGTTATGTTCTTTGCGCCGCTCGCTAACTCTTGCCGAGGAAGGTGGTGGGGGGGGGGTTTAAAATGTCCATCAGGGGGACTGAGGCCCTGGGAAATGTGCCGAATCATACATGAGAGGGAAGGGAACAGAGGGGAACAGGACGGGTGGGAGCTCATGTGGAATATAAACAACAGCATGGATTGGTAGGGCCAAATAGCCTGTTTCCATGCCATACCACTCTGCTTAACTCTATATCGGGTGGGGGGGGAGGTCCAACCTATTGGCTGCTGAGGGCCAGATGCCCTATTTGAGAAACGGCCACAGGCTGCATAAGCAACATATTCATGTTTCCCTTCCAGGAACATAACATAGGATTTACGGGGTTATGGAGCGAGCGGGTGGGCCAGATGGAAGGAAGGGGGAGGGATGCTATATCAAGTGCAAGGATTATTATTATTGCTATGATGATGTTATTACAGTTTAAATCATTCTATAGAGGTTATATTCCAAGTGGTTCTCGGTGAATGGCCAGAACCAATAATCCTGCCAAGCTACACATTATTCTCCACTATCTCAGCGATGGGTGTAAGTGACCTCTATGTAGAATGCCTCAAGACTGTGCTCCCCAAACTCTCAGGAAGCTTGTTACGTTACACTTGTTGTAGCTGAGATTTCCCATCTGTATCTGAGAGACTGGTCTCCTAATATAATGATATGCCCAGTACTAGCAGCAAATATAAATATCGAAGCCTGGCTCTCTCCCAGTATGAACATTAAACCCAGGCGGGGTAATAAGCAATTTTAATAAACATCGCTCAGCAGCCTGTGAGCTGAATACTGATAAATGCTTTACAGTCGGGGAAATATAATGAGCTTTGAAACTTGGAAGAGAGTCGTAAATGGCGGGATGCATAAATAAAATCATAAACTTTTTCTCTTGTGGCCCCGAGTGCATCGAAATGGGAAGATCTCTTAAAAGGGTCGGTCGCTTGTCCTCTCTCTCTCTACCTCCCCTCACCCCCGCCCCCCCCCGAATGTGGAAGGGGTGGGGTGGGGGTGGGGTGTGATCGAGGAGGCGAAAGTCTTGCTTGCAGCTTCCATCTTTTTCCTCGCTCGCTCTCTGTTGCCAACGCACTGCCATCCACAGCAGGATAAAAAGGGCAGGAAGCAGCTTCCGACACTGGTTTGACGTCTTCTGTTAAATCTACTGATGGGACAGTCCGGTGTGACCCGCTTAGTTGGGTTCAGGAGCGCGTACGGTTCCCAGCAGACACTGGTCACCGCTTAGTGACTAGTCTAGATAGGGACTACATGGGGGAATCACAATAGCGCCTAATCCCATCCTCACTCCCTGTGGGTTGTGATGGGGGATTAGGAACCCCCCCCCCGAACCAAGATCACTGAGGCCAATCGAAACTCTCCAATCTCTTGACCCCAGCCAAGACCAGCAAACAACTGACAGACCAGGACTTGACCCTGTGACCGCCCAGTCTGCGGGTCGGTGACGCTTGCACTTGGCAAGGGAGCCTTCACCCATCAGGTCACCGGGAAAGAAATGCACCACAGAGACCGGGACACGATCAGAAACATCTCGACAGCCGAGGAGCAAACACCATCATTAACATGCATTGGAAAGTCAGGACAGGCTCTCACATCCGTCTTCCCAATAAACACACACGCACACACGCCCACACATACGGACGAAATAAAAAGAATATCGCAGCTGTGATGAACGGCGTGCAGCCTTAATTTGTTTGCGTCACAGGTAGATACCTCACTCCAGCTGATTTATGGCTCTTTACCCACCCTCATCAATTAGAACCGGTTACCATCCTTCACGGCTGAGATGTGCTGGAAGTTTTCGGCGAATAATTATTGGGCACGTGCCTCAGCAACTGGGCCGACTGGGCGTTCATTAGACAAGGCAGGAGCTAATCTCTGTCAGCTGATGTGAAGGAAGAAACCCTCACAGCCTCCAACACGCCAGTCGGGCCTCCCCCTCTCCTCTTCTGCAGCACATTCAACCTGCAGCCACCCATCAAATGGTGCAGGAAACAAATTCATCTCCCATTGAAATTGGTCCTTAACTTCTCGGCTGTTTAAGCCTCGGACAAATTGGTTGCAGCGTAGGCCGACAAAATGGGCCGTACCCCAATCTGACTGCACTTCACAGTAATGCAACAGTAATAATAATATAATAGTAAACCTTGCATTTGAGACGTCTCAAAGAGCTTCGCAGATGATACTGTAAAGTGAACTGACATTTGGGAGTTAAGGCCGCAGATCAGCGATGATCTGATGGAACGGTGGAATACGATCGAGGGCTGAATGGCCCACTCCTGTTCCTATGACTGTATATTTTGTGGGTGAAACACAACACTCAATGTCCGATACAGTTGACCAGCGACAGACAAGGGACCGGTCAGTGAAATGGCTCCTCGTTGCTTGCATTGAGAGAGTCGAACGCCCCCGTTGATCAATTGCAGCGAGAACCAAACGCAGCAAAAGTCCTCGTCCACCAAACCCCTCCCTCCCCCAGTAATAGGGCAGAGTAAACAAATATAAGGAACGTTTGGTAAACGTTGGTAAAAGAAGAAGCCGCAGCGTGATTGACTGACCGAAAGCAATGAGCCGTTCCCAGGCCCTTCCCGATAATAGAAATTAAAATCTGACACATCATTTAGAATCCAATTTGCCGTTAATTATAAAGCTCTTTTTCCTTTGTCTTTGTGCTGATTAAGCTGAACGCGGCTTGCGTTTTAATCTGACGTTTAAACAGGTTTAATAACCTGTCCGGTCAACGGGGATCAACGTTTACAATCAGCAGGAAATGAGCTGAAAACCGACAGTGCGGACGAACTCTTCCCTCGGTCTCCTCTCCCCTTGATCCCCATCTCTCCGAATCGCAAGATTTATTATTATTATTATTATTAACCCTTTTAGTAACAATCCTTATATTTGATACAACGCCTTATCACATCATTGAGACGTATCAAAGCCCTTCACAGAATATACTGTAAAGAGAATTGACCATATGTTTTGTGGACGAAAGGCAGCAAGCCAATTGCGCACGGCAGCGTCCCCACATGCGGAACTCTTTGCGGGACCAAAATGCCACATCAGCCCTTTTAAAAGGATTTACAGACTCGCCTGTGCTTTGCGGTAGAGAATTTCACTTATTTTTCTGACCTCCCACTGCCGCAAACTTGTGCCCTTTTGTGACTGACTTGCCGACTGGAACAAATTCCTTTTTTTTTTAAAAAAAGTCTTCACGTTTGATTTTCTTTCCCCTCCCACCCCCCCACGCCAAAGCGCTTCACAGGAGACGTGGTAGAGTGGAGTGAATCAAACACTCGCTTACCTGTGTCCTCGTCGCAGAGGTGCTCGCAGGGCTCCAGCGTTCTTTGGCCGCAAAGATCTCTCATCCACGGCGAGGAGGAGTTGATTTGGTAAAACAAGGACAACCTGGCTGGGTTTAGCCAGTCTGAGACATCCAGGAAACTCCCCTCACTGACGACAAAGCTGCTCCCTGCACAACACAGAGACGGCACTGAACGAGAGGCGCAATGTTTCGTCTCCCTGTGCCCGAGTTAATTCACGGCAACTCACGGTCATTTTGAATGCAGAACATTTCTGGAAGAATTAGGAGCATTTCCATATGAATCAGCTACGCCAAGGCAGCAAGATAAGAGGGCATGGGCTCAGGGCACAGACACCGTGAAGTACCTCTTTACCCACAGGGAATCAACGACTGGAAAGGGGATACCGGGAAAGGTGGTTGAGGCCAGAACGCTGGGACTCGTTACAAAAGCAGCTCGATGCTGTGATGGGAGGTCAGTGGGGCGGGTGTTCTGGAAGGATGAGTTGAAATTGGCCGAAGGGCCTTCTTCATCCGAATCAATCTTGTGATTGAAGCAAAGGGGTTCAAATGTCAATCATTGGCATAAAGGAGCTCAGGGATATCAACTAAATAACCTTCGTTCAACTCACTGTCACGTACTGTGTGCAGTGGAGGCGTTTGCGTTATAATTACAGGAAGTCAAGATTCTCACTGTCGGCTGAGTGGGAGCTGAAGGTACGAAGGTGTTTTGTGGGCCAACATGTATGCGCTATATTAACTATAACTTTGACATAGAGCCTTATCAAGGTCTTTGAGACGTCTCAAAGCGCTTCGCACAGTACACTGTAAAATGAATTGACTCTATATCTTGTGGGTGTTTCGCCCGCACAATATACAGACAAGCAACCGAGCAAACAATGATGACCGGCCGGAGATCATTTCAGAAAAGGTATCTTCTCAATTGGAAGGGATGAATCCACTTACTTAAGGGCGACCAAATGTATTTTTTTTTTTGTTGGGGTGGTGGGGGGGAGGTTGGGGAGGAGGGGAGAGGAGGAAATAAAGATTTTGTGCCGTGAAACCTTCCTTCCGATGCGAAAGTCACGATACAAATGTGAAAGTGTATTTAGTCATCTTTGTGGTCAAGTTCAACCACCTTGTGGTGCACGGCTTGTGCTTGAAGGCTTTCACTGTGCGCCTAATCATTTTACAATGAATCCCAAAGATCCTTAGTAAAACTCAAAATAATGGTTCCTGCGAATAGTTTTGAATGGGTCTTTGATCGATGGGAATAGGACCATTTCTATTTTAGTGGAGCATTTAGCCGTGTGATGTAAAACCTGTCAGATCGCAGCGTGCGGGAGCTCGGAGCAACCAGAAGGTTTGACAGTGGACAGGACCAGGGCTCCCGACAGGACTGCAACGGCAAATGTGGCCAGTGGTCACAGTTAAAAATTGAGTCACAGTGACAAGCCGGCCGAGGTGATTGATCTCGTCCGCTAATTGACTGGTGCGGCTCGGAGCCGAGTTCCATTTATCAGAAACACCCTCAAGGAAGAAGGAAAAATCTAACACAACCTTCAACGAATTAATGGGGGGTAAACACGTCATCAATCGGTGTTTTGAGGCCTTTCTCCCTGACAGCCAACGTTCTCCAATCGAAGAGGTTCGGTTTGACCAGCAATTACGCCTTGGCGAGCGATGTGACATTGACGTTGCCTGACCCTATTCTGTTTGCAGTCTCCGTCCAGCTACTTGTTCAGTTCGAGCTCCCAAGTGTGCGACGTGGAATCGTGAATGCCGGCAATTATTCATTCAAAACAGTGAACGGTCCTGCCCAGTATCCTGGTAGAGCCGTTTTGTTTCACCGGTTTTAATCGGGTGGGCGTACACTATTGCCATTAGAATAGGAACCTCATGCACGTTATGTGCGTTAAATCAGCCCCCTTCAGCACACCGATAGTCGGGCAAATCCTTCGCCACCCCTGCGGCCCCATCCCGGAGTGGGAATGTTCATCTCATTCCCGAAGAGGCAAAACATCGGCGTTTAGAAGATCTCCCGAGATCTAACAAACTGATGGAGCAGGCTCGATGGGCTGAATGGCCTCTTACTCATGACCCTTATGTTCCTGCATTCTCATGTACAATGTTCCTGTGTCTCTCCCCTCCACATCCCACCCACGCACAAAACAATAAAAAAGGCTGTTCTTTATGTGCAATTATTGGTGATATAATGAGCCAATTTACATTAAAACAAAAAAAAACTGCTGATGGTGTGAGGCTTAACGTTATTGAATCCGATGTGAAACTGGACTCATTCACCCCGTAGGCCTCAAAGGACTGCTTAACAGCACAACTGCAGGTTGCCCAGCAATTGCAATTGAATTGCGACGGCTCTCTGCTTTGAGTGTCTCCACCCTCGCTGATCGACTGACTGCACAGCAGACCGAGAATCAAACACCAGCCAGGCGGATGCTCTCGCACTCAGCAAAGCCCCACGTTTGCGCCGAAAGAAAATGTTTTACAACGGCCGTCAGAACGCCTCGGGAGAGCGCGTGTGGGTCTGGACTCCGGGAGGGTCCCCGTGGGAGGGCGGAAAGGGGTAGAATAAAAGGCTCACCGTCAGCGATGAAGTGCTCCGGCACGTGTAAGGTTACCTTCACCACCAGGGGGCACGTCAAATGGGCTCCGTACACCACAGCCAGGACGCAGCTACTCACAGTGATTAAAGTGAGGGTGGTTTTATTCACGGGGCTCCTGGGAGAACCTAGGACACAAAGGAAGGAGTTTTAACACCCATCAGCCTGGCTCGGCTGGTTGCTGTAACTTGCCTTCCCTCCCACCCCCCCCCCCCCACCCAGCACTGAACCAGGGGTCAAAAACCTTCAGCAACGCCGTCGATGTTTTATTCGGTCGTATCTCGATGCATTCAGACGGATGTACGAAGCCTGCGTCAAGGTCTCCCCACTCCGAATTGCTGTCGTAACAATCCTCACATATGACATAGTGCCCTTATCACATCATTGAGTCATGTCAAAAAGTTGTCACAGGATTTTGCTGTGTATTTTTTTGGCGGGGGGTAAAATACGGCTGCCTCATTTGCTCCAGCTATGTCCCACAAACAGCGGATTGAAACGGACTGACAATTTTATCCAGGGGGGGGATTGTTAGCCAGGAAGACAGAAGAAACTCCTTTCTGGTTTCGAACAGGCAAGGACGAGCCGGACCTCAGTTTAAAGTCACATCCAGCAGACTGCGCCTCTGACAACACCCTCGCCAGCCACCACCCCCACCCCACTCCCCCTCCCCCTCCCCATGCGCCCATTCCGACGGTGCCTTTTACTGAGGCCGGCTGTGATGAACACAGTCACTCTGTCGGACATTCACCTGGTCTCGTCTTGGTACACACCGGTTCGACTGAATCACAATTGTTTGGCTGCCACTAAAATGCGCAGGTCTATGGAACATGACCATTTGCCGTGCGTGCGCGCGTGTTTAAAACAATAAACACAAGCATGGATGGACCTGCAGAGGCAGGAGGCAATTTGTTTCGCAATAAATATAGGTTTGCGGCAGTGAATGTCACAGAGGGAGTGGAGCTTCTGCGTCTCGCCCTCTCAACTCGAAACGAGCTGTCGCAAGAAAAATCGCCCCCTTCTGTCAAACTGCTACAGCACAACAGCCGTGTTAAGTGGAGCATCCATTTCAGTGCTCGCAATGACTGGGGTCAACCGGCCTCCAGACATGCACACGGTCCCGACCCGGGGGCTTGAGCTCACAACCTTCTGACCCAGAGAACGAGAGTGCTACCAGCCGAGCCAGGCTGATTTTGAAGCAAGCTTCTTTCTCGATATCTCCCACTCGTTCCGGTTTGTGACTTTGCCGAGGAAGAGAAGCGTTGTAAACCGCTAGACTCTGATCCCTGCGTGTTTAGTGGGACAAAGCAAAATGAAAACATAGCCAATGATACGCAGGGATCAAATACATGGTTCACAATTGATGTATAACCCCGAATAAATGTTCCACTTTTATAAATTATTCAACCTAATGTTTCTCACTTTGTCTCGATGTGCGCTCTCTCTCTCTCTCTCTGTCTCTCAGTTGCCTTCAGTTGCATGATATCCAGGCAACAAAGCATATTTTTTTATTTTAACTTCTAATAACAGAACTGACCCCGATTTCCCCGGGTCTAACTAACCCGCCGCCTCGTGGACAGCGAAATTTCCCGATTTCTCCTATGCTCGCTCACCCCGATTGTTTTTTTTTGCGGGGGGGTGGGGGGAAGGTTCAGGTAGGGTACAGACGGCACACAATCAAAGCTCGCCGTCATCCCCAACGGGAATGCAGTTAGCGCTCTTTTGCAGAGTGACGATGCCCACAGTTCACCTATTCAGGATCCAGTGTCGCCAACTCAACGACGTGTGAGCTCCCAGTCTACACGAAGACCTCAGCGTAGGACTGGGGGTGGGGGTGAAGCGTGCTGTCCTTCAGATAAGATGGTCCTGGCTGCCTGTATAGGTGGAAATTAAAAATCCAACGCGCTGGTCGAAAAGAGAAGGGAGTTTCTCCCCGTCAGCATCCTGGCCAACAACCCCCCCAGGTAAAATCAATCACTCGCTTCATGGCTGTTCGTGGGTCATTGTTGTGCCACAAATGCACAGTCACCACACTTTACAGTAATGCTTGTGAAGTGCGAGGAGACATTTTGATGAGGCACTGCAGCAAGCACAGGCACGAACAAAACGCTCGCGCTCACGCGGCAGTTTCAGGTTGGGAAATGCCTAAAAGTGTTCCACAAAGATGAAACGACAGGGGTGAAAAAGTCTTTTTTTTAAAAAAAATCAAGTGGTTTGAAAGCGACCACCTCCCTCCCCTTCCCCTCTCCCCCAAGTTCGGCACATCAGTTTGACTCAAGAGTTCTCAGCCTCTTGATTGTCACGTTGCACCTAACACATGGCATCGCTCAAAGTTCTCAATGTTATTGACGACTCCAGTCTGAGACACGATGATGACTGGCACTCCGAAGACTATTGATACTCGGAAGGTATTGACCCTCAAGAGTTTCTGTTGTGCCGGGATTCCGTGCAGCAGAACTGAATCGCAGTCGCTGCCTTTCCCTCGCCTGACAGGTGACAACACGGATTGCTCCATTCGATTGTTAAGAGCTCAATTATTTTTCGGAGTGTTACTAAAAAAAAAAGCAACCGGGAGAGAAAATCTGACAGACGCGCACGGCGTCTCTGCACAAGACGATTCCTCAGGAGCGACCAACTGTAGGGAACAAAAGGCTTAAAGCACAACATATGTCCGTGTTTCGTGCTGCAGGACGCTGGAACGAAGATATCCCCCACTTTTGCACGAGCGCTCAGTGACGCTGAGTCTAAGACTCCGGCTGAATTGCCAGAGGACATCACTCCCCCAGACACGGCTGGCACAGATGTCAATTAGCAGCATGCAGCAGAAACCCTCGGTTTCCAGTCGATCAACAATCCAAAGCTGGAACGCACACACGTGTTTCTTTTAGGCCGGAAGGGTGTCTGCGACATGTGCGGAACCCCCATCGCCCAGTACCCAAAGCAGTCTGAGGGTTCCACGTGCGTTTAGAGGACTGCTGCACACAAACTGGCTGCCGCATTCGCCCACAAAAACACACAGTCACTCCACTGTGCAGTGCACCCTGTGAAGCACCTTTTGATGGGCTGAACATCCTTCGTCCTGTGCTGTACATTTCGCTGGTTTCAGTTACAAGTTGGTGCATTGGCTTTCCTGGACTGAGCCCAAAGGACTTAATGAGTTGAGCGCATTTCTGGAGGGGTGGGTGTAGAAGGCTGGGGGTGAGGGGAGAGAGGGGGTGGACAGGGAGAAGGAGGCAGAAGAGGAGGGGAAGCAGAGAGGAAATAATTCAGGAGGGGGGGAAAAGTTTCAGTGACAAGCTGTGTTAAATTAAGCAGAGTTTTCCCGCAGAGATGCATCTTAATGAATCCAGCTACGAGCAGATCTCTCTACAAATCCAAAGAGATGTTGCTGCTGCTTTTTGCTGCTAAAGAAAGGAACTCCCATGAGCAGCCCGACTCAGGAGTCATGTCAGACTTGTGCGCGACCTTGAGTTGTCATCCTCCCCTCGCTCGCTCGAAACCTCAGCCACATGCGCAATGCGCTTCTGGAATTATAGCAGACGGAAAGTGGGAAAGGGTATCATTCTGAAGGAGCGATATGCTTTTGCCCTTTTTATATATAGATATATATACACACACACACATATATATATATATATTCTTATTTTAAAATAAACAAGACAAAAAAAGAGACCTCATTTCTGTTTTCTTTCTACAACAGCTATTTGTTGGCGGTTGTGATAACCAGAATCCCTTCATCCGATACACGGTGGCTTTCATATCAGGAGACCGTCTCAAAGCGCTTTACGTGACCTTCTATTAAGTGCAGTGACTGTGTATTTCTGTAGGCAAACGTGGCAACCCATTCGCGCACAGCTTTATCCTCCCCCCACCCAAACAGCCGTGAAATGAATAACCAATTTTATCTGGGGGAGGGGTGGGTGGGGGCGGTGAGTGGGGGAAATCAGACAGATGGGTTTAACGCCTCATCCAACAATGCAGTCGTCTCCCAGCGCTGCTTTAAAATATCAGATGAGATTGAGTTCAAAGTCATGGCGCAGGATTTGAACTCACCACCTTCTGACTCAGAGGCGAGAGTGCTACCGACCAGGTTGACACCGTGGGTCAGAAGGTTTTGGCCTGAGACCAAATACTCGTGAATAAATAAAAGCAGCTTCCACTGTTGTTTAAAAAAAAATCTTTGATTCCATCTTTTTTCCGGAGCTGCGATCCCGTTGCGCCCTCATCAATTATTCACTGACGCGTATCCATTCCACCATTCCCCCAAATCATTATTCCTGCTTTGTCTAAGTGGTCATCTGAGGACCGACGAGCTCAGGTCATGCTTCTCAATAACACAAGATGGCAGCAACACAGGACTTTCGGTTCCAGGCGACTATCTTGCAGAGAGAATAGCCACACTCCACTTTAATCCTTGCTCAATCAGCTACCAAAGCCTGGGCAACAAACCTCAGATCTCTCTCAACCCAGAAACGTTTGAACAAGAGTCCTTCAGAATCAGGGCTCGTACATTGAGAATCATCGTCATGTATCATTGCGTTTCATATAGCGACAACTTGAAGCGCTTCACGGGATTTACTGCAAAGTGTAGCGACTGTCGGTGTAGGCGAAGACGTGGGCCAAAGTGTCCCACGTACAAGCAGCCATGTTGCAAATTGCCAGCATCGAGCCGTCTTTTTCCCCGATATACCAACATCATACCAGACCCTGCTCACGTTGCCGCTGGCCCGTTCAATCAAGCCGAAAGGCCAGGTGGTCAACGAAACTACAACATCCATATGAAAGGAGCGCCGTGTTCCTCACTGTGCAGTAGATGCCACCGCAGCACAGAGCAACATGGAAAGGGGGAGGGCAGTGCAAGAAGCAGGTGGTGGGATGATTGTGATACATCCAGGAGGCAAGGAAGATAACAGCGAGGGCATATATGGGTGTAATTACCAGGCACCAAACTCATCTGGAGTTCAGATAAGGTCACCAACCCTCCACCTTCCAATTATTCTTCATTCTCTGCAGGATGGCAGAAAGGCAGAAGGAAATAAAAGAAAAGAAGAGATGGCCCAACCACGGCAGAAGGAAGTAAGTGTCGGGGCTGTGTTTTGAACTTAAGGTAAATTGAGAGAGGCTATCTCTACTGAACAGTGAGCCAAAGCTGGAATTGAGAACCATCAAAAGGAGAGAGAAAAAAAGGGAAGGTTAAAAAGGTTTTTCTTTACACACACACACGCAAATGGCTGGCAAAGTCAAGTCTAAAACTGCGTTTAAAAGGGAACCGGATGAATACAGGAGGAAAAGTAATATGAAACACGGTGTGTGTAGTCTGTGTGTGTGTGTGCGCGCGCGTGTGTGTGTGTGTGTGTGTGTGAAAGATAGCTTTGTGGCACAGAACGGATGAGATTCTCCTTCAAATAAATTGTCTGGAGCTAAAATAATTGTTCCCCCCCAACCCCACCACACACACACACACACACACACGCACACACACACGCACAAAAAGGAAACGGACACTTTCCGCACCGAATAGATTTCAGATGAGAGTGTTAAGCTAATAATACATGTCAGTCTGGCTCAGTCTGTGTCTCTCTCTCTCTCGTCTTGGGAGTCAAAGGGTTGTGAGTTCAAGGCCTGGATCAGGACTTGGAGCTTACAATTCAGTGCAGTGGTGGGGGTACGCTGCTTTGTCAGAAGTCCTGTCCTTCAGGTGAGAGGATAAACCTCGATCCTGTCTGCCTGTTTAGGTGGACGTTAAAAATCCCATGGCACTGTTGGAAAAAATAAGGGAGACTGTCCATGTGTCTTGGCCAACAATGCCCCCAAATAAAATTGGTGTCCATCTCCTTCCATGGCTGTTTGTGGGACATTCCTGTGCGCAAATTAACTTGCTGTGTTTGCCCACATAATATACAGTCACTACTTTGCAATATATCCTGTGAAATGCTTTGAGATATCCTCCTGACATGATTAAGGCCCAAGATCAAACACAGGGAGTATTAGTAATTAGCAATTAGTATTAGGAACCATATGTTTTCACACGACCGTATAGTTTTTTTTAAAAAACACTGGTATCACAACTCTGCAATGCACTTCCCATGCGGATAACCAGATATGTGGATAGCTGCGTAAAACACAATAAGATGGTTATTTTATCTTCAGAACCGTCTCTCGCCATTTCCAACTCCACCGCGCAAATCACTTCACACGCAGATTCCCGGATGCCGTCTGTGTCAAACCACCAGTGCGCTATTTTGAACACCTTTTGAGTTGGTGTTGCCTTGCTCTCTGAAGGCACAAACACAACACCTCATCAACTTCTCAATGAATACTTCATGACGCAATTGGGCATAACCGAGCATTGTTAACATCAAACCCACTGCGTTGGGAGTCCTGTAGCTCAGTGGTTAGAGCACTCGCTTTGCAAGCGAGAGATCTGAGTTCAATTCCAGGCAGAGGGCGAAACCTTGGGCAAGTTTCCTTACTCCACACAGAGCGTGTGAAAGTGGATGAAAAACAGTAAAAAAAAATTAAAATGAAATTTCCAGGAAGTAGTTTTTTTTGGGGGGGAAAAAATAGCGACAGGATTCAGGAACTCCTAACGCGGGTATAATCTAATAGATGGGATAATGTGCTGATACCTCACTTTGTTTCACCCGTGTCAAGTGCTCAAATTTTACGAGGGGCTGGGACTCTTTGCTAAAAGCGTAACTGAAGCCAAGAGTGATAAAACCAGATGACAGAAAGCCGATGCCAGTTTAGTGTTCAGGTGACCAGGGAAGGGTGACTGAGGCCAGCAAACTGGAATCTCATCAAACAGCGAGACTGCAATGTAACAGCGAGTCAGTTTGCCACTGCTATTCTGGAAGGATGAGATCCAATGAGGCCAAAAGGCCTCAGTAATCCAAACCTCTGGTGGATGGGGCCTAAGCACTTGATTTATGGAAGCTGGGATAATTCGGCCTCCTCGGAGCATTTCCGAGGCTTCTTTCTGCCGGACGGTTTGACGAGGAGAGAGGGAGCTGGCACCAGGCAGGCTGTGAAGGGAAGCGCCTCAAGGAGGAGCCTCCTGCGGGAGCAAGGCGGCTGGTCTGAAGAATGAACCACATGTAACATGTGACGATTATCCCGGGGACTAAAACAATAGTTCCTGGAATGATCGTATCTCACATCTTTCAGCCCGTCGCTGAGCCAGAGGAAAAATCCTTCCACCGGGATACGAGTTATTTCATTCACGACCCTCTCTGGAAACTCCTTCACATTCTAGCTGCAGCGTTAGGTAGAGTGATAGAGGACAGAAACAGGCCAATAGACCCAACTGGTGTGCTCCTCAGTTTGCTCTCTCCCTTGGCCGCAGTGCAAAATGCATTTACAACTCTCTTGCAGTTTTATTTTTAGCTTGAGAGTTTGTTCGGGGAGCGCTCTGGGAGCAACTGACAGGTGCAAAGCTAGCGCGTCTTAGATCACAAGGCCCTGAACGGGATCACTCTCTCAAGATCAGAAAGCGTCTTTGGAGACGTCCCAGCATTAGTGAGGGTCTGTTTCGTGCCTATTTTACAACAACAACAACTTGCACTTATAATAGCGCCCTCCATGCAGGGTAGCGTCTCAGACAAGGCTATCTGCCACGCCCGAGCCACACACTCCGAGATGCAAACACCTCTCTCTCTCTCCCTCTCTGCTCCTTCCTCACCACTGGTAACAATCTGACAGAACAGTTAGTTAAGAAGCAAATTGCCTTTGTCAATAATTGAAGTGAGTCAATAATTGAACTGCAGTTTTTTTTTAAAAAAGAAGGCCTCCCGAAACATCGAAGAGACTTTTGGGAATTATTAATGCATTGATCAATGCCTGAAACGCAGCATAAATCAGATTTCATTACCATCGAGACGCAGTGATTGCTGACGGCTATATGGACAGAAAGCAACTTGGGCTACGGCAGTTGATTAAATCTTTTTTCTTCCCTGCTGAATAATAATAATCCATATATTTGATACGGCATCAGACATGTCAGGAAGTCATCACACAGCACTTGGAAACCTTAGGCAAGTTTCCTTCCTCCACACGCCTCTGTTTGCCGAGCAGTGAGTAGGAACCCGTCGTTAATCGATTGGCGGATCGCTTTCTGGGGGTAATAATCCCTCCCCTCACCCCCAAAAAAAAATCCGCAGCTGTTTGTGTGACAATGCTGTGCACAACTGGTTGATGTGTTGCGTCCACAAAAGAAAATACGGTCAATCCATTCTGTGAAGCGCTTTGGGATGTTTCAACAACATAATAAGGCATGATATCAAATGCAAGGACTATTATTATTATTACTACTACTATTTCACTGGAAAGTGCAGTGACTGTGCAGTTGTAGAGGAACACAGCAGCCAATTTGCGCACTGCAATGTCGCCCGAACAGCCACAAAGCTATTTGGGGGAATGTCGGCCAGGACATCGAGGGAAACTCCCTTCTCCTTTTCGGTTTGCGCGTGGGATCTTTAACGTCCACCTGATACAGGCAGATGGGAACCACTCTCAACCGAAGACGGCACACGTCCGACAATGCAGTGCAACCCCAACAGCACTGCACTGGAGGTGTCACTCAGAGCAGTCACTGGGTTGGAAACCAGCCAGTCTCGGTTCTCGAAGAACATTGAAACCCTCCCATTTTGTTTAACATCACACAAAGCCCAGCACGTTTGGCGTTGGTTCGTGAAGCTCTGGCCGGGACTATCTGGGCTGGGCTGGGCTGGTTGGGGAGGTGGGGAAGGGGGGGATTTGCCCACCCATCGCTCAGTTCCGTTTTCACAGCCTGTCAGTCTTGCGGCCAGTCAGGTACACCAGGAGCAAGCAAAAATAATTGGCGTCTCACCCCCCTCCAATTCGCTCGTACTGCTGGGAGCAGTGATGAATCGCTTCCAGCAGTGTTAACACAGCAATGGAGTCTCTCTCCCTCTCTCTCTCTCTCCCCCCATGAGAGAAGCCAGAACTGCAGCTGGTTTATACATACACGACGAACACACACACACGCGCACACACACACGCACAAATATATAAGCATGCACACAAATACATAAACACATACACAATTATGCAAACACATGCATACATACATACAAACAAACAAACATGCGCCCACAAGTACGCAAATACAAACACACGCACACAAGCCTTTGCAAGCTTTCAAGAGTGGGGGTGGTGGTGGGGTGGGTGTCGAAATTGTCCCGGCTCGACATCGTACGACGCCACGGTCAAGCACTCTGGGACGTTACCCAGCCTGAGGGGCGCTATATACGTGCAAGTTATTGTTGTTTTGGTGGTGGTGGTGGTTCTGTGGCTCTGTGGAGACATTCTGCGGTTCACCTTTTACAAAAGCTGGAGAGAGACGCGATCGAAATCCCTTTTTCTCGCTTTGTAGCTCGATTCATCTCCCAACGGTGGGAAGCCCCGCGGAAATGAGCTACCGGGAGCGAGAACTCACAGCAGAAGCAGAACACAGAGCGAGCGTCTCACCCTCAGGACCTCATCTTGTAGAATTCCTGTTGATGTGAACATCCTTCTCTTTTGAGCAAGTTGTTCTTTATCTGTGAACACGGAAATTCATTGGGGAACCGGCTTGAGGGAATTAGGGCTAAAGTCAACGATTAAGAGTTATTTTCATGAATACAGTTATTTGGTTGGCGGTTGGGGCAGGTACATCAACCCACAGCAACGACAACTTGCATTCAGACAGCGCCCTTCACAGAGGATAATGTCCCGGAGCATTTCACAGTGGGAGAGTTGAGCACCAGGCAACAACAACAACAACAAGACTACATTTGTATAGCGCCTTTCACGTCGGGAGGAGAAGCAAGGCAGAAGGAAGCAGCGAGGTGAGCACAGTCACAGTGGCAAGCTTCAAAGTGGGGTTTAACGACAACAACAAGATTACATTCTATAGAGCGCCTTTCACGTCGGGAGGACGTCCGATTTGAAACTAGATGGGGGGGGGGCTGGGGTGGGGGTAAGGCAGAGGGATACAGCTAGGGATTTCCAGAGGCAGGAAATTACACCAATGACTTAATGACTTAAGTCTTAGCCACCGATGGTGATGAAGAGGGGTGGTGTTAGCTGACGGGGGGGGGGGGGGGGGGAAGGAGAGAGGGGGCAGTGGAGTGGGAGAGTGGGGCCTGAGACAGTGGACCAAGTCGGCTGTGTGCGAGAGGCCGTCACCCTTGTGCTTGATTATTCCGATTTACTTACACATCACAGTCACATTACAGGGAGGTGTGAGCAGAAGCGAGCGCACAATTCCCGGGATGGACATCCACTTTAAAGGTGGAATGAATCTGATGCGCGCCTTTGGATCAATAGGGTCAAAAACTTGCTACAAACCCAATTTATTATGTACCAAATCCTCGATCGATACGTACGTACAAATCGTGCACAGAGGAAAACCTCATAGAGTTTTAGTCACACTGATGCTTTTATTCACTGTATTTAAACAAAAGGTTTTCCAATTCATTTCGCTCACAAAATATACAGTCAGACAACTTTACAGACTATTCTGTGAAGCGCTTTGAGTCGTCTCGAAGATGTGGTAAGGCGCTATATCAAATGCAAGGATTATTATTATTAGCTGGGGGGGGGGGGGAGAGAATATTGGCGAGTCTCAAGAGATTCACGTGGCAGGATTAAGGCAATAAAGCCAAATATTGCAGCACAGAACCTAGTTGAAGAGTAAGTCGTGAAGCCCACATTAATCTCTTGCCCTCGGCTGCTATGTGGCATCACGCGATTGAAGACTGACCACTGCTTACTACACATTCAGGGTGAATTGTTAATGGCGTGTGTGTGTGTGTGTGTGTGGTGTGGTGTGTGTGTGTGTGTGTTGGCTGAGATGAGAGGCTGTGATCGAAGCGTTCAATTGGCAGCTTGCCTGACATCCGAGTACTTTCTTAACCCAGAGTTTTGTAAACTCCTTTGGTGTCGATTTCTGGTTTGGATACTCGGCACGGCGATGGGTTTCAGCGCAATAACCTCCGGACGCACCAAGACAATGGCACAAGAGAGAGAGGGGGCATGGGGTTTGGTTGTCGGAAAGTGCAGCTTCAAGACAGACACCAGGAAGTTTTCTCGCTGATCGGAACAGGGTCACCAGGAAGGGTGCTGGAGACCGGGACATTGGGGGAATCATTTAGAGAGAGAGAAAAAAAATGCTGTGATTGTAGGAAGGCGGGTGGGTGGGTATTCTGGAAGGACGAGAGCAAAATTGATTTTAGTGGTTTCCCGATGCCTCTCCCTTTAGATGTTACGAGATAAGAGGATGGGAGTTGACTCTGAGCATCAGCATTCAGTGAATAACCTTGAAATCTGCCATGCCCGAGCCTGCCCCGTTGCTAAGGTTTGATTACCCGCCACATGGCAACAAGAGAAAGAGTTCCTGCTGGGGTGCTGCAAGGGGTTAATAAAGGCTCCCCACTGAGCGGCAGGGGAAGCTAAACATGGGTTTGGTTTAACAATCTGTCAAGACTGGATGCGCTCCGCACGGACCCATTGATCAGTCCCGGGATCAATAAGTATTGAACGTTTCGCTCCATTCCTCATCTTCGGGCTCCCGCAGTGGGAACCACTCTTAACTTCACTCACAATAACACTAATGGCAAACGGTTGTGGAATGGAATGAGGTTTGCGTTCAATATCAACTTGGACATTTACATCCCCTTCCCCCCCCCCCCCCCCCGACTGCCAGCTATGAGGGCTGAGAAATACGGCGACCTGGGCGTTGATGAGTTAACACCAAACATTTCTCTGCCGTTCACTGTTCCCTAAATCACACTCCCGTTTTAGCTGTGAAACGCCTTCACAGATCATGCCTAATTGGGCACTTTTAATGGAAAGCAAATGAAACGGGAATGCTTCAAGCGTTGGCATTGAAATAGTGTGAGCGCCGTGGGAAGGAGCTGGCAAAACAACGCAGGCGGTGGGCATGGAAAGCACAAAGTAGCACAAACTCTGGCTAAGTGAATTCAGCCGAGCTCAAAGCGGCAGGCTGACACATTAGGCTGCGTGAACCTTCGGTGAATTTACAAAGAGTTCAGCTCGAGCGATAACATCTGGCAATCCCCAACACAGGTCAGATTACCAGCGCAGTGTATCAAACAGTACACGATATTACGGCAAAACAAAATACATTAGAAAAAAGATCAAGATGCACACACACACACACACAAACACACACAAGATAACGCTGCTTATCTTCAATGCAAAATATAAACACTTTGCAAAGCCGACACGTGGGTTTTCCCTTCCCCTGCCAGATAAACCCGTTTATCTTGTGTTCTGTGCCTAGGTTGTTTTATCCCCAAGGATTTCCAATCGATTTCTTTGCTCCGTCCAAACAAGCGACCGAGAGCACGTGCTCATCAATGGCCCACGATAACCCCAGGCCAGGCCATTGAAGAGATCGTCTCAGATATGAGTGATCCGTTGAGCAACTCCAAAATGGGCTACGTTGTAAGAAGAAACTCAGCTAACTCTCCGGTCACAAACACTGGCCGAGGGACACAGTATTTCACCTTACCAACCCGCCCGTTCCCTCCGCTCAGTCGGCTCTGGCCCGCTCTATGTCCCCCGACCCACCCGCCCCACCATTGGCGGGAGAGCCTTCAGCCACTCCGCCCCCAACCTCTGGAATTCTATCCCCCGGTCACTCCGCCTCGCCCACTCCTTAACCTCCTTCAAGTCCCGCCTCAAGACCCTCCTCTTCCACCATGCCATCGGCCACTCCCCTCCTTTACCCCCCCAACCCCAGCTCTGAAATGCTGTACACCGTCCTCCCGACGTGAAAGGCGCTACACAAATGTAATCTTGTTGTTGTTGTTGTTTTACTATTGCACTAATCATTGTCACAGAGAGTTTGCACTGGGGTGAAGACATACAAGACAGCTGCCACCGCACACAATCAAACTTCAATCCAAGGCATTGCATGGGTTGTGGGGGCAATTTTTGCTGTTTGTTAAATGAACAGAGGAGATGCAATTGAGTAAAAATGGAATCGGGCGCATTACTGAGAATATAACCATGAGTGACTTTGGTAAAATGAGTGACGCAGAGAAGCATAAGGTTTATTTCAGCTAGGATACGACTGATTTATTCCCAGAGAGTTATTGGTGCCTGACCTGTAATTTGTTCATTTGTCCAACGTCAGTGGGGAATAACGCACAGTTGGTGGGAGGACTGAGATACAATAGAGATATTTTGGGCCCAGAAAACTCAACTCAAGGCCCTGTCAAAATGATAAATGTTTGTGCGGAAATTGGCTGCCCCGTTTCGCCCACAAAATACACAGTCAATCCACTTTATAGCATGTCCAGTGAAGCGCTTTGTGACATCTCAACGGCGTGATAAGGCGCTGCATCAATTACAAAGATCTGTTCTTAACATAACATGTAGGAGCAGGAGGAGGCCATTCGGCCCTTTGAGCCTGCCCCGCCATTCAATCATGGCTGATCTTCTAGTCTAACTCCAGCTAATAACCTGATGCTGCCTTATCCCCATATCCCTTAATCCCTTTTGCAATAAGAAATCTATCTCAGTGTTGAATATGTTCAAGGACTGAGCGTCAACAGCCCTTTGAGTGAAGAAATTCTTCCTCAACTCAGTGAGAAAGGGCTGCCTCTGATTTTAAGGTGTGACCCCTGGTTTTAGTTTCTCCAACCGGTGGAAACAATCCCCCACTATCTACTCTATTATGCCCTTTGATGATCTTATAGGTTTCTATAAGATCCCCTGTAATTCTTCTATATTCTAGAGAATATAGGTCCAAATTGGTCAGCCTACCCTCGTAACTCATCCCCTTCATCCCTGGTACTAACCCAGTAAATCTACGCTGCACCCCCTCCAAGGCAAGTACATCCTTAATAATAATAATAATAATAATAATAATCCTTGCATTTGATACAGCGCTTTTCACGTCGGGAGGACGTCCCAAAGCGCTTAAATAAGGAGACCAAAACTGTACACAGTATTCCAGGTGCTGCACACAGTATTCCAGGTCTTCTTCTTGTATTATTTATCATAAAGATGCACCAAAGGAGGATGTGAATGCAAACGGGTCCGAAGGCAGAATTATCTGCGGTGTGTCTGCTGACACGACCTGTGCGAGATTAAGCCTTGCAGATGTTCCTTTGATGGCGAAACAAAATGAAACAGAGATTTATTGGCAGTCAGCGTAGAAGTCTTGGCACGACAAGAAAGAGGGAGCTATTGAAATTAGAAAGTTTAGCCTGCAGTATCCTTGAATCTAATCGCACACACCTTCCAGTAAGTCATGCACATTACACTCTGCATTGATATAAGGCTCTGCTCTCCTGGTACATGCTGAAGGGGAACTTTATGACGCCTTGCGATATCGAAGCGTGAATTTCCCTTTACGATGTCCCGCACTTTCCCGGCATATTGCTCCCCCCCCACCCTCACAAATTGCAGGCACGCTTTTCCTGAAAACGATTACGTCCTCGCCGACTTAAAAAGAAACACAGCAAAAAAAAAAAAGAACCGGCGGAGGCTGTGGCGTTAATAATTGAAAAGTCATTCCATGAAATATTAACGCGATACAAATACCTAACCGATGGCAAAAACGGTATTTAATGGCTTATTCTCCGGGTAAACTGGATCGTTTGGGAAAATCTGTGTGCCACTGATTCTTCTTCCAAACAGCGGAGGTGTCAGCTTGGCTCATTGGTAAGATTCTCAGTGTGAGTCAGAAGTTTTGTGGGTTCAAGCTCTACATCAGGACTTTTGAGCTCACATGGTCTCGTGACATTCCCACGCAATTCACTGCATTGTCGGGAGGTGCCGTCCTTCGGCTGGGACATTTAAAACTAGGTTCCTTTCTGTCTGTTTGTTCAGGTGGACATTAAACATCCCATGGCACTACCGGAAAAGAGAAGAGAATTTCTGCTGTGTGCAAATGGCTCCTGCGTTCGCTTGCAAAACGCACAGTCACTGCACTTTCCAGTATAGTCCGGTGAAGCGCATTGAGGCGCTGTATCAAATGTGAAGATTATTAAATGTAGAAGCCAGTGCTTCACGGGGGAGCAAAAAGAAACACTGCCTTTGCACACTGCTCTTTCACCTTGTAGGCAGCTCCGAGCAGTTTTGAACCCAGTCCAGACTGACTGGATGGATGAAAGTCTGCTCTGGCAGCTGTGAAAAGACAGCAGATTCTCTCAGCCCAACTCCCACCAGACGGGAATAGAGCCCGTCCTCAGAGCCTGTCCTCACTCTGACAGTAATTGACAGTAATTTTGCTATTACCGGGTGCAAAATGGAAAAACGCTCCCATTCCACAGCACTGTCACGCTTAATCTTGAAGAACCAACACACAGAAGCACGCACACACGCACACACACACACACACACACAAGCTCGTGCAAAGAAAATTGCTCAAAGCGGAACGCTTCACTGCTCTGAGCTACACTTAGCAAATGAGAGGAAAATGCAAAAATCCATAAGAAATCAGCCAGGAAAAATCACTTATTCTCCTGTTGTTATGTATTATTTAAAAGTCAATCCATACAGCACTATATGCATGGATCTTCCGAATGGATTGCTGTCAGTGGGTTACTGCAGACCACAACCACCGGGTTACTGAGCACTAGCAGTGTTAATAAAGGAGGCAAGGACTCTTGTCAATTCAATCCATACTGAATTGAGCCACAGCAATACAGATCTTTATCCCAAACCAAAGGGGACTGTCCATCCGGTCCCGAACGTCAGCATTCAGGACGAAACAAGATCACAGAACAACAGGTCAGTTAAACCGAGACTTCGTCTGTCTGTCTGCTCGGGTGGACGATAATTATCATGTGGCACTATTAGAAAAGAGAAGGGAGTTTCTCCCGTGATTGTCCTGACCAACGTTCCTACTGCGAGCCCACCCCTCCGCCCCACGCCCCACCAAATAAAAATGGTCATTCACTCCATGGTTGTTAGTGGAACATCGCTCCACAACAGGCAAATTAGCTGCTGCGTTTGCTTTCAAATTACACGCTTTACAGTGGCATCGTTTTACGGTATAGCCCAGCGAAGAGCTTTGAGACCATCTTGACGGCAGCATAAGACGCTGTATCAAATGCAAGGATTATTATTGTCCATGACGGAGCTCTTGTGCTCTCCTCCTTCGAACAAACGAAGTCACTGTTTGCTTAATAAACTGGGACATTGTAGGAACAAGGTGCCTCGAGCTAGAGGCGTCCGTGGCAGAGTCACCGTGAAATCACCAATAACGAAACCTGCCGGATTCGAAGCTTTTAAATCCCTGTCTCTCTCCACAAAACGCTATCAAACACGGCACGACTCCCTTAAATGGCACCTGTTTGCCTCTCTCCCCACCCCCCTCCCCCAGCACCCCTCCACCACACACCATTCATACTACTGGATGGTTTGCATCGCCATGTTCAGCCTGCACCTTTCCGTTCAGCTGCAATGTTGGGAAATTCCTTGGGAAACGCACGGTGCAAGGGAGGCCAGTCCCATCTCAACCTTCGACGGGCTTGCCACTGACCCTGCTTAAAAAAAATGTAACACTCCGCAAAGCAGGTCCTCAGATAGATAACCAGCTCCCAGGCTTTCATTTCCACGCTCTACATGTTCAAATTTCATGCACCATAATTTCGGAGCAGTTTAAGAGTCATGCTGCAATATTATATCATTTGAATTTTATTTTCCTTCGCATTCAGCATTCATTTATGTTTCCGCCTGCTCCATTTCTAACAACCTCCAAACCACCCCCCACCCCCACACCCCTACACATCCACCTTTTAAATACTTTAATTCATCAGCCGAGCGGCTGATCCTTGTGAGCTTCTGGGACGTTCCTTGTGCAAATTGGCTGCCTCGTGCGCCTTCAAAATACGCACAGTCACTGCACATCGCAGCAAAACCCCGTGAAGCGCTTGGAGACATCTCAAAGAGGTGCTACGACAAATGCAAGGATCACCGTTGTTGAGCTGTACATTGCAAAGGTGGCTGGGCTTTCAACCCCACAGGGGCAAGCAATTTCTCCGTGCCACCATTTTGTTTTGCTCACTATAAGGTACAGTCACAACGATTTAACAGTATATCCTGTGAAGCACTTTGGGACAGGAAAGGCCTCCGCACTAAATGTAAGGATTCCTATAATAATAATTATTATTATTGTCAGGCAAATACTGCGTTCGCTTCTCTGTCTGTACTGAGTAGCAGAGCACTTACCCTCCACGTCTTGCACAAGTCGGGATGAAAAACCGTAGAGCGTTTAGAACACAGGAGGCCTGTCAACCCATCTCAGCTGTGTTGGCAGCCCTCCCCTCCTCTACACACACACACACACACACACATTAAATCCATCTGCACAAATCCCATTAGTTTCGCTCTGGTATCAATGAAATTGCCTTTCAAACGCTACCACAGCTAATGCCAAATTCAGAGTCAAATCCTTGCTCAACGCTGCTATTTTGGCTAAGGTGGGTTTATCTACCTCTGGGCTACAACGTTACAGGTCAGAGAAAAAAAATATCCCCATTAAGACCTCAGCTCAGTCCTCAGGTCCCTGTGGATTAGAGAACTTCAGCTAAGATATCGAGAGGCATTTCAGACCACAAAGTGCAAGCAGTGCATTCCACTCCGAAATCTTCACGGCAGCCCACAACAGAAACAGAATGAGTTGAAGAATAACAGAATTTGGACCCCTCAGTTTCAAGTTGATTGCCTCTCCCCTTCACCGCCCCCACCACCCCTCCTCCCCACCCCGCCTCAATAATTAACTTGGTGATGCGCTGGAAGATCTCGGGTGTTTCGCCCACAAAATTCGCAGTCACGCTGCAATATATTCTGTGAAACGCTTTGAGAAGACGCGATAAGGTGCTGTGTCAAATGTAAGGATTATTATTAATGTTACGATCCAGCCGTTTATAAAAGACCTTCGTTGAAATTTGAGCGAAACTACGAGCTCTTTGACGGCCGGGAGTCTGACCCACTCGGGCTAACACGCGGTGATTAAAAGTCTCAAGATCCAGGAGGTGAAATCTCCCAGAGGCTGGGTCTCTGTCTGCGCTCTCTCTGCTGTGAACTGTGATCAGCCGAGGATAAAGCTAAGTTACTAATCCCCCGTAAACCGAGGGTTAAGGCTGCTGACACGAAGCAACGCGCAATTGTTTTTTTTTCAGAAAAAAAACACACGCGCGCAAAAAAAACGTCAGCAGGAAAAATGAACTGGGCATTTGTAGTCGAAAGTTTGCCTTTGCCATTTGCTTCGATTGTGTAAACACACTATTTAAAAACCAATAAAATGCTTGGTTGAAGTTTGTCATTTGAGTTAATCCACTTTGGGGATTTATTCCCTGTATTTTCAATTCAGGTTTTTTTTTGTCCGTGACGTTTCGCTATCTGATGCTGAAAGGACACCATCTGGATGTGTGGTATGAATATTCATGACGGATGTCCAATTTTATGGAGTGCCACTTACAGTCTCTGCTAAATTATCGGTTCAAGAATTTCCACTGACTATTTAGAGGATGGATTCTCATTAAGAATTGAATAGATGCTTGAAAAGGAAAAACAAAAGTTTCAAGGCGGTGGGGAAAGTTTCAAGGGAGAGGGAGTGGGGACGAGTTGGGTATTTCTTTCAAAGAGCTGGCACAGGCACGATGGGCCGAATGGCCTCCTTCTATGCTGTAACATTCTTTGATTCTAAGCTTCTAAGAATGGTCCACTATTGCTGAAAAAGACTGCTCAGTGTACGCCCGTTTTAGGAAATGCGGTTCAAAGAAATTCACAAGCATTTCAAGGACCTTCGAGCGAGCGGTTTATAAATGATTTTAAAATAAAAGTACGGGGAAGCACAACACAGCTCACTGCATTAGGAACGAAAGGCTTTAAAAACCACTGTGAACAATCAATAATTGAAAAGAAAAATAATCTGGGTCCCCAAATGTATTATGTATATTCCTCTTCCCATTTCAATTCGGTTATCAATGGCTTTTAAGGGAGAGGAATGTGACCCAGATAAACTAATGCTTCTTGAGATGGCTAATGACTCCTTTGCATTGCAAAAACCACTTCAATGAGAACAGTGCTGTCAACGCTGGAAATATCATGGCTCTACTTACACTGTGAGGTAAACTCCAAAGTTCTATGTAGACGCGACGAATACTAATTTATCTTCCAACTTTGTCCTCCTGTGATTCTCCAATTGCTGATAAAATGCAGTCACTTCAGTATAAAAAATGATGAGAAGCACTTTGAGACGTTTGGATTATGTATAAGTCGTTATATCAAATGCAATTATTATTATTATTATTAAGCAGTAGTAATAGTATTTGTTTGAATGCATTGAATTTTGCCCTTCAGGTCTAGGAGGTCACCTTTGACGTGATTTCCACTTTGCCAACCACTCTTTGACGAGCTTCATTCAGCCCCAGAAACGTGTCTGGTTACTCTCAAGCGGCTGCTTGAAAGTTAATGGCAAGTCAATTGCTTAATTGCCAAGTCATCAGGCAAGGTCGCAAACTCCACTGTGCACCGCGCTGATGTGAAAACAGCTGAAATGTGTGTTCGCGGTTACCAGCGGAGACTGATCTCACTCTCAATCTTCACATCCTTCAGTATTATCATTCTTTTTTTTAAAGTGCAGCACTTATTTCATTCCCTTTTCCTGAAAAAAAAGTTTGGTGGATTTTTGTGATTCAGCATCAGGAGGTGTTTTTTCTCCACACACGTTTCCACCCTTCCAAATCCCTTCACCAATACCCTCCTCCTTCAATGTGTCCATCAAATTTTCTTTCTAATACATTCAAGCTTTCTAACTTCCACTTTTTTACAGCTTCTAGTAGTGAGTTCCACATGTGAAAGTCTCCAGGATTATTATTAATATTGTTATGTATTAATATAGTAAAGCCTCATAAGTCGTATCAGTTGGCAACGTACATCTAATATGACTCAGGCAGATGCACGACTTAGGCGATTATACATTTTATACAGATCAGACTTATGTGAGTTTTACTGCACTAATATGAGTGGAACCAATTGCCAATATTCATCTGAATGAAGACCTACGGATAAGACGGCATATTGTCATTGGCTCACACGCTTCACTTTACGAAACCCAGCCGCCCTGGCTACTGTCGATGGCAACGGCTGAGGAGTTTGCCAATTTGCTAATGGCATTGTCGCCGTGTATTAAACATGAGGACAAGTCAGCGGAGTCGACAACCGTGTCGACACAAACAGCAGAGCAGACGCATAATTGTTTAGTTCATTGCAGTCAAGTTGCCAATGGGAGGCGTCAGCGTAAACTGACCCTGCAGTCTGACTGAGCCGTGGAGACAGACAGACGTTCAGTAAACTCATATTATGGAACCTGAGCGGCATCACCCGTCCCCACCCGTGACTTTACGAGGGCCGAGGAGCACTGAGAGAGAGATCACGTTACCTTTGCTTTTCCGCCTGCTTCTGTGTTGCTCTGA
Organism: Callorhinchus milii; assembly: GCF_018977255.1. Classification (NCBI taxonomy): domain Eukaryota; kingdom Metazoa; phylum Chordata; class Chondrichthyes; order Chimaeriformes; family Callorhinchidae; genus Callorhinchus; species Callorhinchus milii. The sequence continues at coordinate 14,519,973 of NW_024704749.1, forward strand.
GTAGAAGGTCAGATGGGTCTCGTCGTCGGCCTCTGTACCAGAATCGTCTTCTCCTCTCATAACACCTGGAAAAACAACAGAACTGTATGTGATTCCCTGCTACTGCCTCTTATCCCAACTCAGGCTGTCCGCCTCCCCTCTGCCAGCAATTTTGTGCGTCAGCTGGGCTCGGGTTGCTTTGCTTTCCGGGTTGTGTGTCCATGTCCATGGCAAGACTTGAGCTCTCAAGTACAAGCCCGTCGTGAGAGTACAATACTGGGGCAATCGCGGTGTTGTAGGAGGTGTTGTCATCCGGAACAAATCTGGTACATGTCAAAGATCCCGTAACTCGATCGGAAAACAGAAGCGAGTCTTCTCCCGATGGCCTGGCCAATATCACTTGGTATAACATGATACTCTTCTTCATGACTGGTATACAAGGTTCCCTTTTCACATCTAATCTGTTAAGGTTTTGCAAAGACACTTATTTTTTGACTTAAAAAATGCAAGTTTATTTCGGATAGAATATTGGCTCAACAACTCGAGGATGGGCAGGTCTTAAATTGTTGAAAGCATTTTCGCTCGAAGAGGGGGAAAAAAAATCTCTTTCTCCGGTCTTGCACGTTGCTGCGATCTTTCATTATTCACAGCGCGTCACACAGCTTGTGTGCCACAAAGCCAACCCGACATACAACAGGAATGCTTTGGCAAAGACAGAGGGTGCAATGGGAGTCAGTGGTTCCCTTGACAGATATCCCTGCTTTGTACTCAACACGACATTCAACTAACCCTGCACTTTCCCAAATCCGCTGTTCTGTAAACCAGAAAAGCTCCAACTGTGCAGTGCAGTCGCCTGGAGTTTCTTTCACAAAAACACGGTCTGTTTTTCCCGTCTGATTACCTTGTCAAACTTGCCAACAGTGTAAGTCTGGTTGCAAAATTACTCATTGGATGCACTGCAGGAGGACTGAAAGATGATTTACGTGTGCTCACCCAGCTTGTTACTCTTTCTCTCTCTCTCTGTCTCTTTCTGTCGTCGACAACAACGACAAATCGCATTTATACAGCGCCTTTCACATTGGGAGGACGTCCCAAAGGCACTAGACAGTGAAGGATCAACTGGGGGTTGGAGCCAAGATGGGTGGAGGGCAGGGTTTGAGGCAGAAAAGAAGAGATGGGTGTCGAGCGCGGAAATAGACCCCATTCCTGCAGATGATGCCAATGGGCGGGTGGGGTGGGGTGGGGTGGAACTTCCAGACCCGTCAGGAAAATCAGGCTCCAGTCAGGGAGCAGGGAAAGTGGAGCATTTGGTGGATTTTTTTTTGGAGAGAGAAACACATGTAGTTCACACAGCTCCCAGTGACAGTGATGCTCTCACCAGCGGGCGCTGTGCGGAGAAGCTGGAAACGAGCAGAGCCTCTTACTCTAAAAACGTCGCTTTTGACTCGACCGTGCCACAGGAGATGCGGAGGAAAGGCTCTATTTTTACTGACTCGAAATGAGCATTTATAGTCGTTCCAAATATATCCCCTGGAGACAGCACAACACAAGCATGATTAATTGCTGAATATTAGCACGGTGGCCTTGGCTGTCACAGGTGAAAACGGCAACAACGCTTTCACTTTGCTTTGTGCCCTTCCAATTCCTCTGACAGACATTGCTGTAACAAAGAGATACACACACTGTCTGCTTCCTCTCTCGCCCAGGCTTCCTCCTGAGATTGTAGAGGGGGTCCACAAAGTCGTGTTACCCCAATGTTTTTTTTCCCTACAGTGCACTGACCAACAACCGAGACACGTTTTCTGATTCTATCCCCTTAACCTCTGGAATTACCTCCCTCAACCTCTCTCTGTCTTCAAGTCCCACCACCTCTTCGACTGTGCGGATCTCTCGAACGTGAAAGGCGCTACACAAATGTAGTTTGTTGTTGTCTATGATCAACTTACCATCTGTCCTCTCCCTCCCCTCAGCTCTATCCCTAAGTAAAGCTTCTAGATGTTACTCTACGTGCAGTGTGCTACACAAATGCAGGTTGCTTTTGTTGTTTGATTATTGCTGTATCGCTCATAAGATCGGCTAGGCTGTGTAACGTTTCACTCTCTCTGATAAACTTGGAGAGTTCATTATTAAGCGCACCGTCCCGTGAAAATAACTAATGAGGAAATCTAATCGCTCTGTCATCCAAGATTTCCAATTGATTCCTGCAATTACACTCTCCTGTCACACCAACAACGTAGCGTTTACACAACACACGTCAAGGTTTCGTGTTACGACGCAGAAAACATGACAGCGAATCAAAATCACAACACGAAAGTGCATTTTAGTACAAAGCTGAGCTCAGTCTACCTGCTGACAAAGCCATTAAAGTGTGCGGGTTTCCACTGAGACCCTGGGTTGGTACTCTATCCCCAACGCTGGGATTAAAGCCTTCAAGTTGCTCGATCCCACCATCTTCTGACTTAGAGGCAAGCTACCACTTAGACTCGCACTTTCTTACCAAGCCTGTATCTACATCCCTGCTCAATCGATCACCTGTCTTGTCACGGTCCGAATGTTTCAGCAGAGCCCAGATGCCCTGCGTAAAGTAGGAATCCGGTCTCTAAAACTATCCAAACAAGAAGCTGCTATGCATTTAGCCACACATGATGTTAAGATGACTTGACTGGTCCTGAAAACGAAAATAATTTCTCCCAACTCTTCTCCCAAATGTTTTTTTTATCATCAATCAAACCGGTTCAGAGAACAGTCAAAGCTATGTATCATTACTTCCTTTCCGCCCTGATGAAATGCAGCTCAAGGGGCCAGTAACGAAGAACCTTACGGTGTGTGAAAGGGATTGGAGGTCACAAACTTTGCTGTGACTGCTGGGATGATGGGCTGAGTTCAAACCGATCATCGTGCTGCAGATGTGTCCCGTTTCCGATGAAGCCAGATAAGTCCATGTACGGCTGGTTGGATTGCAAGGATTTGCTCACGCTGGCTGGTACAGAGCAGATCAGAGCTCCAGCTCATCAGCAGCTTTCTTTCTTCCCAACAGCCGTACACTGACCCCGTGCCACATGCTACAATTCACTCTCTGCGAGGAGATCTGAGAGTGTGAACGGAGCACAAACCAAGCAAAAAGGACTCGTCAAGGGATTGAACAACTATTACAAGCGCAATTCCTCCAAATTGGAATCAGCAGTAAAACCCACTCAGGTGCTCAGCGTGATCCAGTGTGCAGAAGTTAATAAGAGCAGTGTGGTTTTCTTTAAAAAAAGATTGTATTTATATTACAAATGTCATTCTGTATTAATGTCCTGTCTATCAAAAACTCATTCAGCTGACGACTGACAGGAGCAATCTAAAACCACGTCAGTCCTACTATTTTCTCTATAAATCACGCTATTCCCATGGACTGTGTCAATTTATTTCTCTCAATCGGTTTCTCCGAAGCTGCAGGACCCGTAGCTGCTCCCAATGTTATTCAGGTTGACTTTGAGGAAGGAGTTAATGAAACCATCTCATTTCAATGCGGTCTCAGAGACCGATCTTCTGTTCCCAGAAGCGACGCTGGCTTCCTTGCCTCTTTGAAATGGCTCGGTCGCCAATTCAATCACGTCAGCCTGACATCTTTTCAAACCGTCGTCTTGCATGGTATCCCGTGCCTCTTCCCGCCGGGGTGGAACGTGTGACATCCAATGCACAGAGCGCCCCATTGCGTCATCACCATTTCACTATCTTCCTTCTCGAGACCACGAGAGACTCAGATGAAGAAAGTCTTTCAGCCTATTTGTACCTCATCGTTCTGCCCTGGCTACCATCCGCACATCCATTACAGCATCATATTTCTAACCATATCTATCATCCTGATCTCAACCACCCGTTCCAGGTGCTAATTATCCATTTGAATGTGAAAAACTGGCGGGTGGTGGTGGTGGGGGGGGAAGGGGTTAGTCTGTCTTCAAATTACCCTTTCAAACAAAGAGCAGCTTTGTGCAAACTCCGAGTTAACAGCCTTTAGTTCCACACAATTCCTCTCGACTCAGCTGAACTCAACTCTGTCAAGGCAACGCATTTGTCCAACATCGTAATCACAGTCTGGTTTTGATAGTCCCCATTATACTCAAATAGCCTTCACTCCGGTCACACAGAAGTTGACAATGCTGGGGAGAATGATCCGAGTGTCGCAAGGACTATGGAGGAAACATTTTGGGGGTCGATAAGGTACAAGAGATCAGAGTGAGAATTCATCACTCAACACCACCCCCCCCCCCCCCCCCCGCCTCCTCCACAGCCCATCAAGTTGGTCAGGTTTGTTCAAATCAAGGCATCAAAGAAGCCACACGGTGTCGTCTCAATTATAATAATCCTCGCATTTGATACAGCGCCTTAACATGTCATTGAGACGTCTCAAAGCGCTTCACAGAATATACCGTGAAGTCAATTGACTGTATTTTGTGGGTGAAAGGCAGCAGCCAATTGCGCACAGCAGCGTCTAAAGAAATAGCCGTGGATTTCGTGACCACCAGAGCTCGGACCCACAGTCAGACATGAGACTGGGAAAATAAAGATCATGTTCCACTTCGTGCAGCTGGGAAGTCATTCAAGATTAATTACCTTTGGTGCCTGTCTAGATTTACTCCTTCAGGCAAAACAAGACATTTCAAAAGCTCGAGGCCCTGTTGCAAATGAGACTGGGGGGAAAAAAGATCTGTGCAAGTGTTTGCTGTGCATTGATTTCAGCTGTTGCTGCTGTTTACTGGCCCAATGGCACTTAAAAGGGCACCGTTAACACTTCAAAGATCCACTGAGCAAACTTTGTTGCATTTGTTTCAACAGACGTGGCACTTAACCCAAAACTGACGCAATGATAATATATATGATAATGATAATCCTTGCATTTGATATAGCGCCTTATCACGTCGTTGAGACGTCTCAAAGCGCTTCACAGAACATATAACTGTATTTTATGGGTGAAATTCGGCAGCCAATTGCGCACAGCGGTGTCCCACAAAGAGTCGTGGATTGAATAACCAAATTTTTTTTTTTGGAGGGATTATTAACCCCGGAAAGCGATCAACCAACAACCTGGTTCCTGCCTATTGCTAGGTAAACAGAGGGGTGTGAAGTAAGAAAATTTGCCGAAGGTTTCTCTCTAACCGGGAATCGAACGCGGGTCCTCTCGCTTGCGAGGCGAGTGCTCTAACCGCTACGCTGTTGGACTCCTATAAATCCTGCGATCTAAAATACTTTGAGGCACAGCGTCGCTAACTTTTTTAAAAAACAAAGGTTCTTAAAAGAAGCTTAAAAAAAAAAGTGTCTTCAAAATTAACGCTGAATCTACGATTTTGCTAAACTCTGGAGATTCTGAAACAGAGTCAACCGAGACACACGCACCCCCTCGCGGAGAAAAGTCTCCTCCAAGATGGTTTGTTTGCAAATGGCGCAGAACTAATCCCATTTGCTTCCCAGATACAAAACAGCCTGAGCAAAAAACAGCGGTGTCGTTGCTGCAACTCAGCTGAAGTGATTTTGCTCGACCTTGTCAGCGGGTTTTGCCTGGTGGTAAATCGTTGTCCTCTTGCATCTTGCTGTACACTTGATTCTCTTCGGTGCGGAACACTTATATGCTTATATCCTCGTTTGTCCTGTGCCTGTGGCAGGAATCTGACTGAACTACTCCGTGTCCTTCAACAACGCTTTCACGTAGCTCTCTCAGAACAGCTTGTGCCATGGGTGGGTTGGGTAGGTGGGTGGGTGGGTTGGGTAGGTGGGTGGGTGGTTTGGGTAGGTAAGTAGGTAGGTAGGTGGCACTGTTACCTGCTAAAGATTCTGGTGCTTTGCTTTCCTGCGTTCGATAACAACCATTTCGAAGGCTCTGCCTTTTTTGAAGCGTATCTTTTCCTGCCGAGGCATATTATGCACAAGCAAGTTAGCTCATTTTACGCCCACACACACACCCTTGCAATATTAAGGGCTATAACTGGCCCTTGGGTTTCCATTCCTGATCTTGATTCTCATGGTTGATCAACACCAATTATTATTATTATTATATTATTATTATATACCTATTGGAAAATACAACAGCAACCTGCACTGATATCGCGCTCTTCACGCTGGGTAGGTTCTCGGAGCGCTTGACACTTTGACATCGAACTAGGGAGAAGGGGGAGGTGACCTTAGTCGCGATCAAAGAGGAAAGTCTTCAGGTGTGATCTGTGCTGGGACAAGAGGGAGGAAGGTGGAGGGATTGAGGCAACGAATTCCAGAGGGTCGGAGCATAATAGTGGCCGAAAGCCCAGTCGCCAATGGTGGAGCGGAGGGGTCGAGGGACGTGAGTGAGGCCAGAGTCGGCTGTACAAAGGTAACGTATCTCCAATCCTAACTCCTCACAGCTCTATTTAACGACATTTAGATAAGGTGATTATTGTTCGAAGTGTGAAAGATTACATTGCAATTTAATGTGTGTGTGTGTGTGTGTGGAGGGGGTGTTGGATCTGAAAACACCACATTTCAATGGTGTTTTTTTAGAAGAAAGCAAACAGTTTTAAAATAATAGTCATGTTTCACTTGTCTGATCAACTAACTTCACTTGCAAAATGCCGAGTTAATTTAGCTGCCTAAATGTAGCACTCTTGAAGACTCTTCTTTTTTTTATCCTTCATTTTAAATCTCTAGGGAACTCGAGTGCTCATAAAACATTTACCTGATCAAATGATTCCTTTTAAGCGCTTAACTCTGCCTGCTCTAATTACAGAGAATTAGAAAGTGGATTTGCAATTGGGATACAAGTGTTTCTGGTGAGAGAGGCAAAAAAAAGGCAAAGCAGTTTATCTCGTCTAACGTTCTATCATCCGTACAGAAGGAGACCCAGAATATAGAGCGCGTGAGTTTATGAGGCTGAATTTGATTCAAAATGTTAGCCTGGCTCAATGGGTAACACGCTCACGTCTGAGTCAGAAGGCTGTGAGCCCACAACAACTTGTGTTTATATATATATAGCACCCTTCACGCCGGACAGAATCTCTGAGCGCTTTCATCTCCTCACGAGAGGAAAGGGATAACGGTGCCCAATACCAGCTCAGATGTTTGCACTGACCGGACATGTCAGTCGAGAGCTGGTCAATAACCTGGTTGCTTCGATCTGCAATGCATGCATGTCTCCGACCGTCACCGTGATTACCGCCACCACCACCAAGAACAGCCAACACTTGCCACCACCACTAACAACCATCACCCTTCTTCTCTTAAGTGGTTAAGCCGACGGCACGCTCAACGACGGTTCTCGCATGTCCTACCTCTACTTTTATTCCTCCTTCCCTTCTTTCGTCCCGTGGCAGTGCTGCGTGGAGCTTGCTGAAGGTGGGAGATCTCAATAGGCGTGTTTGTTCGAAAACTCTCCTTGAACTTCTGCATCAGTGACTCCACTGTTTCGTGGGTTACATCAGCGGCTACAATTCGTCAATTGCATTATTATTATAAAAATCGTGAAAACTTTTACCACACCTCGCACGTTTCATAACTAGCTATTTCGTACTTTAGTGCAATTAACGCACCTGGCAATTGCCGAAACTAGGCGTAACTACAGCGAATTTAAATCCAAAATTTATACTTAAATACAATTTTTAAAAAAAAGCTTTTTTGAGTTTCAAGAAATAAGCAAAAACATACGCCCGCCCCCTCGTCCCCCTCCCACCACCCGCCCAAAATAAGATACAATCGAAACAACTTAAGATTTGGCAGCTGAACAAAATACAGTGGTCTCTAAAGGCGACTTGTACATTCATACTGAAAGATGAAAAGGAACAGATCCCTTTGAAGAATATAATATAATTTACCAAAGAGCTTTGCGTTGCTGAATTGGCACCTGAGCTGAGGGTGGAAGCCAAGTGGCCGGGGGGAAGATGACTGAAAGAGTAGTCAAAGATGTAGGTACGTTTCGAGGTGTGCCGAGGAAGGGAGCGGACAAGAGGCATAAAACACCAGGGGGCGGGGGCTGCCGAGGGAACATGTTTCTTAGGTTTACCAATACTAAGTGGGTCCTGTAGCTGCACGTTGGACTCTGGGAGCTGAGGGGGCTGTGTAAGGGAAACAAGGGATAAAAGGGTGGCAGTGGCTCTATCCCATCTGAACAACGCTTCACAACCCCCGACAGCAAAGATAGCAAAGAGGAAAAAAAAAGCAAACCAAAGGTGTTTCAGGCAACGGGTCAGTTTATTTCCCTCTCCCTTTCCTCTCCCTCCCTCCCCCCCCCACCTCCCTCCCTCCAATCACCCTCCCCATCACCCCCCAACCCGAGACAGAAGGCTTGAGACGCATCAAATAGCAGTTTTCACCTTTATTTGAAAAAAAATACTGTGGACGTTGGAGGTGGATGACCTATGAGGCTCTCTAGGCTGCCTTCTGTTGGGTTTGTTCATCATTTGCACTCTTTTCATTCCTCTTGGCTTCACTGACGTGTGCAGCAGCTTGTAATTTCGCTGTTTAATTTGACTTTGTAACACTTGTGTGGAAAGTCGCGACTGGGAATAAAAACTAATTTTCGCTGGTATAGCAGAGTGTCAAAGTGATAACACTTCAGCCTGATCGGTTTGAACGATAAGATACCCATTCAGGTTGCTCCGGTGGCTCAGTGTGTTGATCTCATCGACTCATCCAGTGAGAAGCTAAAGATTAAGGACTGGGAAGATCTCGGATCCACAAGCACTGAGCTCCATCCGGTACCTCGCCCAACAATAATAAGTGGCCCAAGTGGTCATTATCATGTACGAACTGTACAATCGTGAGCCATTTGATATGCAGGAACTATCTCTCAGGTCAGGAGGAAGTCTCAAAGCGCTTCACAGGATTTACTGTAAAGTGCAGCAACTGTGGATTTTGTAGGTGAACATGGCAGCCAATTTATTCTCAATCACATCCCCACAAAGAACGAAAAACAGTGACTGAATGACCAGGTTTCTCTTTTTTTTATTTGGCCGCAATGTAATGCTACATCAGTGCTGCATTGGAGGGAGGGAGGATGTCGGGGGCTTGAACCGACGACGCTCTAACCCCACACCACCCCAGACAAAATCGCTGCCAACTGAGCCATAGCCGAGGCTGTCAAGTCTTCTGAGGAGATATTACTGTACGGGAGCAGTTTGAAGGACTCTGTGCCCTCCACCTCACCTGTGGCGATGCCTCACTGACTGAGAAATGCTCGACAGGGAGACCAGATGAAAATTGAAACCAAAAATTAAAATACAAGTGTTATGAATGGAATACGTGTGTGTCACTGTAACATGATAAATAACTCAATTTGTCAGGCTGACTGGGAAAGTGATGAGCAACAAAGTCACCGGTGAGTTAAGGCCACCCTCGCAAGTGGAGATAACTTATTTATTGCGGCACACGACTGCCTCCTGACATATTCAATTTGTTTTATCAAACGCTCCTCACGCTGACCTCTAGTGATACTTCCCACACAGGCAGCATTCACCCTCGTGCATTCAATTATTTGTAGTTTGCATTTGATAGAGCATCTTATCAGGCCAACAAGTCTCAAAGACCTTCACGGTGCGTTTTGTAAAGTGTAGTTACTATATTTGTAGATGAACTCAGCAACCAATTTACACACAGCAATGCCTAACAAACAGCCCGTTCTTGTTACATCCGGAAAACTGCTGCACAGGAAAAAACTCTCTTCCCTTTTCGAATAGTGCCAAGGAAGCTTTTCATCATCTAACTGAACAGGGAAATGGGACCTAGGCTTAATATCTAATTTAAAGGACAACACCTCTGACAATGCTCCTCAAAGTTTTATCTATGAAGCCAGGCTGGTTGATCCACCATCAGCCTGTCTGGCTCAGGTATCGGACTCCCAAAGTACGCAGTCAATTAATCTTACAGTATATTGTAGGAAGCGCTTATCACATCGTTGAGACGTTCAACAACATGATGATAAGATGCTGCTATATCAAATGCAAAGATTATTATGATTATTATTATGGTTATTATTATTTTTACCAAACCAGTTATGGTCATCAGGCCATGTCACCTTGGAGCCAACGCAGTCCCAAAGATTCTCTGACAACCTTCCATGTCTGAGAGAGAGAGAGAGAGAAAGCAAAAAGAGAGAAAGCGCAAGAGACAGCAAGAGAGAGACCGAGAGTAAGCAGAGAGCAAATTGGATTGAATTCTAAGTTATTCATTCCAGAGGTAATACAAAATCATATCATTTACTCAATAAGCCAAATTTAGAAACACTGCACCAATACTCAAAAACAAGTTTCATCTCTGTTGCCGCTGTGGGGGAATCACGAACTCTTTCAAAACGAAAATTTACTTCCCCCGTTATTAAAAACTAGTAAAGTATTATAAAGTAGAGGAGGAGGAGAACGAATCAAAATGCTACTAGATTTCAGTGGGATTACAAATTGCCCTTTATTTATTTTTAAATCAGATAAAGAGCTTGGCGCTCGTTTTAAAAAAAAAATCCATTGACAAGTGTCATAACAGATTTTGATGGGAGCAGTGATCCAGTTTGTGAGGTAACCTATTTAGCACATTCCCAATTACAAGTTCCCGCTTATCATTCTGGACTCTATCAGCCAGAAGTTAATTGCTCACTCACTTGTCGACCTATTTGTAACCGTACAGTGTTAGGCTGCTGGCTGGGAAGACTTCTCTCTCCTCCAAGTCAGCACATTAGACGTTATCTAAACCCCTCTTGCCCACAGCGTATCTCCTTCTGAAATCAGCTGACGGATCGGATCTCAAGTCTCCCTTGTGGAAGAGACTGCAAAGGCAGTCCACAGCTGATGTACTCAACCTTGTGAGAGGTGCTGATCATTCCTCACCTGATGATAACATGGTGCTTTCAGGCCCTCTGACACCCAAAAAAAAGGCGATTGCATATAAATAAACCGTCAGAGAAGAAATCGCTTCCTCTTGATCTGAACTCTAATCTTCGCATAAGGCACTGCCTTACTCATGATAAAACCAAGCGGACGGAAAAAAATAATTCAAGAAGAAAGAACACATTAAAGCATTTTGAGCCATTTCGAGCCATGAGGCACGTAATCCTTTTCAAGAATGATTGTCCTGCTGATTAATGAAGCCGGACAAATTGGGATTTATATAAATGATTGATTCAAGCCATTGCCATTCCCAACTGTCACTGGAATCATCTCCTCCCGCTTTCTATTAATGAAATCTTGTTGTTGTTTCTCCCAATGAGACATTGCCAAACAACAACAACAAATTGCATTCATATAGTGCCTTTCATGTCCGTAGGACGTCCCAAGGTTCTGGACAGTGTAGAGTTTGCACCCCAGTTGGGGGTTGGGATCCAAGGTGGGGGGTGTGGAGGGCAAGAGGGTGGAGGTAGACGGATGGACCGAAGACATGGTCAAAGAGGAGGGTTGTGAGGTGGTCCTTGAAAGAGGCAAGGGAGGGGGGAGGCATAGGGGCTCCAGGATAGAGTTCCAGAGGGTGGGGGCAGAAAGGCTGAAGGCCTGACTGCCGTTGGTGCACAAATTGACTGCTGATTTCACTTACAAACATACACCCCAGTTTACTGTAAATTCTGTGAAGCTCTTCGAGACATCCTCCCGAGGTCACGTCAAATGTGAAGAATGTATTATTATCATCATTATCATTATTACCTTCCAAGTTCCAATTCTTCAAATACATTTGCTTCATTTTACTTCAGGTTTGACGAATGTGGCCTCACCAATGCACTTGGTGCAGTACAGCATAATGTGCCTTTTAATAGCTCAACACAACACGTAACTTATGTGTATTTAATTGGTCATTTGTCACTGGGAAGAGAAACGGTATGGATCAACTAACAATTGCACAAAACAACGGAGATCAATATGGCTGGGTTTCTAAAGGACTCCCGAACGAAACCATCTCTCATAACAGTGTCAAATTGAGCAATGAATTTCTCCTGGTTAAGTTACTAAAACCAGAGCACGCTCAACACCCAAATTGAGGGCTATATACCTTCCCAGGCGCCTTGTGCAATCGTCAATCAAAATTGTCAACCTTAACGGGGGTCAAACTCATTGAATTCTCGGGTGAACAGCAAGCCAAGACCCTGGGAGAAACTCAGTAATTTGGAGGCATCCAGCAACGTTTTCTCCAAATGGTCACAAAGTTAACGTCCGATTTAATTTGGAAGGATTTGCCGGTTGAAGACGCCCTTCTTCACCAACCCACCTCGTCTCCATCTTCGACCCATCACGACATCAAACACATGGTCCAGATGTCAGACTTTGCACAGTCAACATCGAGCCATCAAACCTCCAGCAGCGTCCCAATTAAACAGTGTATCGCTACTGCAACTTTCGAACAAAATACCCTGAGCTTTCTCCAGAAGAACTTGACATGTTTTCTCCCAGAAATACAAGTTGTTCATCAAAAACATTACATCCTTGTCAGCATTCCAACCTTGCTCCCCGAGGTGCATTGGTCTGCTCGCAGAACCCTTCCTGTCCACTGCCAACAGTCAGTCTGTTCTGTTTTACAGGTTCTAACTGTCCTGATAAACATCTCCCTTTATAATAATAATAATCCTTGAATTTGATATAGTGCTTTTCATGTCTTCGAGACGACTCAAAGTGCTTCACAGAATACACTGTAAAGTGAATTGACCGCATTTTTGTGGGCGAATCGCTTCTCCAGATGAAAGAAGCACTCAAACTGAGTAACGAGTCCATCAGCTGATGCTAAGATTTCAGAGGGTGGACTGAAGCAGAGAATATTTTGTCTTGTTCAAATCCTGTAGCTCAGTGGTTAGAGCACTCGCTTTGCAAGCGAAAGACTTGGGTTCGATTCCCGGCAACAACAACTTGGATTTATATAGCGCCCTCCACGACGGACGGCGTCTCTGAGCGCTTCACGGTAACGGATCCCCCGGCAGGGTGAAACCTTGGGCAAGTTTCCTGACTCCACACACCTGATAATAATCCCTCAAAAAAAAATAACAAATTGATCATTTCAATGCACGGCTGTTTGTGGGACATTGCTGTGTGCAATTGGCTGCCGCATTTTGCCCACAAATATACAGTCAATTCACTTTACAGTGTATTCTGTGAAGTGCTTTGTGATGTCTAGAAGACGTGAAAAGTGCTATATCAAATGCAAAGATTATTATTATTATTTTTCACTCTGACATGTCCTGTTCAATCACTAACACTCCTGAGTCTCCTTTCTTTCGTTTTATGGATACATTCAGCATTTTAAAGCAGTTTAAACTGAGAGCATTCCGGCAAAACACGACTCTTACTCATTTTTATTTGGGACAAAAAACTCCCTTGATGGACGCGAGGCAGAGGCAATCACCCAGTGAGTAGCATTGAGCTGCACCAACTGAAAGGCAGACGTTGGGATTCAGGGTTAGCTGATCTCAGAACAGTCGGGGTTATCCAAACCTCCTCAACTGCCTCTGGCTTAAGGAGGGGAAAAAATCAGCCAGCATTCCCGACTGCTGTCTACCCCCACCAACGCCCCCCGCCGTCCCTGCTGGGAAGAGAGTTTCTCCCGGCATCGTGGGACAATCCCGATAAAATTTGGGGTCATTCGCACGTTTGGCTGTTTGTATGGAGGTGTTGCTGTGTGCAAATTGTCTGCCTCGTTTGCCTAAGACACGCAGAGTCAGGGGCGCTTTGCATTAGAGCCTGCGAAGCCCTCATCGAGACATTTCCCCTCCACCCCACGTGAAAGTCACTGCATCAAACGCAAGGATCGGTACTGCACTTGAATCCGATAAGTCCCGAGACGGGGAGTCCTGATTCAAGCTTTCTCCCAGAGCGTGGAATAAGAAGCTTGAACAAACAATGGGTTTGTTTTAAAGGTCGTTCGCTGCTGGGTTCGAAAGGCACCAGTTTATCTATTCAGAAACTTCACAGAGATCAGCTTCATTTTCTGGTAAAGCTTTTACTTCTATTTTCATTGTTACTCGCATCCACCCCCGCCCACCACCACCCCTTCTTCACACACACACACACACGCACACACACACACACACAGCATTTGTCTTGCTGTGTTTGCAATCTCCTCTCCTGCTGTGTGATTTCGACCACGCTGCATTGGTTGTGAAAGGAAGAAGAGAAGACGGGTCTGACCATTTCGCCACCACTTGAACGACAGAAGCACAAACGCAATTACAAATCCATCGACAGCAGGAGACGGCGAGAACAGCAGGAGACGGTTTTCCCTCAAAAGGGAAACCAATTCAATCCACGGCTGCTTGTGGGGGGACTCTGCTGTGCGCAATCAGCCGCCATGTTTTGCCCACAAAATATACCGTCAATTCACTTTACAGTGTATCCTGTGAAGGGCTTTGAGACGCCATTATCAAATGCAAGGAAAATTATTGTTATTATTATTATTATTATCAATCGTGCACTCTCCGCCCACAAACCGTCCTTGCGCTCGGACTACCAGTGTAACGTGACGCTCCTGTGCTGCATTGGGGGAAAACACTGCGTTGTGGGAGCCGCTGTCCTTCGGTTGAGATGGTAAACCGAGGCCGAGTCTGTGCCCGTTCAGGTGGACGCTGAAGGCACCGTTCGAAAGGAGAAGGGAGTTTCTCTCTCTCTCTCTCTTTCTCTCTCTCTCACTCCCCCGCTCCTGTTGTCCTGATCAACAGTCCCCCAGATAAAATCAGTCACTCATCCCGTGGGTGTTTTGAGGGATATTGCAATGCGCAAATTGGCTGCCACATCGACCTACGAACACAGTCCTAAAACTTGGCATTAAAATTCTGTGAAGCGCTTCGGGACTTGTTGACGGGTTGATAAAAGTTCAGTATGCAGCGCGAGGTTTATCATACGATAATCCTTGCGCCTGAGGTGGTGCCTGGTCACGTCCTCGAGGCGTCTGTTTGCCATTGTTACAGCGGGGAAACGAGGGTCGGTGACGACCATAACCTGAGGCAGCCGTCGATCATTCGAGCTTCACATCGAAATGAGGCTGAAACGAGCAACAGGACTCGACAAAAAGACTACAGGGTCCTGTAAAGAGGCAAAAGGGCGATGCAGAGCGGGATTCTTAATCAGGCTTTTTGAGAGAGAAAGAGAGAGAAAGAGAGACGCGGACACACAGAGAGAGATAGCGGTGGGGGGGGGAGAGAGAGAGAGAGAGGGAGAGTGGTACCAAGCACTTCCAGCTCTAGCATCCTTTCCATATTTGGTCGCCATGGCTACACACTTGTAAAATGTAGATAGAGAGGTACTGCGACTGATAGAGAAAACCCCAGTCAGGTCCGTGTGACTGGGAATACTGCTATCACTGATCCGTCGCTTTCCAGATCAAAACAACACAAAGCACGGGTTTGTCCAACAACACAAAGCTTGGATACATATATATATATACATATACATGTGTGTATATACTGGGTATATACCCCCGATTAATCCCTATCAGCCCCATCCACAAAATATACAGTCAATAACTTTACAGGCTGTCCTGTGAAGCGCTTTGAGACGTCTCGAAGACATGATAAGGCGCTGTATCGAATCCGAGGGTTATTATTGGTACTATTATTATTATTATCATAAGATGATCCCCTTGACAGGACGATCGATCACCCTTTTTTTCCTCTCGCTTTGCTCCCCCAACCCCCAACCGAAACTTCCTTCTTCCCAGCGGCCCTCTCCACTTGCCACCCCCCCCCCCCCCCAATTGATAAACCAAGCCGTCAAGAGTGCCTTGAGATGTTGACAAAATCATGAGGCGTTATAAGTGTGTGATTCGCCTAAAAAAAAACACATTGGTCGCTGTTTGTGGGACATTGCTGTGCGCAAATTGGCCACCGCGATCGACGACAAAATACACAGTCACTACCCTTCACGGCAAATCACGTGAAGGGTTTTGCGGGTGCGAAAGGCGCAAATTATTATTATTAATATTTAAAAACATTTCCACGACTTACAAGGCAGACGCTATTCAAACCGCAATGTACTTAACTCCGGGGCAGAACAGTCATAACCTCCAGTATCAGCATATTCAAGCAGCAAATGTTTTGCCAGTGATAGCATTTTAGTCAGATCTTCAGATAGCTTCTCCTTTTAAATCCCACTTAATGTGTTCACCTTGCTATTAGATTTCTGCACTCTTATAATTAAATTGTTTCACCGATGACCTGAGCCGTAGTACGTGAACCTCGTGTGATTTCGTTTGCCGTGTGAATCTACCTTCATCTATCTGGAGCCCGCAATAGATTGGATTGACTCGACCCGTGGCAGGAGCAAGCTTAGTGGGAGAAATGGAGGTTCCGCGTAGCACACAGGGGGTTTGTGCTCTTTATTGGAACAACAACTTCTATGGATCGAGATGCCAGTTCTTCCTTTCGCCTCCCTCCCTCCGTCCCTCCTCCCTTCCTCCCTCTCCTCCTTCAAGGACCGTCTCAAGACACTTCCTCTTCGATCGCGCCTTCGGTCCCCCTCCTACCTCCCCCTACTCTCCCTGGCCTCCATCTCTTCTGATCCCAACCCTCTGCTTGGGTCCAAGTCCCTGACTGTCCATCGCCTTGCGATGTCCTCCTCCCGACGAGAAAAGCGCTCCGTAAATGTCATTTGTTGTCGGGTTTTTTTCCCGGTGCCCTGGAGGAAGAGTTTATCTGCCCTGTGCCAAGTTGTCAGCCAAGTTGATCTCCGCAGTTTTGAGACCTCGATATGTATTTTACGTTACGCTGCATTCCCCGAGGCTCCTCCAAGGACTCTTGCGGGTTTGACGGTGTTTCGTATTTCAGCCGAGTGCACATTTCCAGATGCCCTCGTCTGCTGCTGAGCAGCTGCACAAGGTTGTGACCTGCAAGGCGCTGAGGACGACAAGGACGAGGTACAACTGGCACCGGTCCAGCAGCCAGCTTGACACGGGGAAGTGTAACTCAGCTCTCCTCTGCATTGCGTGGACGTTAAAATCAAAATTAAAACACCGCGATGAGTGGCACACGACAGCAAGTCGTTTCGCGAGGCAGTAAAGATGCTAACGCTGCGGTCGGGCAGGTCCTGGGTGTCTGACACATGCACGGAAAGCCGTCACCATCCCAAAGAGTGTTCGAACCCGATTGGGTGTATTTAATTACTGGGAAGGATGGAAAGAGGGAAGTCAAATGTACAGGTTCTCACTCCAGCTCCAGGCTGTGTCCCTCCGGGGAGAAAGTGTGCATTCCATTCCAGACACAGGCGAATTGCCTTACGTTGTAGGGGGCGCACGGATGTTGAACTCTCAGTCTGGTTCGAATGCTCTTAAGCACAGTGATAGGTTTCCACGTGGATCAGTCACCCGCGACCACAGCAGTTTTTTTTTATTTTGTAAGCGAATGCGGTAACAAACCTCTGTACCTCCACCCCCTCCACTCCCGAGCTTCCAAACCCCTCCCTCTCTTCATTTCAGGCTTTCATTCACTCCTGTCTTTCGAAGGCCCCATCACTATAGTCATCATTCATTAAGTGGGAGGGGGTTGGCCGGGCAAACAGCCTCTCCCTGGGCCAGTGTCACTCTGGATCAATGTTGTTAAAGCTTCGTTGAAGCGTGAGAGACTGTTTCTCTTCTTCCCCAGAGTCCTCCCCTTCCCTCCCCTCATGGGACGGCTGAGATTCAAGCCTGAATTCGCACGCCATCTCTTGTCAACACTGGCCATCGATGTAATGGAGTATGCTTACCTACGTAATTTTTTTGGTGTGGGGGGAGGGGGGGGGTATGCGTTGAAATGACCTTAAAACAGTTCTAAGTATATCAGTGTTAATTCACTTTAGAAATTTACTTGACCTTTGAGCCACTCATTATCACAGATGACTTTACATTAATTCCCAATGCTCATTACGATGTTAACTAGAGATTTTGCAGATGGAGCAGACACGGTGTAGCCCCAAGGCCATCACAGTCAACAAGAATATCAAGGACATCTTGAAGGGAGCCTTTGACAATCCCCTCCAACTCATTGTGGTGACACCTGTCCATCAAATGGAGGGGGGCTTAGCTGGTGACATCGCTGCGGTGGTAGGAATTATAGTAATCGTAATAATCCTTGCATTTGGTATAGCGCCTTATCACGTCGGAAGTGGTTTCTTCCAGTGTCCTGACCAAAAAAACCCCCAAATAAAACGAGTCACTCATTTCATGGTTGTTTGTGGGATGTTGCTGTGCGCAAAACTGGCTGCCTCCTCTCGCCCACCAAATGACACTTTACACTGTATCCTGTAAAGCACTTGGAGACGTTTTGATGCAAGGATTATTTAGGGATTATTGACGGGAAACGACACATCGAAAGATTTGTTACCTCCAGCAGACGGTGTGAAATCCCACCCCCCCATCACCAGCACTTAGTTAGATTTAATTCAAACAGTAGTCACAGGACAAGAGGACAAGGCACACATTTTCAAAATTAAGACCGGGACAGGAGATGAGAATTAATTTCTCTCTCCAGTCAGGTGGAATTACTGAATTGTTGATACAGTCCTTTCATAAAGTTAATCAAGATCAGAAGGATTAACAGACAGAGCCGCAATCAAATACTAAGTATTCTACAGAACTTTGTGAACGCATTGTGAATCTCGGTTCAACTGCGGAAAGCAAAACCGTTGGGTCGAACAGCGCTAAACTGTTTCCGCACAACTGCGCAGTTTCCGTTCGGACTTGAAGAGGAAACTCGAGCGCATTCTTTTCCTGAAGCGTTTCACCTGTCGTTTCGCCTCCGACAGCAAGTTTCGTTTTGGTTCGGGTTTCGGTCAGCTGGGTGGCTGAAACCTGCAGAAATCCATCACCAGGTTTAAGAGTTTTAAGAGTCGTGGAGTCCTGTAGCTCAGAGGTTAGAGCACTCGCTTTGCAAGCGAGAGACCTGAGTTCAATTCCAGGCAGAGGGCCAAACCTTGGGCAAGTTTCCTTACTCCACACAGAGCCTAATAATAATCCCTCCAAAACCAAAAAACAATAATAAATTGGTCATTTTCAATCTACGACTGTTTGTGGGACATTGCTGTGCGCAATTGGCTGCCGCGTTCGCCCACAAATATACAGTCAATTCACTTTACAGTGTGTTCTGTGAAGCGCTTTGGGATGTCCTCCTGACGTGAAAAGCGCTATATCAAATGCAAGGATTATTATTATTATTATATTATAAGAGTTCCCATGCTGAGAGGCTGAGGGTCCCCCCAGGAACCTACTCGCGGAAATTTCCCTCCGCCTGGAATGGAATGCGCCCTCTCTACTCAGAGGGACCCACCTTCCTCGCGTGATTCCAGAGAGGGTCGGGCAACAGCAGCAACTTACGTCTATATAGCGTCCCAGCACGCTTCAGACCCAAGGTTTCTAAATGGATGGCCCCCTTCCACTTTCACTACAGAACGCGCCGGTTTCATTCTCAACGGGGCCGAGACGATCCTTAAAATTTATTCACTGTAACTATTTTCAAAGCTCACAATGCAATACAATAAATTCCCTTTCACAGTTTACTGCCTCGCGGCCAGGGATAGCGAGCAGTGGCAGACGTGAATGTTTCTGATGTTTTTTTTCCACCCTCCCTCTCTCTCTCTCTCTCTCTCACTCTCACTCTCACTCTCTCTTTCCAGGTGTTTGCTGAGCGCAATGCGTGTGTTGGTCATTGGAGTATTTTTAACACACGCTGGCTTGGCACAGGGAAGCTCGTCAAAGAACCGACCTCGATAAACTCAGACCAACGCTGACCCAACACGAGTGATGCTCTGCGTCAGCGAGGCGTCTTTTCCACCCCACGCCCCCACCGCGAAAAAAAAATCAGCACGACAGGTCAGGGTTACCACCAGAAGCTCAGACTCATTAAAACCACTCAACATTTCAAGGCGCTCTACAAACAGAGGCTGACGCTTGAGGCCATCAAAAGGGTTATTTCCTTTCAAAGGGCTTCACAGGATTTTGTGGCAGCTTCACTGTAATATTTTGCAGGCGATTTTGGGAACACAGCGCGTGCCGTCAGGATGCTATTCCTGTGCAAAGCAACACGGCGCACTCCGCAACAGACCAGAATGTCCTCACAGCAGGTTTCTGTGGAGCGGGAGCAGGCTGATTATCACACGCCCGCATTCTCCCAAACGCTCTTCGCACCAGCTTGTTAATACTGCACAGTGTATTTCTGTCAGGCTCACTATTTTTCACCCAACTTCATTTGCCTAATGCGGCTCCCTCGTGAAATTAAAATCAACTCTTTCCTGCGCTTGTTTTCTTTCGGTTAATTATAACGCAGGCTGTTGTGAAATTCGTCTTCGCGTTTGCTCCCCTCCCTTCGAAACAAACACGACAAAACGTCTTGTAGTCTAAGCAGGAGCTGAGAAAACCTATGATCCGGGGAGAAATGTCGGGACTCGCTTCACGGGACTGAGCGTTAAAAACGTAGCGACTGTGTGTTTTGGAGGCGAACACTTTTGCGCAAACGCTGGAGGGAAGAGATGCTGCTCGTGCGCAGGGCCCGACATGAAATGCAAGTGGCCGTCATCGCCGTCGTTGCTCACAGTTAACAGCAAAATTTCTTCCAAGACTGGGGAGAGAGCTGAGATATCGGAGGGTGTCAAAAAAAATTATCTCAACACACAGACGCACACGGCATTTTGGACCCGACACTGGAAACGTGTCTCAAGGAACCTCACTGAGGGAGCTCAGAGCCAGAGGCACAACGTGTCAAATGATCGGAAGGACCTTTCCCATTGATTTGGGAGCTTGGATTGTCCCTGGCAATTAACAACGTCGTCAGAGCAATTACCTTGTATATACGGTTAATGAAATAGTGCGTGTTTGTTCTTTGCCAGGTTCCACAATCTTTTGCCCCCTCTACAGGCTATTAAAAACTTCTATTATTCCTGCCTGTTCGTGGTGTCCTCGCACACCCTCTGCTCCTGGCAATCCACAGTCCTCTTGAGAGGCCCTGGAATTCGCAAAACCTCCATCCACCAGCAGATGAGTTGCTCTCGTCAGGAGCTCTCATTAAAACTGGCCACCGAGCGCAAGGGTATGTTTGTACGCGAAGCACAGGCTGCATTCATTTGCACAAATTAAGAGGAAAAACAGGGGACGTGCATGCTGCTGCATGCTGTGCCGCTGGGAGATGTAGCGGGGAAAAACTGCTCGTAATGCTAAATCGGGGCCGGCCGTCACAGCGCGACCGAAAGCCTGGGGCATCCCACTTATGCATCCACAAGCTTCTGCGTCGTTTCAGAGCAACGCTCCCGCGAAGAGCAGAGAATCGCCCGTCAACAAACAGCCCTCGCTCTTTTGCCTTATCGCCTCTTCGCACGTCTCGAAACGCTTCACGGGAACTACTGGGGAAGTGCGGCCACTGCGTGAGTTTGTGGGAGAATGCGGCGGCTGGTCTGGGGATTTAGTTCACGGCCTGAAAGCGCCCCACCGCTGCCCGTTATTTAATCGATTAAAATAATAGTTCGGTCACTTCGGCCCACGACTGCTTGTGGGGACGCTGCCGTGCGCAATCGGCTGCTGCGTTTCGCCCACAAAATATAGGGACAATTTACTTTACAGTGTATCCTGTGAAGGGTTTTGAGGCGTCTCGAAGACGTAATCAGGCGCCGGGTCAAACGCCAGGATTATTATTACTATTATGATTATTATTATTTACGAACTAGCTGGCGCATCGCGACTTAACTGTATGGGTGCGTACGTCCTCCAGACGTGAAAGGCGCTGTACAACTGTCATTCGGTTGTCGTCGTCGTCGGAACTCCACACGCGACAGCTCCAGGAGCGAAGTGTGGGGGGGGTTGGGGGTGCGGGTGAGGATGGGGCACGGCTGACAGCCCACCCGACTGTTGTAGTATTGAGCTTGCGCTCCCCCATAGCTCGCTGCAGGGCTAAGGATAGGGGCAGAGCGCATCCGGCAAAGTGTCGCGGAGAAGGACGTGGCAGGCCAACGCAATCATGACCTTTGATGGCCGCGCTCAGCCTCACTCCAGCGCGCGGCAGCCGAACTGAAATTTCTTTTGCCGCTATTGATCCTATTAACACCAGATGGAAGAGCCTCGGAAAAGCCCTCGCTTGCCACGCTGCTAAAAATCCATAACGTTTGCTCGGGCACAGCGCTGACTCAGTAAATAAGGTCAATTCCTGCAGAAAGAAATATATCCAATCAAAATTCACTTGTCTGGTTGAAAGATGGCCCTTTGTAATTATTCTGCTCGCGCAAGTGTTATTTGCAGCAACACGGAGTCCATGCTCTTAATTTACTCAAAGGTGGATAAATCTGCGAGAGAGCAAGGACATTTATCTGTGACCACGTGGTAAGGTATTGCACAGAGAAACATACTGTGGCTCAGGTGGCTCCGCATTCTTTCTTTCTTTCTTTCTTTCTTTCTTTCTTTTTTCCTTTCTTTCTTGCTTTCTTTCTTTGCAACAATAAATATGACACTCGGGTATTCCTTATTATCCTGGCAACTCAAGACCCAGCAGACAGACTCACAGGCTCACGAATCGTAGAATGATACAGCACAGAAGGAGGCCATTCGGCCCATCGTGTCTGTGCCGGCTCTTTGAAAAGAGCTTCCAAATCAATCCCACTCTCCCGCGCTCTCCCTGCAAACGTGTCCACCCCAAACTTGTCATGGAATCAACTCAGAATTTGCCCCCAACCCCCCCCCCCCAGTCCCATAAAAATAGGTTTGTTTGACGAAGGGCCCCACCTGATCACATGCCTCCCTAAACACCCAGCCTTAACGTCCTCCCATCACAGGGTGAAGCATCTATTTAAATGAGCCCCCGTTAACTCTTTTCTGACAAGAGTCACTTCACGTGAACGTTTCCTGCTGACAAAGGCTGAGGAGCACTGCAATCCTGCCCTGAAAATAGACCGAGCTCCCAATCAACACTTGTGTTTGACGTAGCCAGCGCCTTCTCGCTCCGAGACTCTCCTTATCACGGGGACGTATCGCACACTGAACGCCTAAAAATAGCAATCCTCTTCATTAAGAGTCTTCATAATGCGATTCTTTTCCCCGTGTCGTTAATTTTTAGTCAATTGAAGCAGCTCAGGGTCTGCACTTACACCGACCCCTCACCACCCACCCCACTCAGCACCGCCTTATAAGCATTTTTCTTTGGTTTGATTTGCCGGCAATCCAATACATCTGGTAACCTAACACTCAGAGAGTCTCTGAACCACAATACTGTGACTTACATACACACACCATCCTCTGCGCACTCTCTCTCCCTGTCTGTGGGGGTGGGGGGGGGGGTGTAGGACGTTACCATCTGTTTTCAGTGAGTTTGGGCCGTCGGATGTTAGACAGGACAACACACAAACCCACTTCACCTACCCCCTCCCTTCAAAACAGTGGCCCGGGTGAGGAAATCCTCTGCCTTTGTAGGAGCCTCTGCTCAGCATGGCTGATTTCATGTTCCTCCACCCTCTGCACATTAATCTTCCTGGAGACTAGCCTGCTTCATAGATATATATATATATATATGTGATATAAAAACCCGACAGAGTAATGTACCAAGGCTGTGCAATGCAAAACTGGCCCCAGCACACAATGATTTGTCTCGTTTCTGGGACAATGTTATCAAGAGGGAACCACGAGTGCAAAGCATTTTCATAAGCCAATAAACCAGCGATAGTGTTTTTTCATTAGGTTCTTTGGAATTTAAGCTCTCGTATTTCTCACGCTGTTTCCGGTCTGCTCCGTCTTTCAAAGCCGATGTAAGCCAGGGGCTAAGAAGATTTCTACACACCTCAGCCGCGATAAAAATAATAGTAATCCTTGCATTTGATACAGTGCCTTATCATGTCTTCGAGACGCCTCAAAGCGCTTCACAGAACAGACTTGCAAAGTGGATTGACTGTGTATTTTGCAATGCCAAAAAATTGCAGAGCAAACAGGGCAAACAGGCCGTCAAATGCGTTACAACCGCCCTGCGGAGATGCAATTATTTTTAAAAGGTGTATTTTTTAAAAAAAATTAATGTGAAAATTAATTTTTAAAAATTAATGTGAAAATTAATTTTTAAAAATTAATACGCGACATCGAGTGATCAGTGTCAATGCACAGGAGAGGCAGCCAAGTAAAATGGCCAAGCAGCAGTGAAGATGGGTCTGTGAGACGTGTAATTGTAGGGATTACGCACAGCAGTCATCAAACCAATACTTTATTATTATTTTTTCAAGAGGCAAGTTAAATAAATTAATGATGCGTAAACTGACAAGATGTCACTTCGGTGTGAAGGCAACGCAATTGGAGGTTTAATCAAAGACAAGGGAGTGGAACTGCGACGGATTTCTGGGACTCAGTTGCTTCACAGCCTCTCGAGGTGTAATTCACGCTGACGGAGAGGAGTATAGTCGCACTCGCCCCAGAGGCACGGGGTGTGGAGGGAACAAGCAGCGAGATAGACGCACGACGTGATAATAACAGGTGCGAGGGAACTGAATTGCCGCACCGGGGAGATGCGGGGAGTTGATTCCGAACGTGTCGTGCAGCGCCTGTGCTGATCCGGCAGTTTTCCTGCGGTGCTGAAAATGTTCCACCCACCTCCCGCCCCCACCCCCCGCCCCAGTTTGCTCCTGAGGCTTCGTTAAAAGCTTTCTCGATCCTCCGGCAGTTTAGCAGGTTAACAGACGCGTTCTCGTCCGTATGACCCGATCAGTCGAGTACGCTTTCAACTCACCCGCTTTGATGTGCCAACGGTGGGGGAGGGGGGAATCCTCAACCAGTCCCAGGAACTAAGCCACGTGTCTGTGAGTCCCCAACATGCTTTTCTGTCTGCTTGACGAGCTCAAAACGCTCGGGGACGACAAGCCTTTGACGGCCAGATAAACCGACCTTATGTTCTATTATTTTGCTGGGAATAAACCGGCCTTGTTCTTCAAAGTGACGCATTAATTATTTACCAGCCTCACAAAACCAAGAGTCTGTACCTTGCTGAGAGGACACATCTCGGGGATTAGTGGAGTCGCAATCACATCTACCCCATGGCCTCAGCTCCTTCCTATATATCACTGTCGCCTTCGTTGCCAATTCATTACATTACGCCTCCGACCTTTACGTCCACTGCAAAACAGTAGACTGTTGACCCCTTGCCAGCTTGGCTGAGTTAATGAGCTCTTACAGCCTCGGCTGAAATCTCCAGCAGTATTGGTGGAGGGGTGGTGGGGGAAGGGGCCGGGTGGTTGGTGGCGAGTTGTTTGTTGAGAGGATCCTGCACTTTCAGATTAGCTATTAAACCGAGGTTCCCCCCCGCCGTCTGCGCCCGTTCTGGTGAACGTTAAAGACCCAGCGATGGAAGTGGGTTGGAAGTGATAGAAGGCAAAGGATCTCGAAATCCACCCTGCGGGAGACGGGATGACAGTGGAGCTCCACAGGGTTGGGGGTGCGAGACGGGTGAGACCTCATGCGAGGAAGGACTGGGCCATACTGTGCGGGTTAAGTTTGTGGGCAGTGTAGTGAGAGAGAGAGCACAAGCTCTTTGTTGGCACTGACCCATGGCTAAGGATTGCACAAACCCTCCTGGAGAAGCACACAAAACATCCATTGGCATCGTGAGATAAGATAAGTCGTTTCAAGAGCGCAATATATTTGAGGAGACTCGAATGTCTGTTGCAAACCATTCACTTATCTGAACCTCTCAATTAGATTACCACCTTGTAGCTTTGCTTCCCGCTGCTCATTTTTTTCTCCAGCTGCATTATATAGAAAACGTTCCGAAATTAATACCATTCATCTGCTTCCTGGAAAGCAAGCGGGGAAAATTCTGATTTCAAGTGTAAATGAGCGATCAAACAAATTGACTTTTTATGGTGAACGATGAAAGAATCCATGTGTGAACAGGTTTTAATTATGAGACATGTTTCCCTAGCGTAGACCATATATCATGAGCAGGTTTCTTCCATTGCAACACACAAGTGACGCACAAGTGGAAACAAGGCAAGAATGATGCCCCACACAAAACTGCCAACAAAACACAGTCACCTGTGAAGCGCTCTGAGGCGTCCTCCTGACACGAAAGGCTCTATGTCAAATATAAATTCTCAGATCAGTAATCCATAATGCAGTTTGAAGTACCGCTTCATCCTGTCGTCGAGACGTCTCAAAGCGCTTCATCGGGGGGGGGGGGGGGGAGTGTAACGTAGCAAAGAGGACAGCAAAGCTCCTTTTGTGACGTTTCTTCGCACGTCCCACACAGACACTGAAGCGCGATTCAATTCCACCCCTTGGCAGGACTCACTGATCTCATATATCAGGTGGCAAGGAGGTGCCTTGTGAACGCTGGCTTTTAGACTACAAGGTTTCAGTCCGATAGAAATCAAGAGCTTCCTCTGGGTGGGCGTGTTCGGTCTCCCTGACTTCCGCCAGCGTCAGCATTGAACCGACAGGAACAGAGACCATCGATCGCTGGAGTCAGGAAAGACGAAGGAGGTATTAGTTGAAGGACTGGAACTTAGCGGTGCAAGTTTTCCAGAGGGCGTGCGGTGGGGTGAGCTCCAAGTGAAGATACGGGGGGGGGTGGGTGGGTGGGGGGGTGAGCTTAAGGCGATCAGTCGAGACGCCTTGTGCCAACGGCCCCCACCACCGCCAGAAGCTGTTTCGTTCGGTGCTGTAAATCCGCGACAAACCGAAACCCGGTGCGTTTTCCCGAGGGGCTGCTCCGTGGCGATACCAGTCAAACAGCAACGAGCACAGAACAGCCTTCGCAACGCAGTGACAAGAGACTTGTTGAGAGAGCCCGGAGGTCACGGGGCAAGGGTTTATTATTACTCACGCTGCAAACCTGTTGCAGACGCTGTTTAGACCTCGCACTCGTCGTCGCACAAAAGGTGCACTTGAAAGGGATCACTTCACTTCGACTCGTCTGAGGTTCATCGCTCTCCTGTTTTGTTGGCAACAATTTCATTTGGTTTTGTGCTCGTGTTATGCTGTCTCCCTCGGTTTCTTTGTAGTGTTGACTACTCTTATTAAACCGGTTCAGCGAGCACTCGAAGAGTTCTTTGCCAACGCTTTGTTTTGCTGCATTGTCATCCCACAAAGCTCTCTCTGTGTGTGACAACGCTATCAAAGGCGCAGACAACTAACAACTGAGCAGCCACTAAAAGTACACCTCCCAGCATCAGCTTGTGGGAAGCGAGAGCAAAGAGGTTGTCACGTAAACAATGCTTCGACGGGTACTGGAGCGTCATATACCAATTCCAGAGCTTAGAACAGCCTTCAAATACGCTTGCAAGAACGAAAAATGCAATGTGTCCCTAACAGATTCCAGGTGATAATTAACACATGTAATGGTTAAAAATTCCACTTAGGTCCCAGATATTTACTTTTCTCACCCAACAGTTCAGAGCTTCCGCCCTCTGTCAGCTTCTTAAACCACCCTTTTATAAATTCACCCTTTTATCCAACACTGTTGACGTTTATATCATATCAGCGCCTTTCAGGTCAGGGCGACAACTCAGGTTTTCTCCTTGGAGCTGAATTGGCTCCAAAGGTGACTTGTTTCACCCACGGAAGGTCAGAATGAATCAAGCCAACCCTGGGTCAATGGGCGGGATCTATCAAACGGCAAATCCTGCAGCTACCCTGATCTTATGTCACACAGACCCCGCGGAACTCAACTGCGAGTCCATCACCCCTCTTTTGTCCGAGAGCGGGGGAAGTGGGAAACAAGATGGGTTTAGCCCGAGCGGAGAGCTCATGCAGGAGCGGTGAGAGTGAGGGGCAACAGATTTCAATCGATTTCAGCCTCTAAAGAATCCTGCAAATTGTACCTCAGTGGTCTGGATGCGTACAGTAACCGACATGTCGTAGGTGAGGGAAATAACGAGCCAATGTGCCAAGGCTGTCACAGAGGGGACATCAAAGTAACTAACACTTTCTGAAAAGCAGCTAATTATTCGCCATTAACCGCGAAAACCACAGGGACAGAATTAATTTGATGGTCAATAGAAAGAGCTGGTTTCTTGGAGAGAGCCTTCAGCTTCTGTCGGGACAAAGTGTTCTGAAGGGAGAATTTCCTGTGACATTTCCCTCTCGCACCTCCATTTCCACCACCCCCACCCACACCGCCCACCCCAACCAACACCAACAACAACACCCTCACCATCACCAAGGAGACAACAGACTCATCTGCTGTTCATTGAAGATGAGCAAATGAACAAGAATGGAGATGCACTTTGTGGTTCAACAGTGAATGTATAATTTCGTACGCAGTGGGCCAAGCACCAGAGCACTTAGGACACAGCGATAAAGCACAAAAGCCAACACATTCCAGGCTGGGAACATGAACTGTAAATCCTTTGAAGTCGTCGTCTTCCGAGACACAATCAGATCGGACGCAATCCCACAATTTCAGATAATAACAACAGTATAATAATCCTTGAATTTGATATAGCGCCTTATCACGTCTTCAGATCCCGTACGGGTTGACAAAACAAGCTTCCGATTGCCTTTCGCCGAGAAGGCAAATGCAAAATCAAGGCAAGGATTCGGAGCTGGAAGTGGCCGGGAGGAGACTTTGTGGCATGGCTATGTTGCCCAGAGCCACATGGTCATTCACGGTGACACACATTCACTCACCCTGACGATTAGTGGAGTAGTGTAAATAGTTACACAAAACCTCCCCAGTGCCCCGTGTGTCACATCCTGAAGGTATCAGTGGGCTTTCGACACAGTCCTGTGAGAAACTGGTGAAGGATATAAAACCCGAAGATCACAGACGGCCTGCAATAAATACACACGTTCGCTTTCTCGTACATCCAGCTGTCAGACGAGGCATTAAACCGAGGTGGACATTAAAGATCCCATAGAGCTTCCCATTCCCTTCCCGGATCGATTCCCGGTGTCCTGGCCAACAGTCCCCCCAAACCGGCCACTCACTTCGTGGCTGTCGCCGTGCGCAAACGGACTGCTGCGCTCAACAACAAAAAGAAGTGGTCTCCACCCTTTGCAGAAAAACAAATTGAGACTTTTCGAAGGGGTAAGGTGCCACGTCAAATGGAAACAGCGTCATTATGATCTTCCAATCGCAGGGAAACGTGCCGAAAATTCAGCAAACTGACCCGTGCTAAGCTTGCGTTCAGTTTACCCGGACTGAATGAATTAAGTTGAAGTTGGCACTGGTTTCTGATCTGGGTTTGAATTTACGTGGACTCTGGTGGAGGGCTCATCGATCCACTCCCTTCCTTTTTGCAACTGAGCTCCAAAGGGCTCGATAATAATTTGATTTCAATAAAGTCTGCACCTCCAGCAGCACTCTCCACTTACACGAGTAATGTGCTTCTTTTGACACACTTCAAAAGAGAAATAATTATCCTTTCATTTGATACAGCACCTTTCACTTTGGGAGGACATTTCAAAGAGCTTCGCAGGATTTACTGGGACGTGCAATTGCTGTGTATTTTGCAGGCGAACGTGCCAGCCAATTTGTGCACGATAATGTCCCACGAACAGCTGTGAAGTGAATGAACAATTTCATCCGGGAGTTGGGAGTTATAGGCCAGGACACTGGAGGAAATACCTCTTTCGCTTTGAGTAATGTCAAAGGACTGTTTAGCAGCCATCTGAACAGGCAAACCTCAGTTTAACGTCTAATCCGAAGGATGGCACCTCCAACAACGACAGGGTTCGGGTCAATGCTAACCACGAGACGCTCAGTAAAGGCTTCTCGAGCACCAAATGTACCCAAGGCTCAACGTGATCAAATTGACCTCAGTCAAATTGGGGAGTTCAGTGAACACCCCGATCTACTTCTCCATGCAGCGCAGGTAGTTCCTGATCTGCAGCAAGTTTGAAGATCTGTGGATTCGCAGCAAATCCTTTCGGAAATTCGCTGCGCAAGCTGGAATCCAAATCAGGAGCCGCTCCCAACTGACAGCCAGGGCAGTGAAGGTTAACACTGGCCATTCACTGCAACAGGCAATGAAAAGCGATCAAAGTATTCATTGTAGATGGGAAAAACGGTGAATGTGTAGAGAGAAAGCATGCATTCAAAGTCCACATACACATACAATACAAGACGCTTCAGCTACAATCACATTCCTGACCATCTGCAGCCCAAGACATTTGGCAAGAGACTTTTCTTTCAAATCCTATTGAATAATTTTCGAAGCTAATTTTTTTTTTGACGCTGGTGGTGTGGGACCCCCCTCCGCCAAGTGGTTCCGAGGCATTAAACACGAGGCATTAAAGATGCATTAAAGACTGAATGAGATCCCAATGCAGGACAGACACACCCTGGATCATCGGAAGAATAAGAATTCCCTTTTTACTTGCACGAACGTTACTCTACAACCCGCGTTGAGAGAGAAAACAAAGAGAGGGGCCCAACCTGCTAAGTTGGGCTTCTCCTCCTCGGCTCGGCCCAGGCTCTCCAGGGTCCGGGTCACCTGGCTCCCGAAATCGTCCTCCCTGTTGCAGGCTTCCGGCCGGAGTTGGTTGTCCTCGTCGTCGTAATCGTAATCGTCCAGGATGGGAGTCTCCCTGATCGGCATTCCCACCACCGAATTGTGGGCCTGGATCCGTGAGTTCCTGAAGCTGTCCCTGGCCTGAGGCCCCAGCAGCACAGAGGGGATGTAGTGGATCTCGTGAGTGGCCTCCGTGCTTGCGCTCTTCTGGGGCACTCGACGCCTCTTACACCACCTCCGCCGGGCGTACAGTGCCATGGTAAACACCAGGATGAGAAGCAACAGGGCGATCAGCCCTCCCTGCAAAACACACACACACAAAGCAAGTCAAGAAACTCCCATCGGGTTGCTTTTCTTTTTAAAAATTATTTTTCTCTTCTCGCAATTTAAGCCGTGAACGCTTTTCGCCTCCGAACACCGATTCCTTTGAACACAGATTAGACACGTTTTCTTTCAGGAAATAACATGACGGGATATTGCACAGTTACAGGTGGTTCGGGACAGACAGAGGTGAGTGCGACCGCCAGGAAGGTGAACCGGATGGACCTTTGGTCCTTTGTTCGCCCAGCATTTCTTACGTTCTTAATCCCAGAAGGTTGTGGTGCTCGAACGAGCCCCGCGTTGGGACTTTGAACTGACCGCAGTCCAAGCCGACAACCCACGGGGGTGACGTTAAAGGAGTGTTGAACAAGACGGCTAATTAAGCCAAATCGACTTCATCAAATGAGGAGTGCAACGTGCAGTTAATTAAGGGAACAACAAACCGCAATATTTTATGAATAGTGCAGCAGTGGGACAAAAGATGATCTGTGCAGCCCCGGAAGTCTTTTATTTGAAAGATTATGAATTGGTGTTGACGCTTAAGTCTAAAGAAAAGTGGGCACGCACGCACACACTAACCTATTACAACATTTTAGTATTCACTGAAGAGACCAAGCCAGCTGCCTTTTTATCTTAGCGGTCTGTATGTTGCAAACTAATGAGGCAACATGAAACGATTTTTTTTATTATTTTACTGACTAGTTGCACGTTCCCTTTCCTCAGCCCAGAAGAATTAAAAGATCACATTTAGGCATTGTAATGAGAAATTACTTTGACAACGGCTAAATCTCCCGAGAGGGAAGACTAGGCTGGCGTCGTCTCGCTTCTGACCCAGAGGCTTAATCAAATACACCAACGTATCTAAGAACAGTCAGTCTGGCATCAGCAGTTCAGAGGACTAACTGAATTTAATATGGCAGCAGTAATTACAACTCCCATTCCCCTTTCCCATCCTATCTATTTCTTCATTTGTCACTTAATTGACAGTAATACAAAAAAGAAATGGTAATGACACAGCCTGTTTAGTCCATGGCTCCACGTGAGGACGTGATGATCGCGGGTTTACACTCACCCCGAGAATTGTTTTCGCCGGTTACTTTTTTTTTCCAAAAAAATTGTTTCAAATCTAGCCCCAAGCCTTCAGAAAATAAAAGGCTTTATTTAAAAATTAGCCACGTTGCTTAACGACTTTTTTTTAGATAAATAAAATATTGGTTTATTGTTTGTTTCTTTCCCCCCAAAAAAGCTAGAACCCATTAGAAATGAACAGCGCAGACAGAGGCCATTTTAAATGCTCCCATTCAGCATGTGCCTTTGAGGATCATGAGGGCATCTCAAGACCTCTTCACAGGGTTTGCTGTGAAGTGAACCACTTTTGTAGGCGAATGCGGGCGGCTCAAATCGCACACAGCAACGTCCCCCACACAGGCATGAAGTGAAGGACCACATTTATTTGGGGGATCGATGGCCAGGACAGCTGGAGAAACTCCCTTCTCCTTGAGTCGTGCTACGGGATCTTTAGACATCCACAGGAAATGGATCTCTTCATGTTCAACGTCTCATCCGAAGATGCTCAGCGTGACTGCGCTTTCACTTGGTGCTTTGTGTGGCTGTCTTGCAAATGGGCACTGCAGGAAACAATGGCACATACTGGCCTGGCTGAGAAGTGACAGTAATTATTATGTAACTTAATGTAATGGGAAAGTATTAGAACTGATGAATGCTTTGAGTATTTGTTTTGTTTGCTGTGGGTCAGCAATTTAGATGAAGAATGAGTTCAGGAAAGTGGGTGTGGAACCATTTACATTATCAATCACCACCACTGCAGCTTTGACACTACCTTCTGTTCGATATGATAAGTAGCAGAGTAAGGAATTTTTGTGGCTAATATGGTTCTGCAAATTAAACCCATTTATTACTCTGGTCCACAAACCTGTCAAGGATAGAGAAAGGTCACCTGCGATCAGAAGGAGACGGGAATATTTTCAATTCCACATCTTCAATTAACGCACACAAGATAACGCAGAATCCAATCGAATGATCCATGCGTTTGATATTGCGCCTTGCATCCTCGCTGAAATATCTCAAAGCACTTTACGGGATTTATGGTAAGTTGTTGTGACGGTGTAATCTGTAGTTGAACGTGGCAGAACAATTTTTGCACAACAGTGTCCCATAATCGGTCACAAAGTGAACGCTCTGGGAGGTTGTTGGCCAAGACGCAGGGAAAACTTCTCTTTTCGAATAGTTTTAATGTCCACCTGAACAGTCAGACTGGACCTCGGTTTCAACATTTCATCCAAAGGATTGAACCTCTGACACTGCAGCACTTCTCCAACACTTGCCCTGATGTGCCAAGCTGAGCTAATTTAAGAGCTTGAACCCACAACCTTCTGACAAACGTGCGACCACTGAGATAGGCTAACGCTTAGGGTAAATGGGGGGACAAACATAGATAATGAAAACTCTCCCATTGCTACGATTTTATTACATTAAACGCTATTAGACACTTGAGAAAGATAGACAGCTGTCTTGACGATCAGCGTTGATAGAACCGTCTGCAATGGTCAGACTTGAAGAGTGGAGGTTTGGAGTTGAGATTTCCCCAAAACAGTGAGTTCCTTGTTTCTCCAAGAGAAATCGAACACAACACAGTTTAACGTGAATAAGAGGGGAGGGGGATACCATCAAGTGAATCAACCTGCACCGCTCCCATGGAACTCCCAGTAATTGACTCAGAAGCCACCAAGTCATAATAGGTTTGACCTCTAATTCAAGCCTGAAGTAGTGCACAGACTCACAGATCCTCCAGGTGATTTGAAGCAGGAGGAAAAAGTTATTTGTTAAAATCACTGCAAATATCAGGGGAGTAAAGGTGGCAAATTGGAGAAAAGTATCACGGAATTCCTAAAGCAATCTCTGAAGTCAGGAGCATGGATTGGTTCTGGAATTGCTTCGACGACAGACAGACTGAAAGGCTGTGGAGTGATCAGTGATGGAATTGTTATCTCGTTTGGCACTTATGTGGCTCTTTGCGCAGAAGCAATAATTCCAAGCATCTGCTTTGGACAATCAAATGGGGAATCTTGTGAAGCTGATGTTTGATACATTAGACAACCACAGAATGATGGACCTTCGACCCGAGAAAGCAAGGGCAAGAGTCAGCTATGGAGCGTTCGGGATAGACAAGATTGGTCTCACTCCCTTTCACGTCGGGAGAACATCCCAAGGCACTGAAACAACAGTGTTGGAATTGAGTCAACCCTCTGTGGTGGCCTCGGGAGTCTGGTTCTAGAGGGAGGGAAGACAACTTTCGAACGAAACTTGAAGGACACTTAATGCCACTTTCCTCAGGTGGAGTTATTATTTTTATGGTGTTGTCAGAAGTTCTTGCTCATGAAGAGTCAGCCGTGTGAGACTCGTATCCAAGCTCCGCGTTTAACACCCCAGTCAGTCAATCAGATTTCAGAGCTTTTCATGTCATTGCTCATAGATCAGGATAGAAAGCCATCAGAGCAGTATTAAAATGTCATAACAAAAAGGGTGATATATGAGCCCCGCGCAACTGAAACGAGACTCACTCGAGAAATGAAACGCTGTAAGGTGGCAAATGATCCTTCGCCATCGCAATTAAATCAACCAGTCAGGTTAAAAGACAATGAACAAGGGAGGAAAGGAATGCAATCACTGCATATGGTTCGGCACAGTTCGTCCCAGCTCAGGTGCCCAGGCAGCAGTGTTAATAATAATAATAATAATAATCCTCGCATTTGATATAGCGCTTTTCACGTCGGGAGGACGTCCCAACGCGCTTCACAGATCACACTGTAAAGTGAATTGACTGTATACTTGTGGGCGAACGCAGCAGCCAATTGCGCACAGCAATGTCCCACAAACAGTCGTAGATTGAAAATGACCAATTTATCATTGTTTTTTTTGGAGGATTATTATTAGGCTCTGTGTGGAGTAAGGAAACTTGCCCAAGGTTTGGCCCTCTGCCTGGAATTGAACTCGGGTCTCTCACTTGCAAAGCGAGTGCTCTAACCACTGAGCTACAGGACTCCAGGATCATTTGTGAGCAGAGTTGGAATAGATTTATACAACATGGTGTGAATCAAATAATGGTCATTTGATTCTACCCCCCCTAATCTTGCCCTCCACATCTCTGTGAGATGTCCTCCCGACACGAAAGGCGCTGGAATTGTATGTATTGTATTGTAATATCGTGTTGCGTTGTAGGGTTGCCTGATTTTTAAACACGTGGAAATCCAGTCTCGGTTAACAAGATGTGGAGGTAGAAATTCCACCCGAGTCCAGGTTTGCTCTGGTACTGTAGTAATGTTATTATTATTGGCCTGAGCTAAATGAAGTCAAATCCATAAACTTTTGTGATATTAAAGCAGGAAGAATACTGTCTTAAGTGATCCCAAATCCTGACTTTATGTATAAACATTCCGAGTCCATCCCCATTGACTCAGCCAGTATGTCCAGATTATCTTCAATCACTCCACTGTTATCATACGGATTAACGTAAAGTTGAATCCTGATGAATGATCACGCCAGCCAAAATATCATTGCTCCCACAATTAATTCTTCATATGACAGAAATACTTAAGTCTTTAGACTGCAACCCATGTAATCATCCATCGAGTGACTTGGTCTTAACAAAACACACACGCGAGCCAAAAAAAAATACGTTCAAATCATTTTGCAGAAAAACAATTTGTCTCTGAAATATGCTGTTATCTCCAGGTTAAAGGTAGCATCGCATTGGCTCTGGGAGTATTATAAAATCAGGTTATTTGGACGGGCTTTATTCCTGGGTTCAGTATTTTTGACTTGAAGTGTTAGGTGTGTAACAGATGTCTTTTTCTAATTGTGGCAACATCACCAGCCAATATCTGGCTCACAGAACTGCGCAACACAGAATGAGACACTGTCTCCCTCGATTACCCACATAGGAACCTACTGGCTTCAAACATACCACCGCTGGCAACTGTAAAGCTGAGGTCAGACACTTCCCCAAAGTAGCTGGTAACTAAACGTATCAACAGTTCCTTAGAAACTTGGATAGCACAGGCTCCTTGTTCTAGGAGGGAAGCTAAAAGAGATGTAAGGCTTTTAGTTGAATCCTTGCCCAGCAGAGAACAGAGTGAGGCACCGATAAACAGAGCTCTGAGATTTTTGATCTGATTTCTTGATTCAGATTACCGATGATACAAAGGCTTTCGTGTGGGATGAGTGTCTCAAAGCTCTTCACAGGATATACCTGGGGGTGGTGGGTGTGGGGGGGTTTGGGGGACAGGAAAGTAAATTAGTTAAGGCACAGCGAGAGACAAAAAGAAATCAAACAAATATTACATTTGATGCTTCCAACTGAGAATAAAGTCTCCCGCTTGTGAGAGAGCCACTGCACGCTAGGGATCAGTCAGAGATTGTCAGAATCAATAACATTTTCAGATTTCTTTTCAACAGCGGGTTTTGATCCTTCCAGCAGCAACAATCTGTTTACAGGCTGTACAATAACATACGTCTCAGAATACAACACGGCTTATGGCTTTGCACTCCAGGCCTCAGACCATCCATTCAAATCTAAATCAGAGCTCCTCATGACAGAAAACATCAATAAGTGACCCATCGGTTCAGCGAGATGCGATTTATTAACTGAACCTAATTTGTCTGCTGTGGAAAATCTCAATCAGTCGTGAGACCCTGAGATAGGAAGACATACCGTGGCGTCTTATTCCTTCGCCAAATCGATAGCGTCCTCCGCACACCACCGGCTACAAGTCCTGTTGGTACCAAAGAGTCGGAGAACCATGAAAAGGCTTTTTCATGATGTTAGGAGATGCCTCTCTCCCCCCACCTCCCCCATAATACATTTTAGTAAGACGCAGGAAGTTCGCATGGTGAGAATTTGGGGCTTGTTTATTTGGGTAGAGCTTTCAAGCGCCTGGAACATTATTCTCAGCCACAGGTTCCGATTAAAAGGTTATTTTTCATTTGTTCCTACGTGTATATAACACACTCTTTCTCCAATCAAATTGCAACGTAAACACTTTTCCCCGTTCCTTTTTTACACACAAAAAGAGCAACTTTCTATGCAGAAGGTTCAATCCACAATTTCACTGTTCCTTGTGTGTGTGTAAAAAAAACAACACCTCTCTGGTCCTGTTTGGGATTGATATGAAATCTAAATTCCCTTGTTGGCTCACGGTCTCTGCATCAAATCGCTTGATTACATCTCGATCGTGGAGAGTGCCAACGGGAAACAGTTACACCCTGAGAACCTGTGCCCACATGTCTTTATTCTAGAATCTTTGCAATGTGCTTGTGTACAGCAACAGACTTAATCTCGATTCCGTGTCTCTGGTCCAACGTGCTGTGTGCAATCTGTCAGCTGTATATATAAAAAAAACATGTCCTTCCTTGACTTTCCTCAACTCTATTAATACACTTATTATCGTCATTACCCAATTCAACAGACTCTTAAATTTTTTTGCTTCTCCCTTCTCGGAACATCAAGACCATTTCCCAGAGACACGCAGTGAGACATTAATTTACTGTGACCATTTTTCTTTTACTGCATTTAATAACTTGGACTGTGTCAGAGAATCAGGATTGTTTGATTTACAGATGCATTTCGCCAAGGTCTTCAAATCATTTTTGAATGACATGCTCATTGAGGGACAGACGTGCCACTGAACTGACTATGGTTCCTGGCTAACAATTGGGGAGTCGCAAAAGGCATTTGACAATTTTCCTATCGAATAAATTACTTAGATCATCGAGAAACATTCCGCCAAACTGCTCCCCCCCTCCCATCCTCCTAGGGTTCAGGGATTGTGATGAACACAGGGTAAAGGCAGGAGACTGAGACTGACACAAAGTGCGATGGGAATCTGGAACTTCTTGTCCCAAAAGGTTAGGGATGCTGGATCCAATCAAATTTTCAAGACTGAGGTGCATAGATTTTTGTTGGAGGTCAGGATATCACGAGATATGGGGCAAGGGCAGGTAATTGGAGTTGAGGTACAGATCAGCCTTGATCCAATAGAATGGCCTATGCCTGTTCTTATGTGACTTATGTTCTTATGCCTGAATGGATAGCTCCTTAAATACAAGTACGATGAGCCGAATGGCCTCCTTCTGCGCTGTCCCCGACCAACCTTTTAACGACATGTCTTTATCGCGAGTGTGATTAAACTTAGAAAACAAACTTGCTGCCTTTGAAGATGACATCTATTTCATTTCGGCAAGTTCAAAATCTATCAAAAAGTTAGCTTGATGTACAGGAGCCACAAAAAGATTTGAAATTAGGTTTCGTGTGTCCAAAGAAAAATACGTGATAGCGGCAAGGATTTTCAGAACCACTTTCTGCCTTGCTGAGGTGATCAAAATCTCTTATCTCTATCAAGCAGTGTACCAAAATGTTTGTCAGCCTGGCTCATTGGTAGGACCCTCACCTTCAAACCCAACATCGGGACTTGGAATCAAATAGCCTAAGCTGACACTCCAATGCAGTGCTGGAAGGTGGGTCCGGAGGTGCTGTCCTTCAGATAAGACGTTAAAAAAAGTGAGGTCCCATCAGCCTGGTCGGTTGAAGATTAAAGATCTCATAGCACTAGGAGAAACTCGCTTCTTTTTTTCTGAATAGTGTTGTGGGATCTTTAACGTCCACCTGGTAAGGGACCTTGGATTTAACGTCTCACCTGAAAGACGGCACCTCCAGCACTGCAGCGCACTCCTCAAGCAAAGTCAGCCTGGACTGTAAGATTAAAACCCCAACATGGGGCTTGAACCCACGAGGTTCTGACTCAAGAGGCGAGAGCACTGCCAGGTGAGCCAGACTAACAATTTAACAACTCAGGGATGTTTGACAAGGAAGCTGATCAGCCGAATAATGTTAGGTTAGATCAGGCACAATAGGCACTATTGTAAAGTGATGGACACTTGGAACAACTGAGATAACTGACTTCAAAGCATGACATGATATACAACGCTAACACGGAGCCTGTCTTTTCCACATACTTCTTTGTCCAGCGAGTACGGAATCCAATTAGACTCAAAATGTGAGATCAGCTACTGTTAATCATGGAAGCTTTAACAGACCAGGTTTGCACAGCGTGGAATATCACGCAGGGTGATGCAGAGCAGGAGCAGAGAAGACATAAACCAAGGTGTTCGGCGTGATGTGACTGTCAAGCTTGGGTGTTAGAAGCTACCCGGGTTAGCCTAGTGCTCACAAACCCCCCCCACCCCCCCCACCCCGAGACCACTTTACGGTAAATTCTGCCAAGCGTTTTGAAATGTACCGCTGACACAAAGTGCCCTCTATATCAAATTTGCGGGTTTATAATAATACTAATAATCCTTGAATTTTATACAGCGCCTTTTCACCTCTCCGAGACGTCTCGAAGGTCTTCACAGAATATACTGTCAAGTGAATTGACTGTATATTTTGTGGGTGAAACGCGCAGAATGTTAATCTGTTAATGTATAAACCTTTACAAGATGTTAACGTATTAAATGTATCCCATGTTTTAAAAATGTTAACTGATTCAATATTAGTTTGTCATTGATATTGTTATCAGTATCGATGTGGGGGACAAATGAAAGCTTTGGCAACTGGAAGGACGTGAATAGAACCCACAGATGATCTTTCTCCCGTCGCCCACACTCTGCCACATATGCTGCTACCCAACAGTCAGTAGGAGGCAATTTAAATATTCATGTTTTACAATTATTCAACAGCGCTGTAAGTGGTGCAGGCAAAGCGATATTTTTAAAACATTTTCATAACTTCCTTTCATCCTAATGTGTTGATCAGACTTGATCCCACCCCTCTCCCCCTAACGGACCATGTTCAAAAACCTCGCTGCTTTGAAAAAAAAACACCTACCCAAGGATTTGCCTGTAAATTGCTGGCTGCCTGACATTATTCTCCCAGAACCTAGAGTGACAATGTTACAGATGCCTTTAATCCTCTGACAAGCAGGCTCCACGCTGCCAAGCTTACCTTATAATGCCACGTGCTGTTTTATATATATATATATTTATATATAGATAGATAGACACACTCTGACAGCACAGATTAAAGGACACCATATAAGACTCCCTTCCTGTCATTTCTCCTTTGGTAATGATCGACTGAGAATATTCATTTGGGCTCAACAATTGTACCCACCAGTTTTCTCCTTCCGACACAATAGGTGTCAAAATTAATATTTTATTAATACTACCAATACTAATTAGTAATACTCGCCCAGCGTTGCACTTGAGGGTCAGGGTAAAACCGTGCGAGTTCAAGAAACCCCACGTGGGTCTTAAACCCACAACTTTCTGACTCAAGAGATTTTTTTTAAAGTAAAAAATAAAGATCACATTTGCCCTCTCCCTCCCGCCCCTCACCCCGGTTAATGAAAAAGAAGAATCTGAGTGCCGTTTCATTGAAACGAGGAGTGGGTGCCCGCTGTTTTGGTTATCCAGGCTGTGCCGCAGTGATTAAAAACTATAACCAAGAAAATTAGACGCTGAAACTTATTGCAGCACAAACAACCACAGGAGAGACAGTTCAGCAACACTCTGCCGACCGACCGACCGTCCGACCGACCGACAGACAGACTGATGCTTGATTGCAAATGTGAAACCTCACCCTCGGGCACATATATATCAGCCTGTACTTAGCACCGAAGAGTAATATTCTCGTTCATTCAGAATGCAATTATTTTGAGGCAGGAGAGAGAGAGAGAGCACAAGAGAGAGAGAGAGAGAGAGTGTGAGCATTGACATGGTGCCTTTAGGAGCTGAACAGTTTTCCTTATTCTCCACCTCCCCCATCCCTCCCATCCCTCCCTCCCCACCCCCTGCCCGCACCAGGAAATAATTTGATCACGGGGATTATTTCGATACATGCAGAGCGAAGGCCGCTTATCTCTTCCAAGAGCGGTGACAGATTTGTCACGCACCATCGGGCTTTCCTGTAAACCCACTGATGATTTTTTTCATTATTGTTCAAAAAGTTTACTTTATCCTGTTAAGCATCCTATATACCTCTACAAGGTCCCCTCTGAGATGACACTCTTCGAGACTGGAGAGCCTGAGCTTATCTGATCGGGCCTCGTAGCTTATCCCTCTAACACTGGGGATCACTGGGCATCACACGGGCCCTGATTCCATGTCTCGGCCTCTCGATCCACTAAAGGATTCTTACTACCAGATGAAGCAGTGCTGGCATTTGAGCTGCAATGTTTGCTAACGGGCAACGTTCAACCGAGCTGCGATACTTCTGAATTTTAGAGGACAATCAAAATCCCTTAAAAAGAGAGACAGATTTGCTTTGCGAGATTTTAAAACCTCTTAAAAAGAAAATTCCCCTCCTCCGATATCTTCCCTTCCTTTGATATTCTGGATCTTTATTATAAGCTCAAATCAAGTAATTTAGCAGAAAGCAGAGACTGGAGTCCTTAAGTATGAGACTTTCGCCCACAAATATACGGTCAGTTCACTTTACAGTCTATTCTGTGAAGCGCTTTGAGATGTCGAGAAGACGTGAAAAGCGCTATATCAAATGCAAGGATTATTATTATTATTATTTTAAAAAGTTGTCACGAGTGAATGAATGAGTGAATAGATGGCATTTAAAACACTTACGATGAAAGACACAGGACATGGGCAGAGAGAAGAAAGAGATAGAGAGAGCGAGTTAGACAAGAGCTGGCACAGTGTAACACTGTGGAATAAGTTATTGGTTATGAATAGCAGTCTCACCGGCTCAGTCAGAAGCTTGTGGGTTCAAGCCCCACATCAGGATTTTGGGCTCACAAGTCTAAGCTGATATACCAAAGCAGTGCTGGGACGGGTAGGGGAAAGCCGTGCATCGTTGGAGGTGCCGTCCTTCGAATGAGACGTTCTGACTTTCTTTCTGTTCAGATGGACTGCGAGGTTCGTTACCCAAAAAGAGAAAGGAGTTTCTCCCAGTGTCCTGGCCAACAATCCCATCCCCACCCTCCCCAGATAGAACCGGTCATTCACCTCGTAGCTTTTTGTGGGACATTGCTGTGTGCAAATTGGCTGCTGTGTTCGCCTAGAAACGTACGTTCATTCCACTTCACCGAAAATCCTGTGAAGCGCTTTGAGACATCCTCCCGACGTGAAAGACATCGTGTCAAATGCGAGGATTATAATATAGATTGACGTTAGCTGCACGGTTTCCAGATCCAGAGTGCGGTTGGATAATGAGCTCTCTACCATGTGGAATAGATTAAGGCAGTAACACTACGCTTCCAAAAACATATAATCCAATGTAATTTTTCTACAAATTGCTTGGTGCTGAGGGATCCATCTCACCCAGATCACTAAAAGTGCAGCAATCTCACCCCTGCATCACTATAATGAGAAATCCCAGGCATTGCAGTTGTTCAGAAATGCCTGAGAAACCACACACACATTTCAATTTGATCCCAATGTTAATATATTTTATCAATTTTCTGTGTGTAACAAACCATTGACATTTAAAGTTTTTCTTTCCCATAACAAAATGTAAGTAGATTATATATATTTTTGTTGTGTGTATATATGTATATACACACAACAAAAATCTCTGCTAATACGATTCCTGTCTGGATGAAAAGCTGGACCGATCTCAGTTGGCAGTGAATTATGAATCGCTAGTTTGGCAAATACAAATGCCTCCAAACAAGCACTCTCTCACCCCAATATTCCTTCCAGAAAGCTCTTCTCACCTCAAACTAACGTCTTTGCCGCACCTTCCGTTGCCAGCTCTGCTATTAATCATAAAATAATATTTAAATAAGTAACAATAAAAACCAAATAATAACAATAATCCTTCCATTTGATCGAGCACCTGATCTCGATTTCGCGACGTGTCAGAGGAGGATTTTACTCTGAAGTGTAGTGACTGTGTATTTGTAGGCAAATTTGATTCAGGGTCCACTCAAAGGGGTAGGTTTTTAAGAGGGATTTGGAAGACGGGAGGAGAGGGTGCGAGGTGGAGGGAATTTGGAACGTGAGTTCCACAGAGTGGGTTCGAGAAGAATTAATTTGAAATCAGGACGCTCTAACCTTTTGGCTGCTGAGGGCCGGATGCCCTATTCGAGGAATGTCTGAGAGATGCACAAGCAATATTTGCTTGGGGGGGAGGTCAAATCAGCCTGCAGGCTTGGAACACCCTGATTTTTTTACGTTATATAAGGGGAGGGAGGAGAGAGCAGAGGAGAGGGGAAGAGATCAGAAGCATTCACATCCCCCAACATTTCCTTCCCTAACCAAGTCCTTTTTGCTTCCGAGTAATTTTGAAGTTTCCCGATTTCCCAATCTTCTCCGCTGTACCAGCTCAAGAGCAACAACAATAAAAAAAAAAGCATCGCATTGATGTCCTCAGCCTTTCAAACAGCGACGGGAAGGAAGAGAAGAAATGAATTGGAACTCGCTCAATGTAAGGGGATCGTGTGACCAATAAATAGTAGCTATCTGAGGCGAAAATGGAATATTTAGTTGAAAATTATTGCATCGAGGGAATCCTCCTGGGAGCCTGAGTGTAGATATTGGAAAGGAAATTATTTGAGTGTCAAGTCGCGGAATTTTCACATCTCCAAATACCTTGTCGTGCAGCGTCAGCCCCCGAAGGCTAAAGTAATTGCAACTCAAAAAATGCTATTTACTTTTCAAGTCGCCGAAAATATTTCTCCGTCTCTCTCTCCCCACGCGCACCACCACCCCCCCCCCCCCTCCCCACCCGATCCTCTCTCCAACTCCTCAACCCAAACTCAACATGTATTACGCTCGTAGCAAATCACACCTTCTGCGCTGGATTCCATAATGGCAGCGTATAACCCGATCGCTGGAAAGTAATTATGGGCTGGGAAGCAAACTCTAGGGAAAAATCTTGTGTCCCACAACAAGGATAGTACAAGGGAAGTTGAACTTGGTGCAATAGTGAGGTCTGCATCTGTGGTAACAGACAGGTCAGAGTGTCATCGTACAATGACACTCATTCTTCAAATTGCAAGTTTTTAGAAGATAAAGGCATTTAGGAGACCTGATCCCATCTTCAGGTCGAGCCTGAAGACCTTCTTCCTCTTCGACCGTGCTTACGGTCAACTCGTCCTCCCTTTCCCCACCCCACCCCCGGTTTGGCGTCGTGCTGCACGACTATCAAGCGCTCTGCTTGAGCGGTGAGATCTAAATGGAAG
Source organism: Callorhinchus milii (assembly GCF_018977255.1). Classification (NCBI taxonomy): domain Eukaryota; kingdom Metazoa; phylum Chordata; class Chondrichthyes; order Chimaeriformes; family Callorhinchidae; genus Callorhinchus; species Callorhinchus milii. The sequence goes on from NW_024704749.1 coordinate 14,563,822, forward strand.
CCGTTGTGGAGGGAGGGAAGCCCAAATGCACACAGCAATGTCGAACAAACAGCCACGAATGCGAGCGAGCGACCAATAATATTTGGGGGGATTCCCGGCCGCGACAAACTCCCTTCTCTCTTCGAATAGCGTCCGTCAGATAAAACCTAAGTTAAAAAAAACGGCCGATGCAATGTGAAACGTGGGCGTGAGCATAAGGTGGTAATTAAATCTCAGCATTCTGCTGACGTCCAGATTCCACTCCACCATCATCGCTGCTGTTTAAGACATCGCAACTGACCAGGTGAATTATTGCCTTCTGCATCACTGCCAGCCAACCATCTGTGTTCCCACCTGTATCGGTGCTTAAAATACTAATGCAATCAGTGCATAAGTGAGGAACGTTAGTCCTGGGAAAGGGACACCTCTTCTCAACACCAACCCCCGCCACTCCCCCCTCACACACACACACACACACACAGACACACACTGTCCCTGCCTTCAACATCATTTTGTCCACAAAATGCCCACTCGCACATTTCGCCCTTTGCAACCCTGAACCCGTGTCCTCTTGTTCTGCTGTCGTTTCCTATCTGAATGGACTGCTCTGCATTTACCTTTCCTGCCAGCCCTTAGGCAACCTCATCCCTGAGGCATTAACTCGGTTTGAACCTTGGGTTTCTTTACATGTTTTTTGGTTAATTTCGGGCTCCGCGGATTCTCAATAAAAGAGACAATTAACGCCTCCGAGGGCATCGACTGGAACTGAAACAAAGGCTCGGTCAGAGGCAGGCAGCAGCTCTGGGATCTCGGATTAAATTTTGAATAGCTAACTGGATAGACCAGGCTGCTACTGGAATAGGATGCCATCCCTGAGAAGACACAACACTGGCCCGAAGAGTCTCAACCCTCAGCCGCTGCCTAGCAGCCGAACATACAGTGTAATGTGGACCTGACTGAGCATTTTGTGGGCGAAACGCGACAGCCAATTGCACACAGCAGCATCCCACAAACAGTCGTGGATTGTGTAACCAAATTTATACAGCAAACTCAGTAACTACATTAAACTCCTGATAATGCGATCCTGACTTAATTTGCCACGACCACTTAAAGTCACTGTGCTATCACTGTGTCACGCCAGCCACATTTATGTATGTATGTGTGTGTATGTACGTATTTATACATATGCCTAACTTACTCGCCACTCTGGATAACTCGTCACTGAGCCCTTTTCCTCTGGAGTGATGAGTTACCAGAGTTCACTGTTCAAATTTGTGCTAAAAAAAATGACCTTTTTATTTCTGCGAGACATCTAATTAACCGGACAGACTGCGCATGTACATCAAGGGATCGGAGCAGGGACTGAAATAGCACAGAGGTTCTGCTGAGTTGAAACAGTCCTGTTGGACTGGTTCCCAATTTGTCCAGATAATTAGAATGAATAAAAGATATTTTCCAGTCATTGAGGAGTGAATTTTGAAGTTGCTTTCCAATGAGCTGACATTATGTGACTGCAAAAAGGATCCAGCATCAGATGACTGAGTCCCGCATTCAATTGGATGCAACTGAGGTTATTTTCATCTGATTGCTGAAGATTAAAGGAAATGCCAGAAAGATCTTTTGTCTATACTTGGAGAGTGAATATAATAATAATAATAATAATCCTTGCATTTGATGTAGCGCTTTTCACGTCTTCTTGACGTTCTCAAAGCGCTTCACAGAATATACTGTCAAGTGAATTGACTGTATAGTTGTGGGCGACACACGGCAGCCAATTGCGCACAGCAGCGTCCCCACAAACAGTTGTGAATTGAAGTCACCAATTTTATTTTTTTTGTTTTTTGGAGGGATTATTATTAGGCGTGTGGGGTAAGAAAATTTGCCCAAGGTTTCGTCCTGCCTGGAATTGAACCCAGGTGTCTCGCTTGCAAGGCGAGTGTTTGAATGATTTAAAGCTCGCATGGTCAATGCCTAGAGAGCACATCGGGGTGACTCGCTCTGCTTCTAGCAAATGGGATCCATTCTGACTTTGTGGGTCTCGTTGGGAGGGGAAACCAGGGGTTTGGAAGCATAAATAGACATAGAGACAGAGATACTGGGGAGGTTGGGAGGAAATGGAGTTCCCAGGCAGAGCATTACTCCCGACTTATCAAAAAGTGAGCACTGTGAGAAAACAGATGTAAGTCTTCGCCAACGCGTAGAGTCATGACCACAGCAACAACAACTTGCCCTTATATAGCGCCCTCCACGCAGGGTAGCGTTTCAGAGCGCTTAACCGTGGTGGAGCCTGACTCCGAGTCAGGCCATAAGTACCGTAAGTACTTGGCCATAAGTAAGTGGCCGTAAGTAGTGTCGAACAGGAAAGTCTTCAGGCTGGACTTGAAAGAGGGGAGAGAGAGACGCAGAGGTAAATGGGTTAACGGGATGGGAGAGTCATTTCAAAAGAGAGTAGTGGGATGCTGTGATGGGGAACAATAGACAGAGGATAAGAAACATTTAGACAGATCAGGGCTGACCTTCACGCTGACCGGACCCACCACTCCCCCGACACACAAACACGCCCACCCACACACACACACCTCGTCCACTCCTGTGCAGAGATAACTCATCTGCGTCAAGGATCGCAGACAGAAGCCAAACGTTAGCCTGTCTGTGTCTCCACCATCTAAGCGAGCAGCAATTAGGATTATTGACCTCCCCCTTCCTGTCGAATTCTGAGCAGGAACTGCGCTGCAGCGACGTGTGTGGCCTCCATCCCTTTGAATGAGTGATGAGTGGTGAAAAAAAGGGAGTGCAGATACATTTAATTAAATTCACAACAGGATTCTCAAACTCCAGCTCCGAGACAGATGTGACTGGAAGCTCGCCAGGATCCGGCGATTAGGTCTTCTCGTTCGGAACTCAGTGAGTTATCACATTTAATGAAAGCGATCACAGGTATTTAAAAGGCATTGCTGGAGTGTGTCAAGAGTTTCTGTTGTATTGATTCAATGGTTAACTATTCTGAAAGATCTCTCCCCCACCACACCCCCCCCACTCGCACACACACATACCCCGGGCCCGATGGCACCAAAAATAAAAATCAATACAATCATCCTAACAGCAAACAAATGTGGGATAGCAGCCTGTACATATCTAGTTAGTTTTTCGGTGAATGTGACGAAGCGTGCAGACTACTGCTGAACAACACCATTGATCTCAGGCTCCATCGCACAACCTCCAAAGGTAGCTGCTCACTCAGGAGCCTCCATGGCAACAACAACAACAACAACAACTTGCATTTCACATCACGCCCTTCTCGCAGGGTAGGGCCCCGGAGCCCTTGGTGCTGCTGCCCGCCCTCGCTTTGTCTCCAGTGTTCCACCTCACGGCCGTTTCTGGGACGTCGCCGTGCGCAAATTGCCGCCTCCTGTTGTTTAAGCGCTCGTCACAATCGCAGCAACGTAGGAATCGGGAGCAGGAGGCGGCCTTTCAGCCCCTCGAGCCTGCGCCCCGCCATTCAATAAGATCATGGCTGATCTTCTAACCTAACTCCATCTGCCCGCCTTATCCCCGTAACCCTTAATCCCTCTATTCCCCGTCACTGTTTCCACAGTCACAAGATTTCCAGTGCTCCGAGACCCTACCACCCGTGAAGGACGTTATATAAATGCAAATGGTTGTTTGATAACAGTGAATTAAGTTTTCACTGCAGATCCAGTCTGGGAGAGACACAGCGAAGGGACTAAAATAAGTGATTTGTAATTGTGTGGAGACCTGATTTCCTGTCGAATAGAGGCCGATTGCCCCAGCCTTCGACTTCTCTGTCAGAGAACATTATTCACTTGCTTATTTATACCAGTTTCACCCCTGGACCGGTTAACTTCTCTCAGTAATTTGCAGTTGTGTCGTTTCTCGCAGAAAAGGAACTTCGAGAGGAAAACACAAATAAGGGAGTGGTATATTTAAACCTAATGCGTGTGAGACAGAAAGAAATAAGATTCTGCACCGCATCCAGAATGTACTGAAGGGATTTTACTCTGGTTACTTTCGCACATTAAACAGCTCTGATCTCCCATCTCCTCTTTTGAATTCCGCATTGCACGACCAGAAAATAAAAAGGCAGAACGTTTTACAAAAATCCTCTTATTTCGGGATTGCAAGTTCTCGCCTTATGAAGGGATCTGCGCAATTCCAAACACTTTGGAATTAATCTGTTGCCTCGGTAGCCTGTGGAATAAAAGCAATCTCATTTTGCCACAAGCTAAGCCTGGCTCGCCGGACGCTTTTAGATGGCACAGCACAACTGGCAAAAAAAATATATATATCCCCTATGAGATGAGCGCTGATGGCAGAGCGCGGGGAAATCAGTCAAAATTCAGCTGAAATGCATCATGTGTCAGCCCGCCTTGGTTGGTCGCTCTCTCGCCTCTAAATCATAAGGAAGTGCATTCAAGCCCTACGTTGGGACCATCTCGGCTGATGCTCCATTCCTAATAAGATAGGCAGGCACGAATTACTAGATGAAGGAAGACCAAGGCCTATCCATTTCGCCTTCTACCATCCTGGCAGTCGTGTCCCAAACTATATACTGTGTCCCAAGATACTATTTCCTGAACTAAATCGCTTTTAGTTTAGTTTAGTTTGCTTTACAGAGAATCGACACTTATTGCTTCCACCGTCTCCCGAGTGAGCCCATTCCAATACATTTACCACTTGCTCACTTGCCCAAAGATCCCCTGTCCTTGTGAACTGCTCCGAGATGAAGACAAAATTATGGGCAGAAGCAACAAATGATCCTAAAATATTCTTATCTTTCATAATTCCTCAGTCGATCTCCTCGCCAAATAAGTTATCTAATTCGCTTTGGAATTTGCTGACGCAAATCGCCGGCTCCCTGAGTATCTAGCTCACCCATCCTTTCTGTAGCATGATTAAATCTGAGCTCTTCACCCTCGCTCTTCTGTGCTTGTTCCAGATTTGTTGACCTGTCGAACTTATTACGGTGATTCAGTTTGCTTGTACCTTTTACGATCCTGAACCTTTCAGTCAGATCTCCCCCGAGCTTTCTCTACTCTGCCAGTGATTTGCATTCGCTTGTCAGTGCTTTGTGTACAGTCTAGACATGCAGACGTTTCGTAGGGGCACTTACATGTTGGCACAAAAGATGAAGTATTATATCAATGCAATACACCACAGCGCCTTACAATGTATCTTTGCTCCTCGGATGTTTGCCCTTAGTTTGATATCAGTCTCACTATGTTGGTAGCTTTACTCATCTCTGAATCAGTTGGTTGTGCATTTTCAGACCCTCTGTTGAGACTTGTGAACTCACGTGCCAGTGCAGTGCTGGGGTGGGGGGTGTGTACTAACGTGGAGTCCTGTAGCTCAGTGGTTAGAGCACTCGCTCTGCAAGCGAGAGACCTGAGAGACCTGAGTTCAATCCCAGGCAGGTCAGGGCGAAACCTTGGGCAAGTTTCCTTACTCCACACAGAGCCTAATAATAATCCCTCCAAAAAAAAACAATAATAAATTGGTCATTTTCAATCTACGACTGTTTGTGGGACATTGCTGTGCGCAATTGGCTGCCGCGTTCGCCCACAAATATACAGTCAATTCACTTTACAGTGTGTTCTGTGAAGCGCTTTGGGACGTCCTCCCGACGTGAAAAGCGCTATATCAAATGCAAGGATTATTATTATTAAACTGAGGTCCAGCCTGAACGTTTTTAGTGGATGTTAAAAATCTCGTGGCAGTATCCAAAAAGAGACGAGAGTTTCACCCGGTATTCTGCCCGACAATCCCGCAGCTAAAATTGATCATTCATTTTGTGGCTGTGCATTAATTGGTTGTCCCGATCACCTACAAAATACACGTTCACCCGACTTTACAGTGAAGCTCTCTTGAGACGTCCTCCCGTGAAAGACGCTGCATCAAATGCGAGGATTATCATCGTTATTATTGCTTTGACGATGGTGTCAGCAATGAACCAACAGATGATTCTGCACAGGGAGGGAGCTGGAAAAGTCATAGTTCAAGCTACATAGAATCATAAAATTATACAGCACAGGAGGAGGCCATTCGGCCCATCGTGTCGGTGCCTGCTCTTTGAAAAGAGCTTCCAAATCAATCCCATTCCCCCGCTCTCTCTCCAGAGCCCTGCAAACTTGTCCTCCCCAAATAATTATCTACTTCTCTCTTAAAAGTTGTTATCGAATCGGCTTCTGTGCATCACGACATGTTCCCCTTCAAAGGACCCGTGGGAACAGCTCAGTGGCTTAACCCTTTGTCCAAAACTCTGCGAGAGAAAGGGTACCTGAGAGGAGGATATAAAAAAAAGGGGCCACTGTGCTTTATGACAATGCTCTGAACACAAACATTAATGACGCACACATCCGACCAGCCGAGGCTTGCGAGGCATTTATTTGAAGTCTGTCTGGTGCGGAGAGAACAGACTTCCTAACGCTTACTCACTCTAAACTTCAATGAGAAGCATCATTACTTTCAATCCAACAGGCGCTGAACATGGGCAGACTGGGAGCTTTGTCAAAACTTTGCTCGCTCGAGCTGCGATTGTCTTCGCTGAACGCAAATCGCGATGTCAGTTCCTTGTTTTGAACAAGGCTCCCGGACGGACAGACTGAGTGAGTGTTGCGCTCAGATTCCCCAGTCGGCTCACACAAAACAACAAAAGCCAGTTGCGAAAGGCTTGCTTCACGCCTGGCTGTGAGGAGCGGTGAGAATTATTGTGCTGTGTATTCGGCTACAACGTAGTTTTCATGCCAGTGCCTGACATCAAGGGCTTATACACCACAGCATATCCTGTGAAGCTCTTTTGAGACATCTCGACAGCGCTATGTCAATTGCAAAGATGATTAGTATTTGATTAGTATTTGATTAATATAGTATTATCAAGTTCAAACAACCTTGAATTACATTAAATGTGACAGCACCGGAACAGGCCACTCGGCCCAACCAGTCTGTGCCGGTGTTTATACTCCACACAAACCTCCGCTCCTCCTATTTTTTTCCCTTGTACCTCTCTATTCCCCGTGTGTGCATTGAGTTTCCACTTGATCCTTTCTGCTTCAAGCACAGTTTACAGCAGTGAGCTTCCACATTCCTACCATCTCCTGGGTGCTCAGGGGTTCAATAACAGTTTGGAAAAAATATGCAATATGCACATCTGTTTACATTGAATGGTACTCCAGTGGTCATAGAATCATAGAATGATACAGCACGGGAGGAGGCTATTCGGTCCATCGTGTCTGTGCCGGCTCTTTGCAAAGAGCTACCCAAATCAATCCGATTCCCCCGCTCTCTCACCACAGCCCTGCAATCTTGTCTTCCCCAAATAATTATCTACTCCTTTCTTAAAGTGGTCAACGTGTGAATGTCTTTTAAGGGTAACTGGACAACAGTGACCCCAAGTTCAGGCTCATGTCAAGTCATTGATTGTTTTGCTCTTCTGAGGTTACAGGTCAAGCACAATGCTGAGGCAGTGTGGATTGGGATTTAAGCAACATCTTCTGTCATGAAACTATTAGACAACTGTGGTCGAAGAGGTCAATAACTGGGTACACTTTACAGTGTTTCAAAACTACTGCTGGCGATAAATGAATGCCAACGCTAGTTTGGAAACGTCGCAAATTTTACCCCATTATTTCTCAAATCTCTAAGCACAAACATACAAATATGTATCTGTTTGCAAATAGAAACGGGGTGAGAGAGACAGAGAAAGAGAGCGAGAGAGAAACCGATCAATGAAAACTGAGAGTGAAAAGGGAAGAGTGAACGAGGGCGAAAGAACACAAACGAGAGAGAGAAAGAGAGAGAGAGGGAGAGGAAAAGAGAGAAAGCAACAGGGCGAGAGAGAAAAAGAGCAAGAAAAAGTGCAAAGGAACGAGTGGGAGAGAGTGAAAAAAACAGAGCGAGGGATAGAGAGAACTGAGCTGTAATTAAATTGTGAGTGATGGCTTTTGGTGCACAGAGAAGCAAACCTTTTCCAATTCATGTGGTGATGTAGTTGTGGACATGACCTTCCAATTGCAAACACTCCCCTGTGAACCAGATCCATACTTGAGGAACCAACGTTTCAGGGATAATTTATGTTTCAGCAACATTAGACACGAGAAAAAGGCATAAAAAAACGATGCTGTAAGTTTGCAGCCAAACAACTAAACACACTTGCCAAGAATCGTTATAAATGGGGCGTTCAGTGCAGCCCTACGCCAACCAGCGCAGCAAGTGTTAGAGGATATATCGAAGCTCAAATAAAGAATCGTGTATTTCATATTCATTTAATTTGCCTTCCTGCTCCCCTATTGGAGCTGTAAATAAACAAGGACCTGATGTCTCAGAACTATGTATATTAAGGGCGGGGGGGGTTGGAGGGTGGCGTGGGGTGGTGGGAGGGGGGAGAGTTGTGTTGTGGACTCTTGTTAGCTTTGATGCATGTCCAGCTGTATTTTTCATCCTCTCGAATCTTTGCCCTCCTGCTCTTCGCCGGCTCTGACTCTCCCTTGCGTTCCTCTCCCAGCTCTGCTCTTGCCACCAATGGCAAGCTACGTGGGTTTAGCACTAGCCACCAGCTACCCCTAGTTACCCCTACGCACACTCTGGGCGCCCCAAGCCTTGGCTATTGTCAACCTGTGCCTAATACTTTCCAGAGTTGGGTAAGCTGGATGTGTCTCTCCAGGGAGAAAGAGAGAGTGAGAGAGAGTGAGAGAGAGAGAGCGCATTCCACTCCAACAATCTATCCCTGGGATTTCCACGTGTAGATGGGCTGCACGGAAATCTCAGTTCGGTTTGGAAGGTTAGTCTTAAGCAACGGTGATGGGTTTCCGCACGTGTCAGACGCACGGCTGACCAAAAACAAGAGGTCTGCTCTTCTTTGAAGGGAGGGAGGGAGTGAGAGCAGAGGCAGGAGATGAAGGCAGGAAAATGTGAATGAGATTTGCGAGGAAACAGCTTCCACATGCGGAGCAGATTACATCTAGTCAAAACAGTGACAGATTCAATTATGTTGGTTTAATCTTAAACCGAGCACTGCTGCTCCCGAATGATTCGAGGAAACAGGTTTACAAATTGCTGGCGGTCACATCAGGGTGAGACTCCTTCCCTTTGCTCCCTTTCTAACTCAGGTTCGATTCACAAAACAAAATAAAAAAGAAAACATGTCATTTTTGTTGGTGCTGATTTCGAGACGCCAGGTTGCCGAGCAACAGAGAGCGGACCATCCATACCTACACTGTTCTTGTTGAGGTGCTCGATTCCTTTTCAGGTCTCTGGTGTTCCAACAGCAGCCTCGCACACCAGCAAAGGCAGCTCCTGAATGATGAGCGGCGCTAATGCTGAATAATGTACCCGTCATATTGCCAGTCGGCGCACGTCACAAAGGCCCAGCGTAAGGGGCTGACGCCCCGATGTTGTGCTGGGGACAGGCTGGGTTGTCCCGAGGTGCCAGCCACCCTTCGGTTGAGATGCAAACACACTCTGCTGCTTGTTCAGGGAGACCTTCAAGATCCCGGGGCCCTGTTCGAAAAATCGAGACGGTAGTTTCTCCCGGTGCCTCGGTCGCTAATCTCCAGGTAATATCCATCGTTCTGCTTGTGGGGCCACCGCTGGGCGCGAATGGAATTCAATAGCAACCAGTGCGTGTGGAACCACGTGCCAACAAGAAGACCAGAAGCAGACCAGAACTCTAACCTCCAGTGGGACTATAATTAGAAGACGTCATTCCGATACTTTTTTTNCACAATTGAACGCAAAAACAATTGGCCAATGCATCCACGTTTCTGCCCGATACCAATTACGGAATACTAATAATTACTAAATAATAATTTCTATATTTGTTTTCAAAGATAAAAGCCTCACAACTCTCGCCTGAAACCAGACGGGGAGCTAAAGGGCAAGACTGAGGAGCGGATTGTTAACGAGTATTGCGGAGAGTTGTCACGACTCCTTTTCGGACCCGGTGATGTATTGACGCTGCTCAAAGCAAATCCTGGAAGCAACACACGGGGCACGGCGGTTTGGTTCGAAAACCTTTACTTATTCGCTATCTTTTCTCTCGGCCCCAACCTGGGCTCTGAGGTCACCTTGTGGGGCCCTGCGTGGACTTGGGAGATCTCAGCGAAGGAACAATTCTACCAATTGACAACAGGGCCCTTGACGTCACAAAGAGCTTCACTGGAGATTTCTGTCACAGTTGCTGATTGTGTTTTGTAAGGTCTCAAACCAACAAGAAGTGAGTGATCAATTCTATCTGAGCGGAATTGTTAGCGAGGAGGCAAACCGGGAGGAACACTCTTCTCTTCTGGAAAATTGCCACCACGATCTTTGATGTGTACCTGAAGAACAAGCGGAGAGGGCCTCGGTTTTATGTCTCATTCGAAGGACAGCACCTCCTCCCTCCTGTCCCAGCCTAGACCCCGAGACCAGCAAAAGACTTTAAAGAGCAACGACTCACTCCACAGTGGCACTCTCAGCTGCGACGGATTGTTGAGAGAGACGTGCCTGCGAGTTAACGAGCGACAGGAAGAATGTTCCACGATCAGGCGCAAAGGAAAAAAAAACCTCCCACAAGTTTCCTTCCAGCTTTGCTCAAATCTCATTTCAAGTGAATAATTCTCGCACGTCAGCAGAATGGCGATAGGTTCATCATAATAAATGGCCACTTTCCCCTACCCTGCCCCCAACTGCAAATAGGTAAACCTCCAGGCAGGCAATGGGAGCGCATATTCTGTAATAGAACGATAAATACTCAGCCCTATGAACGGCACTCTCTTTACCAAATAATTTTCTTTTTTTGCGCCGCAGGCAAATTCCTCTCACACCATTAGTTATCCCCACCATGGACTACGCACCCTGAAGCAGAGATTTATTACTAAATCAATGTGCCCTATTCCACACCCGAGCCACTGAACTCAACACCTGTGTCCTCTGTCCTCTTTACGGCGCAAGATATTTCATTTCGCCCACAAAATATTCAGGCACTTCACTTGACAGTATATTCTCTGAGGCTTCCGTCTTTATTTTGTCAGCAAATGTTTTAGTCCGTAGAAACAGAAATCCAGCCTCGGCTGAAAACCTGAAGACACGTCACATTAAAAGCAATGCTTGCATTTGACATAGAGCCTTAGCACATCGTCGAGATGTCTCAAAGCGCTCCATAGGTTTTTACCGTGAAGTAAACTGCACAGTTTACTGCATAGGTTTCGGGTGACCGAGACAGCCATGACTCATAAATGGACGTGGAATGAATGGCCAATTTGTTGGGCAAGATGCCGAGAGAAACAACAGCATTATGATAGGGTTTAGACAGGGAGGGAAGGAGAATACAAACCCGTTTGGCTCCGAATCGCAATATTAGGGGGTGATCTCAAATTGCTTCGCCCAGTATAAATAAAAGGGGCGTTAATACACAGCACAGCCCTCCCAGTATTATTTTCTGGTCCCAATTCATTATTCTTTCATCGCTTTATCTGCACAGTGCAGACACGTTCCAAGACAGTGGCCTCCATTAAAAGCCATTAGCTGCTAAGGAGAGATTGTTAACAGCCTCCGTCCCGAAGACAAGGTCAGGAGAGGAAACCAGTTCTGTGCCTTGTGAGAGGGAGCAATTAACATAAGGAAAGCTTCTCTTTAAAACAGGATTGAGCACTGCAGGTTTCACCAGGTTTGCCAAATGAAGAGTTTTTGCAATAGCATTCGGACGATAATAATAATAATAATAATAATAGCAACAGCCCCTAGATTTGATACAGCGCCTCTCACATCGAGAGGTATTCTCAAAGGGTGAAGTGAAGTGACTGTGTGTTTGCGAGTGAACCTGGAATGCTGGAGTGTCATTGTGTCTAGTCGCAGTTGGGAGTGCCTGCCGTGATGAGCAGACTGGCTCAAGTCGGTCACAGCATATCCTGCGAAGTACTTTGATGTTCCTCTTGCACGAACAGAGAGATACCAAACGCGGGAATGGCTTTTACTAACAAATATTAGCGCCAGTGCATCAATCACAGGTAAACAGCAACGCCCTTCCTTCAATGTCACTCGATCCCCCCGCGTGAAATCGGTCGTTCACTTCACGGCTGTTTGCGGGACGTTGCTGGGCACAAATTGGCTGCTGTGTTTGCCAACGTGTACACAGTCTCCGCACTCGACAGAAAGTTCTGTGAAGCGCTCCGAGACGACCTCCGGACCCTGCGTAAGAAGCGAGGGTCGCTGCAAAACAAAACAGCTGCTTTCTTGCTTTCCACCTGTGATGATGGTATAGGAAGCGGTTGGAGTTGTACTTGGCTCAGCCTCCAGAGAGACTGATGATTCAGAGCTATTTCTTAGTGAAGGATGGGAGGCTTCTCTTAGCTGGCCCGATAATGACAAAAACTTTGTCCCAGAGATTCATCACTTCTTGTTCTGTGGCCGACAGTGATCCCATCGAGGTTTCCTCTTCTCGTTCTCCTTTTTTATTTTAATTTTCCAGGCGACTGAGGGAGGCGATTGAAGCAGGAAGTGTTCAATTCCTTCAAACGCAGACGAGATCTTTTTCTTTTAGGAGATAACATTATGGGATATGGAATGTAGGCGCTTCTGGACATGTGTGCGTGCGAGCGCGCCAGGGAGGTGGAAGGCGAATTCGACAGACATAGATCTTTTTTTTCATCTAGCATTTCTTATGTCCTTATGAGAGAGGTTGTGTTATATTGGCAGAGAGAGAGAGAGAGTTAGAGAGAGAGAGCTCAGCTCGCTCAATAGGGAGCGAATGAATGGACTTCTGTACCTCTATTTTCATTTGAGTTAAGGAGTTAAAGACAGATTCTCCCTCCTCAGATCTCTCTTCCCACGGCAAGTCCATCTGAATGTACGAAAATAACAATAGCAGTAATAATAAAAATAATCCTTGCAGTTAGTGTGCAGCCTTTCACGTTGGGAGGATGATTCACAAAGTCTCAACGAAGAAGTGTCTGCCTTTCCTCAGCTATGAGCGACTGGACTGCAGCAAAAATAGCAACAACCCACGCGCCCCCAAAAAAATTACGGAAGGAATTAAAGAATATAGTTCTCATTCAGTTCAGCGTTTATAAATCAGGAGATAACTGAGTGTACTCTGACTTCTCATGTCACACACCGCCTAGGATCAGAACACTTGGAAAAGACATGAAAAGGAGCTTTTTTCCCCTAATAAAGTCGCTATATTTTCGTGCCACTGACAGTTTCTCACTTCTTGTCTCGTCGTTCGGTCGCGAGAGGTATGATTAGTGAGAGCTGCTGGCATCTGAGCAAACAGCTAAAGTCTCACTGACATTTCAGTTGTCAGTTTCCTGGAGCAGACTTCAAACCCAACACGACTTCAGTTTATTATTTTTTTTAAATAATCAAACTTGCGCTTTGGTACCAATCAGAGGAAATTAAACCATTTCCCCCTCCCCAATGTCACAAACTATATCTGCACTGCGCAGAATCTAAACATACTGAGCAGCGATCTCTCTGGTTCTATGGTTCTAATCTCCTTTCTCCCACAGTCTCTCCCTCACTCTCGTCTTACCCACAAAATATACAGTCAATTCACTTTTTACAGTATATTCTGTGAAGTTTCCTGGCGTCTCGAAGGCGTGATGAGGCGCTGTATCAAATGCAAGCCTTATTAATATTAATATTATTATTACGGTTCTTTCACAGCTGGAGACAGAAAGCAAGTCATGATCTGCTCTTGCTCCCTGTTTACCGCGATGAATAAGATTGAAGGGTGGGGACACAGGACTCCCTTGATCGGCCTACCACAAGGAAACGCCTGCTGCCGTCACCCCCCGGGCTTCTTTGAAACCAGGATCACTCCAAGCGATGCTTCCCTTTGCAGTTGAAAACTAATCACAATCCATTGATAAACCGCCAGTGCCTCATCGATCTCCCCCGCGCCCGTCACACACTCATTCGCTCGCTCAATCATAGGGTAATCGCAGTGATAAAGTGGAACCCAGAGAGCCTGAGCGCAATGCACTGTTGCGAGCGTCATGTCAGCGGTGAACATTATTGGCAAGACAAATTACGTGCTTCAAGACTCACCTGAGACCTAAATCGTACGAGTTGCCCAATTAGAGTTATGGGGAAGTGGTTACATTGCCAAGAGATATTACTTTAAATCTTCAAGTCTATGGAGAGCAAAAAAAAAAGTGAGGTTCCAGAGTCTCAGCCAATATTATTTGGAAGGAGTTTCCTTTATGGAACTTGGACTTCTTTCACAATTTTTCAACATCAATACCTTTTCCACGGCTATCGTGGCGTGTTTTTTTCCCTTGGGCATTACCACCAGAAGAAGGTTCCCTGGTGGAAGTAAGCTGGCGCTGTGTCAAGCCGGGTCCAAGGGAGGAAAATGACATCATGGAAAGGATGGGAGTGCAGATGTAGATGTACCTCCCACAGGCAGGTGAGATAGACACAGAGAAACAGAGAGCAACAAGGATACAGAGAGAGGCATTACCCTCGTGTTTCAAACAGCGCTTCTCAGTTAATTGCTGTCAAGGGTTCATATTCTGTACTTGTAGGCAGAAGGAGAGAGCGAGAGAGAGGGAGAAAGAGAAAGAGAGAGAGAGAGAGAGAAGAGAAAGCCAACAGAGAGATGCAGAGCGAGAGGGGGAGATAAAAGAGGGAGAGAGGCAAGGAGAGGGAGATACCCAGAGAGAGGTAGAACTACAGGTAGAATACTAATAATAGCTATAAGGATTATTGAACAGGCTATCATATTTTATGTATATATACACAGAAAAAGAGAGCAGCGCACAATACAATAGGGATACCTCAAACCGAAGAGGACTTGCATCACTTTGAAGGAAAGGAGACTTTTCTAAAGTAGACTCAAATCCCAGCGTACTCAGCAGCCTGCTAATTAATGAGTGGATTTGTTATATATTCTGGGCGAGGGGGTCAAGAGTCGCAGGACAGAACGCTAATTATTCTCTCCCCTTCCCCCCCACCCCTAGAAAAAAACGTAGCGCACACACGGCTGAGGGGATTGCTCAGGGGAAATCAAAACATATCTAGATACACCTTGTATTTAATATACTCGGCGGAATTTCTCTCTCGTTCAGAAGCAGTAGAGGATAACAGATTGGCGCAAAAAAAAAAGGAGATGTAACGGCCTAATTTGTAAAACCCGAGAAAAAGGGCACGAGAGATTTTTCATAGAAGCATTTCTGAGCAGGCAATGTGATGCTGGACAATGGGTTCATCGAATTACACAGATTATTAATAATAATTAATAATAATTATAATTGTAGTACAATTTCAGCACGGACAGAAACTCTTCTGATCTACATGAGCCTCCAACCTCACCCCATCAATTCCCTTCAACCTCCGTGTTAAATAATTCATTCACGCTCTCTCATCCAACTGGCAGTGAGTTTCACGTCAAGACGGTATTAATAATAATAATAATAATCCTTGCATTTGGTATGGAGCCTTATCATGACGTTGAGACGTCTCAAAGTGCTTCGCAGAATATACTGAAAGTGAATTGACTGTGTATTTTTAGGGCGAAAGATGCCTCAAAAGGTCTTCACAGGAATTACTGTAAAGTTGCTGTGAAGCTCCTGGTTATCTCAGATATATATATCCTGGGCTCAAGGTCTGTCCACTGACAATTGTCCATTTCACACACGAGAGTAGACAAGGTTCTGCTTCCCATCACACGAGTGCAACTCGCCAAGTTCTGCCACTCGGAAATCTGATTTGGCAGAAATTGCAGCTTTCTACTCGCAGACCGGCTGCTGACAGACAGCTCAGCCATCTGCTCGGCTTATTCTGAGAGCATGTCGCCCGGCCCAATTTGTGCCTGAGCAACAGCAGCAGCGGCAGTGGCGATGGCGATGGTGGGCTGGCTTCCACCCTGACTGGCAAGACTTGGGACGGGATGATCTCTCGCAAGCACCGCAGTATTACAGCAAGGAACCGGGCAAACCACTCGAAGCAAAGCTAACCAACGAGCTACTGCCTTTCGCACCATCTGTGCCTCGAGGTAACAGAGCAGCATTACAAAAGGGGCCGTGAGGATCCATGTAACGACCTAAAAAATGACAGCCTCAATGAACACAGGGACAGATTCTGACACCGATACCCAATTCAGAGTCACGCGATCCATCTATCCACTAAATCAATGGACGGTTAACCACTCTCTATCGCCGAATTGATCCCCAATGAGATCAATGCTGAGACAAAGCTGTGATGGGATTATGCTGTGTGTGTCTCTGTTCACATTGGAGTGCTGCGATAATAATGCTTACGTTTGATATAGTGTCTCATCATGTTGACGAGGCGTAAATGAACCGACTGTGTGTTTTGTGGGCGATACGTGGCAGCACGCAGCACCGTCCCACAAACAGGCATGTGGTGAGCAAACAATTTTATTTGGGGGATTGTTGGCCAGGAGAGAGAAATTCCCTTCTCTTTTTGAATCGGAAATTGTGCACCAAGTGCACATATCACGGAGCAGCCAAGATTTGAGAGAGGATTTAAATCAGAGAGAGGATTGAATGTGAACAAGACTGAGGCCCTCCTGATTAGCTCGCGCCAGCGCCTCAGCACCTCAGGCTCCGGCAACATCAACCTCCATGGTTGCTCACTACAACTCACTAACTCACCAGTCAGTCAGGAACCTGAGGGTCTTGTTCGACCCTCAGCTGTCTTTTCTCCCCCACATCCAAGCCATGACCCTCTCTGTCTTCCCTCATCTCCGTCGGCCTTCCCAACTCCTCCCTCCACAGGCTGCAGATAACCCAGAACTACCTCTGCAGCCCGTGTCCTCCCCGCACCAAACTCCATGACCCCATCTCCCCCATTCTCGCCTGATTCCATTGGCTCCCTATCCTTCAGAAGACCCAGTTCAAGATCCTGGTCCTCACGTACAAAGCCCTCCATTGTCTCGCCCCCACCCTACCTCTGCGACCTCCTGACCCCCTACTAACCCGCCCGCTCCCTCCGCTCAGTTGGCTCTGGCCTGCTCCACGTCCCTGACCCACCCGCCTCACCATTGGCGGGAGAGCCTTCAGCCATTCTTCCCCCAACCTCTGCAATTCCATCCCCCAGTCACTCCGCCTCGCCCCCTCCACCTCAAGATCCTCCTCTTCGACCATGCCATCGGCCACCCCCCCCTTCCCCTCCCCTCCCTTACCCCCCCCAACCTCAGCTCGGGTCTGAAATGCTGTACTCTGTCCAGCGCCTTGGGACATCCTCCTGACATGAAAGGCGCTATACAAATGTAATCTTGTTGTTGTAAATCAACATCGGTTAACAACAGCCTGACTCCAATCCAGTTAAGCTGGAGCCAACTTAGAAGAAGCCCTGGGAGACGAAAGCTTTGAACTGTGCTCTAAGGCTATAGCCCTGAATATTACCACTCCAAAGCACTGCATTCCAACAGAATCCACGATCAAAACAATGTTGTGGAGAGAGGATTTTCTTGGGAAAAAAGACACAAGTCATTTGAGATCCCTTAAAACGGGAATTTGTCCTTCAGGATAAATCGTATCCATTAGGTACAGGATTCTTACTAATGGTTCAGTGAATGATCAGGTGGCACTGAGCCAGACACAAAACCGACAATTGTAAATACTTAGTCTGTGCTGAGTAACCCGATCTCAGGCCTCTTGACGTCATGCTCACAACAATTGTCCTCAATAGTCGGGAAGGTAAAGTAGTCTGGGGATCCTTCCCCTTATTATAGTCTTGTAATCTCTTGCCGGGAATCATAACAGTTACAACAACAAGAAGCATGTCTATAGCGCCCATCACGGAAGGCAGCGTCCCAGAGCGCTTGAGTGTTACAAATTTACCAGAGATGATGAGAAAGATCCATGAGGTCCATGTGATCTCAGAATACCTGCCCGATCATCTCCGCATTTCTTAAATGGGTCCAGTGCCTGCCTTGGCTCCCCACTGTTAATACTGACCTTCCAGTCTGATGGTTTTCACTGTGAGGAATTACTTCCTGGTGTCTGTCCTAAACTTGCCCTTCATGACCCTGAACCTGTGCCCTCCTACCGTGCTGTCGCTAAAAGCATTCTGCAGAAAACTGGGGAATAATCCCCTTTGTTTGCGTGGAGAGAAGACGGGGAAGCAGAGAGATGATCATTATGGTGGAAAGGGGGGGGGGGCGGGGAGAGGGGAGGGGAGAGGGGAGGGAATTCTTGTTTGATCAAGCTTAGTGTTTCTGTGTTATCAGAAATTAAATCAGAGCCTGATTATTCATAAAAACAGACGGTTGCAGCAGAGGCCAGGAAATTGCTTGTGACGATGGAAAATTGATTGATTTTCCCTTGCTCTTCAATACACTGGAGGATGTTTCATTTGATAACTTGTGTGGCAGAGGATTGTCAGGAAGCTTTAATACACGCTGAAATTTCCATCTAGTCTTAGCCCGCGCCTCGCGAAGGGGCAGTGGGAACTCATTTCCAGATCCAGAAAATTTCCATGCGTACTTATAATAATAAATAATCCTTGCGTTCGATATTGCACCTTACCGTGTCGTTGAGAAGTCTCAAAGCGCTTCACAAAAAGTACTGAGAAGTGAATGGATTGTATATTTTGCGGGGGAAACCTGGCAGCCAATTGCGCACAGCAGCGTCTGCACAAACAGTCGTGGATTGAGTGAAGGGCACTGTTACCCCTGGAAAGCGATCCGCCAATCGACTAACAACAGGGTTCCTACATCCTGCGAGGTAAAACAGAGGCGTGCGGAGTGAAGGAAACCTGCCCAAACTTGCCCACGGCTGACCCCAAACGGAAAGCAAATCGCTGTGTTTAGAAGGGTGTGTTTCAGAACCGCGGCAAACTCCGCAGCAGACGTGGTGTGCGCCACAGCGAGGGGCGTCCAAAATCCCGCCGAGCACGGATTTAAAATAAATTGTCTTTCGCGGTCGGATGCCCTGAATCTGCAATTCACTGCCACTCATTTCGGCAATGAGTCTTTATTGGACGGGACCCAAATGGCCCGTTTAGTTGCTCGTGGGAACGGCTGATTGAAAGTCGAGAGCTTTAGCTTGTGCAATGCAATACGTTTATATTTACATTCGTAGTGCATACATTTATGTCGCGCCTTTCACGTCGGGAAGCCATCGCAAATTGCTTTACACCCGAGCTGAGGCTGGGGGACGGGTGGGGGGAGAGGGGGTGGGGTGAGTGGGAGGGAAAAAGGTATCCTTTAGTATCCAGTATATCCTTTAATTCCATATAACTATTCCCAATTTTCTTTGATTCGTTTGGCTGTTCCTTGCGGTTTCCTTCACACTCAATGTAAAAAAAAAGGCCTTTTTTTGGGGGGGGTAAAGAAAAAGGGAGAGCAATAGGGAGAGGGGGAGAGAGAGAGAGACAGGGTTGCGATGCGGTATAATTTGTTCTTCGTTGGATCGAGATGGGATCAATTGCTGGCAAGAGGAATAGCCCTGCTGTGCTACTTGGCAGCACGTTTAAATGGATGCAGTACTTGCAGCTGCAGTTTGAAGTCGCACGGCGCTGTAAAGATGTCAGCAAACCACACCTTGAATTTATAGAGAGCCCTTTGCGCCACCGGCGTCTCGGGAGAGCTACATCAATGCAATTCCCATTAAACGGCATTTAACAAGAAGGAAGTGGGAGGCAACCAGATCAAATAAGCAATTCGGTCTCTTTTATTATGATTCCTCCCCCCCGCCATCCCCCCACCCAGCGCAACATTGAAATGGTGGGTGGGGTGGGGGTGGGGGGGGGGGGGGGGGGGGAGACACAAATAAATCTTGTGGGGGAGCGGGATAGAGTGAGATCATCAGCGAACCTGAGATGGAGCCTTCAGGCCTCTTGTATCACTAATGTTAGAACTCCTAATGCAAACACGCCTCATTGCTGCCTGATCTAAAACTACACCTTGAGGGGGGGAGAGAGAGAGAGAGAGAGAGAGAGACACAGAGAGAGAGAGAGAGAGAGAGAGAGGACTCCAGCACAGGAAGGTTCCTTTGTAATACTTTATACTTTGAGCAACTCTCTGTTGCCAGGTCACACAGTGCTGGGGATTGGATGGGAGCTCTTTTCCGAGAGGCGGTGGCTGAAACAACAGCGCTCTCACACCTGGGGCCCCTGCTCTGTGCACCCAGTAATTATCCAGAGGAATTTCACAGCCCTGACACTGCTGGGTTTCCCCCCCCCACCCCCACTATTGTGGTGCTTCGCCCCAGCAAGTTTTATAACCCACCCGAGCACCAGCGAGCGGCCTGCGGTGGTGAAGAAACGGGAGAGGAAGTGGTTCGTTTGGCAGGGTGGCCGTAAATCTGCCCCTTGGCCGCCCGGCATAAAGAACTCTCGTCATCGTCGAGCGAGACGGTGGTCAGGGTGCGATCAGCAGGTCAGACGGACAGCCCTGAGGTTATCGAGTGCAGAGGAAAGGGCTCGAGGCCACCATTCCTTTGATCTGCCAGCTGCTTTTTCAGGCTTCGCGCGAAAAAAACAAGACCATTTCGCATCGAAGTAAAGCCGGGCTTTGTCGAGGGCCGTCGTCGTCAGCCAACAACAACAACTAATTATATTGGTAGAGCGCCTTTCACGTCAGGGGGACATCCAAAACTCGGCATTTCTCACCGCTGACGCAAATAGTCTTGAGCAAGCGTCGGTGGCACAGACCCAGGCCGCAAAACTATCCGAAAAACAATCCTTGCAGTTTTTTGATAGTGTTTTTTTTTAAAAATTGCATCTGATATAAATCACGCGCCTTTCGAACTTTTAAATGGCGGGTTCGGCCACCGATGGGAAAGACCAGAGCGAGGAACGAGCGGAAGAACACAGCTGGAAGATTGAGAGATGGGGATTTTCCGAGGCCTCGAGAAGCACGTTGTAGCAGGTGATCAGTCAAAGACTGTGTCTGCTGAACAACTCAATAAAGATGAAGATCTGCTGTAGCCAGGTGCTCAGGATCCTGCTTTATGACAGTGAGACACAGAGACATCCACTGCCTGAGGCATTTACTGTATAGACGCACCACCAGGACGGTGAGTTGAATGAAAGCTGGGCAGGTAGACCGACATCCAGCAGTCGCTCACTCATCAACACTTGTCCCCACCTTGGAAGCACCCCCAGCTTCTGGGACTGGAACGTCTTTCCGACGCAGAAATTTTCCTGAGCGTCAGAAAGCTTCAATGAACCCAACAACAACCCAGGCCGTGACTTAGGCTCGGGAAAAGGCTCGTCTTTACGTTAGCAGCTCACAAAAGTGGAAGCAAATTGTGCCCTCCAGCGCATCAGAGTAAAACCAGAGAGCATCGAGGATTCGAATCTGTGCGGGCAGATGAATAAAACGGTGGTGAAATGGAAAGAATGTTCGAGGATCCAATGAAGCAGTCTCGTAAAGAGGGAGCTGGGGTAATTGGAAGGGCAATGATCACTGTGCTTACAGCAATTACAGGGTCAGGTAGAACTTTACGCTTTTGCAAACACAGTTTAACCTTAAACATTGCCAACACAGGAATGTGCAGGACCTTAAGAAAGCATTGCAACCCTTTAAGCCGGTCTCTTTTTTTTAAATTCCGTCTCTGTCTGTCTCACAGACTTGTACTTCAATCCCTTCACCATCCACACTACCTACCCTCAACCTGTTGCCTGGTGCTTCAACCGAAGAAGCAAAATCAAAACTGTCCCATTCATCTCTATGGCTGGAAAGAACTTCAGCAAAGCTCAGAACTATTCTTAATTCCTCCCCTCCCACTCCCTGCTCCCCCCCCCCACTCCGAGTTCCATGTTTTATTGCACTGTATTTGGCATCGCGCGTTGGACAGTTTTTAAAAAAGGACAATGGTCTAACACTAGGGTAAGAGCAAAGGTGATGGAGGGCATTGGCTGTTATAATCAATGCTTGATGGTACTTACGGAAACAAGGTCTCCTTCCAATGTGCCAGATAAACCGTGTCTGAATGAGGACGCGATCACAGTTGAGATTTCGAGGCTTTCGGAACCTAATGTACAAATATATCTCGTCTGCCGAGTACTGCCTGGCTACTCCTGGCGTCTTTGGTTACTCCTCCAACTTGCGGCTTCTCCCTGCCTCGTGCATTTAACTCCGTGTTAGGACACGAATGACGAGACTCCATGTTGGCACAGCGGCGAGTTGCTGGTGTGTGTTTGTTCCCTTGCTGTGCTGTGCATTGCTGCGCTGTGCTGTCCTGTGGGGCCTGATATCAGTCAGTCGGGAGTGTATTCTCTCATGGCTGGGTGTAAACCCCATTTTCCCCCAAGCCGATAGAAATCTATTTCCCACTTTTGCAACAATAAAGTACAAATCACTGGCTGCGGAGCAACACAAGAGACTCTGACGGTAATTTTCTCAGCCGTTACTTTTAATTTTTTTTCAATATCAACCGCGACTTAAACTGTGGTGGAAAGATGATGGCCGTGAGGTTAGCGCTGTGCTGTACTCTGCTCCGTGGCATTGTGTCCCACTTTATTGTCACTCACCTACAGTGAATGCTTTGACTGACTTCAGAGCCAGTATGGAAACTAGACCTTGGATCAAAGTATGTCGCATTCAAACCATGAATGAACCTGGGTTGCAAGCAAAGTCCAAATAGAAGAGGAATTCAATCATGCTAATTGTAATTCTTAGCTACAGGATGCAGCGTCTTTCAATTCAAAGCGTAATAAGGGTAAAAAAATAATTTTTGCATTCGATATAGCACCTTACCACCTTGAGGAGACATCTCAAAAGCACTTCACAGGTTTTTACTGTGAAGTTTAGTGACTGTATTCAGTCGAACGCAGCAGCCAACATACATGCAAGCAACACGAAAAACAATGTGTGAGGAATGTGCAAGGCCATCTCGAAGCCCCTTGTGCGAGAGTTTACCGTAAAGCCAAGTGACTGTGTATGTTGTAGGCAAACGCCTTCAGATGAGGGGATGGAATTGGAAAGGATCAAGAAAAAAAACACGGCGATTGTAAATGAGCGTATCTATTTACATTTCAGTCTCGCATTCCGCGAAATTCAGTGTAAAGAACATTAAATATTAACTGCATGTGAAAATATTGTTGTTCGGTAAAGGAGCAGCTCATTAAAAATGCATCACATTCTTACATACTATCTGCTGACTTTTAACAACCACACATTCATAAACAATATGAATGAAGTTCAATTAAAATGGCTGTACACAGTTCCTTTTCAGACCAATAAATTATTTGTGTAAACGGTACTTTGCAAGCCACACCAAAGTCATCGAACGCAGCCGTAAAATTTCTCTTGAAGTTAAAAATTATAACTTCACTCACCCCACCCCCTTCCCTGGGGCAAGAACAAGTAGCTTCTCAAGCATTAAAATCAGTTATAACATTAATGATAATAATCCTTGCTTTTGATATAGCGCATTTCACATCAGGACGTCTCAAGGGAACATCACAGAGTCTTCCTATAAAGTCGAGCAGCCAACTCGCACATAACGATGTCCCACAGGTAGCTGTGAAGTGAATGACCAATTTTATCTGGGAGAATTGTTGGCCAGGATACGAGGAGAAAAACCCGCCTCTCTTTTTCTTTGACACAATGAACAACAGACATTACCTCATGGCTGTTTGCGGGACATTGCTGTGTGCAAACCGGTTGCCATGTTCGCCTGCAAAATTCATAGTCACTGTACCTTCAGGAGAGGAGAATCGAAAACAGGAACATAATGCGAGAAAGAGAGGGGGAAAAAAAGGAGTGAGTGAATGAATTTCACAGTGCAGTTTCCACATCATCAGAACCTTCCCTTTAGTGTTATTATTTGTTTTAAAAAAGTCCCGCGAAAATTGGATTTGTACAGCGAGTTATATGTCACACATTGGAGCTTTAAATAAAATATTTTGGATAAATATTCACCAGCCTGAAATCTTAAAGCTACTATTTTATTTATGGGCAATAAATTATCGCCACATTTAAGAAAACTCCCTTCAGGCAATTTCAATTATTTACAGCTTATCCTCAAGGATTTGGGGCTGCAAACAAACATAAGGCAACAGCCACATCAATGAGGAATCAGCTGGAAGAGGGCAATGGAATATCCAAAGGAGTGAGGTGATGTGATGACACCAGATCATTAGAAGAAACAAAAAGGAAAAGGCTGAAGCCATAGCATTATCCTCACAAGAAAGAGGGCGACGAAAGAGTTGAGATGGAAAACTGTGAAGCACATTGCTTCTGGTGGAATTACAAGTAACTGAAAGCAGTCTGGCGCATCAATAGGCACAAAGAACAACCACAAGTGACAAGAGCTGACAAGAGTGTACAAACACAGACCAACAGGCATTGTCACAAACGACAAAATTATGACTTTTTTGAGAAATACAGAACACGACATTCCTAATGGGGCGAAGACGGTGACATTGACAATCCCATTTAGCGTTGTTGTCAGGGCTGCTGCACCTTAACGCAGGAGTAATTGCTCATCTGGGGATTTCTTGACCCGAGGCATTCCTGTCACCCTCGAGAACAGACCTCGATATAAAGGAAATTGCCCACAAGGGAGAATTGATGAAGATGTCTTTCATTACTGCCTGACTGAAGCCAATAATCACAGGTTATATGAACTTAAGTTTTCTCTATGGAAAAGGGTCCTTTTGACTTGACCCAGCGAGTCTGTGCTATTGAAACCCGTTTTTTTCCTCTAAATTGCACATTCTTTTAAATTGATCTCTCTTTATAGGTCTTTTCCCACAGCCTTTAATCTTTGTGTTTTTTTTACTACTTTTTACCATCAGCCCCGCAATAACCTCACACAAGCCACGTAATGCCCGGTTTGGACACTGAAGGTTCTGAATGTTCTGCAATGAGCCTCAGAATTAACGAGTTATTCACTTGGTGGCTGTTTGTGGGGCATCACTGAGCACAAATTGTCTGCTGAGTTCACCTCCAAAACACACAGTCGCTACACTTCATGGTGAATCCCGTGAAGCGCTTTTGAGATTTCCTCCTGACGTGAAAGGCGGTATATCAAATGCAAGGTTTATGATTACAACAAAACAACACAAATGACATTGATGAGGTGCCTTTCACGTCAGACTGACGTCCCAAGGCGCTGAAGAGTTAAGGGTTTGCACCCGAGTTTGAGGTGGGAATCAAGATTAAACCTAACGTGCAGCATCACAGGTCCGTCCTCTGAGCCCAAATCAATGGGTGCATCAGGTCCAAGTTACCTTGAGCCTCAAATGGGCACTGCTTTCTGCAGTTTTCTGGGGCTTGATTCCACTCACCACCAAACACTGTCCTCCAACTGAGATCAAAGGCAATGACAACAACAAGGGCAACAGGAGCAAGTCCAGACAATTCTGGATTCTGGGAGCCAAGCTCACACTGCACCAGCTCCGATATCCCACACACTCCACCCGCGGAACATCCGAATGCCAGACAGTAGACAACAAAGCCAACTGGATAAAAATGCCTGCAACCCGCACGTAGCGTGAACACACAGCTGTGCTGTAAGGCCGGTTTAGAGGATTGGGGAGGGCGGGCGAGGAGGGGAGAGAGAAGAGAAAAGACAGCACCAAAGGGCAAGAGCTGTGTTGACATGCGAAGTGAGCAAGGCTGTCAGCTTACGCTGTATCAGGCAAACACCTGCACGAGCTGCAAATCACTCTTCCCCATCCCCCAACACACGCACACACCCTGTTAATTAACTCTCTCGGTGTTTCAGAAAGGGAAAAAAAAGCTCAGGTCAGTTGCGAGTTGCTGAGGTGCGAGTTGTTGTTTTCCTATGAATTTTAACGTCTTGAGTGACTCCAAACAAGGTCTGAACCTCACCGCTTTTGCTCGCTGGAACGAGACAGCAAAGTTCCTGTGAAGACGTGTTTCAGAGGCAAGGATTATAATTAATAACGCAGTGGTATTACCTGCACCTCTCTTGGCTCATTGTTTTGTTTATCCACTGCTTTTATGTGGCCTTACAATGTCTCCCACCACCTCCCATCCCTTCCAGCTATCCAGAATTGCTTCCAGAATAATCCCCTCGCACCAACCCTCCATTTTCAAAATCCTTCTCAGAAAACCTGCATCCACTACCATCTCCATCTAACCTCCATCCTCCCTCATCCCCTCCTTTCTCCCCCCCCCCCCCCCCCCTCCAGCAATTCCCTCCTTGCAGAGTGATTCGTTTGAGCTATTTTCTCTGTGTGAAAACGCAGTAGAGGTGCAAGCGTTTTTGGGGGTTGGTTACGGCAGCAAAACTTCTGACACTGATTAGACTGTAGCAATCCACGAGACAGTTAAGTCTGACTGATCCATTGTAATGGTGTCAAGTGTTTGCTCCTCCAACGAAACTTCCCGCAGGAGTCAATGGTTGCACTCTGCGGACTGATGTATATAATAGGTGCTCCTCTTCCACCCCCCCCACCCCTCCACCACACGCCTCTTAACAGGAATCCAGCAAGTGGCTTGCCCTGGCCTCCAGACGAGTACAGTCATCCCCAGTGAAACAAACGTGTTCTATCTCAGAACCTGTCAAGCAAGGGGTAGGTTTCTGACTCGCCCTCAGGCTTAAGTGCCAGATAATTTCTGCGGTTCTTTTTGGGCGAGAGAGGAGGCCGTGGGTTACATATCGTGGGTCGAGAAAGCTTGGCTTCCGCAGCTACCAAGAAGGCACTTGACCTACAAAACTCGGTCGCTGAGCCGCACGGAAGAATCCTTCCTCGGGAGAAACCGGGGAATCTCAGTGACTCTTACGGTTTACAAGTAGATATCAACGTTTACCGAGGATTCAACGAGCTCCTGGTGCAAACATCACGCCCGCAGGTAATCTGAACTCAAAAGACTGGAGGCGATACCAGGTACAATGGCCTGAATGACCTACTTGCGCGGTGATGCCAGAAGGTCTATAACAGGGCTTACGACCAGACCTTAACTCTGATGCACAAAAAAAACACAAACGCGGTTATTTGCGACAGTGATTCCAGAGGAACCCAATCCCTTTTCTCGCTCGGAAACCACACAAAGTCACCTTTCTTCTCTCTGCCTTGCCCCAGACTTGACTTTGCCTGAGTCACTTTCATGCTCTCTCTCTCACTCTACCAACAGGCTCAACCCTGGGACACGCCAGGCATGGCCAAGAAAAGGTAAGGGCTCTCACCATGACCGAGACGTGAAGCACGTGCATCTGTTCGTCCACGATCTCGGAGGGCTCCCGCATGGTCGGTGGCGTGATCTGGGAGAGGTGCTCGGCGTTGCTCATCGAGACGTGGAAATAAAGCGTCCCGTTCTCCAGCCACTGCTGCTTCCAGTGAATCAGCGAGATATCGGCCACCGTCCCGGACATTTCTGAAACGAGAAAACCAGGAGAAACTTTCAATTCACGGCTCAACTGCACCTGGGAGGAAGGAGTTGCGTTTATATTGGATCTTATGGGTCCGGAATAAAGTCTCAGGGAGCTTTACATAACTATCGTTGAATTTAGAAATTGTGGGGCGGGGGGGGAGGGGGGTTTCACACATATAGGGCAGCCAATTTGCAAACATAGTGACACAGCCCCTCTGTCCAACTAGTCCTTGACAGTAATAATAATAATAATAATAATCCTTGCATTTGATATAGTGCTTTTCACGTCTTCTCGACATCTCAAAGCGCTTCACAGAATAGATTGAAAAATCAATTGACCGTATATTTGTGGGCGAAATGCAGCCGCCAATCGCACACAGCAGCGTCCCCACAAACAGGGTCTACAGTAGCTCCGACACTTCCTACACCCCTCCATTCCCCTTCATGTGTACATTGAGCTACCTCTTAAAACACGGCAATGCTATTGCTTGAACCATAGCTTTGAGACAGCGAGGTTCTGCAGTCAGTCATCAGGTGAACGCCGATTAATCTGGAGGACTGTTGGTTACGTCCGCTGGACATTTTATTGACCACACGAGGACAAGCAGATGACAGGTAAGACCTCAGTTTAATGTACGTCTCAATCCTAACCTGAAACTCACGGCGTTTTGTCAAAGGAACTGGCTTCAACTTGGATTCCCTTTCGTTTGTGTGAAATTGGAGCCTTCTTGACCATTTGAAAAGGACATTGTTTTTAGAGTTAATTTAACCGTCAAGGGAAGTGGTGAGAACGAGGCATTTCGTAAATAACAATAACAATCCTTGCATTTGATAGAGCGCCTTATCACGTCTTCGAGGTGTCTCAAAGCGATTCACAGGATATATTGTACGGTGTATCTTGTGGGCGAAACACGGCAGCAAACACAGAAGGAAGGAGATTCTCCGCGTTGCCTAAGGATTGTACATTAATTCCTGTGCAGTTACTAACGTGTTGGGTTACACAGTGTCTCTGACTGTCGGGACAAGTTACTCACCATCATCTGTCCATTTAAAGTGTGGCATAAATTCAAGAATCTTCAATAATTGTCTAACCAAGAAACTGTTTACATTTTGGAGACAGGCAACTAATGGGGAAAACCAATGTAATTTGTTACATTGGTTATTCATTGAATTGCCAACTTGGCAATTAATTCTCTTGATATATATACACACACATAATATGCACAGCATATTTGCACATAGATTAGTTTGCTCTGCAATAGTTTTTATGGCACAGAGACAAGCACTGGAGAGAACACTACTTTATGTGGCAGGTGTGTCTGGAGAGATCTTTTCCTGGTGGTGGGGAGGAAAGGGGGGGTTTGTTCACCTAAGACAGAAGCCAATCCAGTGTGAACCCAGTTAGTGATAAACACCACAAATGGATTCGCCTAGAAAATACACTAAATTGCAGTAAATCCTGTGAAGAGCTTTGAGGCGATCTCCCAACGAGAAAGGTGTTATATGAAGCGGACCCATATTATTATGAATTTTTGCTATTATTAATATATAAAAATAAACACAGATCGGATTTGATCTCGTCACAGACAAGGTCCCAGGTTGTTGGAGATGCGGAGCGATTGTAACTAAACCGAGCTGTCTCTTCAAACGCAACACAATGCACATTTTTTTTTACACAACATCTAAGCTCAAAAAAAAATTCCCACAGCGAGCAAGAGACATAAACTGCCTAAAACCACCAAGAGAGATGTCTTAGAAGCAACGACTACAAACTGTAGAGATGAAAACTATATTTCACAGAGAGGATCTTGGTTCCCTGTGTTCCGCTCAACAGCTGTGGTGCATCTTTGGGAATTATCCCCTTCGGAGGGTCGACATGTGTAAAAACCAGCATCGTACTTTGGACTCAGTTGTCAGGATAAACGCTTTAAATCCAGCTCGACTCAACCCATCGCCTTCAAGAAGAGAGAGGAGAAACTCGGGAAGGGGCTACATGTTTCATCCCTGATTCCCTGCTTTGAGTAGGCAGAGCGAAAGATCAAGACAGACCTCAGCAACGATTGCCCCTATGATTGTGGAAACATCTGCGAGTATTCACATGAAAGGTGGCCATTTGAGGGTGGGATAGTGTAACCTTACATCCGCCTGAAATTGGGGGGAAAAAATACTAAACCTCCAAAGCAGTATGAAGTCTGGTGCATATGTTGTACCTTCGGGCAAGCTTTTAGTTGCTATTCCGACATGTTTGTTTCTAAACTAACTCACTAAAAATTCATGGCACTTCTAAATATAGCCCACAAATGAATGGCATGTGTCAAAAGTGCCAAGCAACTTCACTGGTTAAACTGAAAGAGGCACTGGCTGCTGAGTCAGGACCATCCCAATGCATTAATCCTCTGTAGGGTTTAAAAATCGAGCTAGCTCTCAGGTGATGTTTCTGGCACAGAAATGGTCAATGGTCAGTTGCTCTCAGGATAGAATCACGTAATCTTACGCACAGAAGGAGACCATTCGGCCCATCGTGGCTGTGCCAGCTCTTTGAAAGAGCTACCAACTCGCCCTGTTCCCTTCCCCGCTCTTACCCCATAGCCCTGCAATTTTTTTTCTTTTCAAGTAACTATCCAATTCAAACCAGGGTTAGTCTGGTTCTTGAGCCAGGTGGACCTCGAGTACTCCAAACCACTGTTGGTGATAATCTGCTTTAGCAGAATCCCAACACTCTGAGGTCTTCAAGCCTTGGCTCTCACCAACCTGCACCTAATACGCTCTGTAATTAGGTCAGCAGGTAGACAGTGCACATTCAATTCCAGACACAGGAATATTTGTATGGGAAGCTCTGTGTGGAACTCTCAAGTCTGGTTGCATATCGTTAACAATAGTAATGGGTTTCCGCAGGCGTCAGACACCCGGCTGACCAAAAATAGAACCTATCTGGTGAATTAACTGACAACAGAGGTTCGGATGAAGAAGGCCCTTTGGCCCATTTAATCTAATTTGCACAGAACACCCACCCAACCACCCTCCCATCACAGCATCAAGCTGTTTCTTAAACAAGGCTAGTGTCTTGGCCTCAACCATCCTTCCTGGATTGTAATCCGATTCCATTACAGTTGTTGATTACCCTCTGGGTAAACAAATACTTCTTGGTGTTTTTCCTGATCTTGCCCTTTCCATCTCTAAATCCGTGCCCTTATGTCTTGCTGCCCAGTTGTGTCTGAAAGTGCTGCTAACATGAATTAGGACATGAATTATTATAACATTATAATAACATGAATTATTATTATATTATTATTAGGGCTGATTGTGGTTTTGAGTCGACAGTTTTGGTCCTTTCAGCTCCTGGTCAGTGAGGTTCAAATTCCTGGTTTCAATCTCTACAAACAGCACACAGTAAAAAGGTTGGTGCCCGTTGGCTCTCATCTTTCTCTTTGATTAAAATTTGTCTCAAAGCAGCAGAGTGCATCATTGATATCTTGAGATATCTGCTGATGTCCATTTAACGATCAAGGAGCTATGATTACTGTATCAATTTTGAAAGGTTGCTTTTACAGCCTGGTACGAGAGAACTCAATCCTTCATTATGCTGGCCAGTGGGACAGTCGCAGAGAACAAGACGGTTTCAATCCGACGTCTATGGAATACGTTAAGACCTTTAGGGATGCTTCTACATCCTGTTCCCCCAGTATGTAGATTTACAAGGAATGTACAGCATGGAAACAGGCCAACCAGTCCATGCCAGTGTTTATGCTCCGCACCAGTCTCCATCAATTCCTTTACTCCCTCCAATACACGTCTGTTCCTGTCTCCCCCATGTGGAGGCCTAGCTTCCTTTTGAATGAATGCATCTACACTATCTTTCAGTTGGGCTGAAAGACTTGTTTCCATGCCTATCACTTTATGTTACATGAGACCTGAACCCACAGCTTGCTAAGCCGGGGGCAAGCTTGCTGCTAACCTGAGCCCAAAATGTCCACCCGTACATCGTGCCACAAGTAATAGGCTTCGACGCTACATAAAACGACAACAAACCCAAAATTCGATGTGCACGCACAGATTATATAAGATTGCAGCACACACTTGAAATGTAACCTGTTATTTCCTGCTCACTTTCCCAAACATTACGCCCGCTCAATTTTCTAGCTGCAGTATACGGTGAATTGCTCCGAGACATCTTCCAGCTGAATTTCAAACCAGCAGCTTTAACCTTCAATAAGATAACAGTGCAATTCAGCAACCGCCATTCTCGGAGTCCTTAACTCCTGTCTCTCAGTGAGCAATGATTGGTTTAAGTGCGAAAAATGAGAGAGAATCATACATTTAATAGCCTTGGATCCTCAAGACCAGGTAAACCATATCAACTGGCCTCAAACCAGCTTGTCTTTTAAACGCTTGGAGAAAGGGCACTATATAAATGCAAGCTGTTGCATTAACAAAGTGGCTTCTTTTACGTAAGCACCTCGTAACACATCATTAACAACAACAACAAATTGCACTGATATAGAGCCTTTCACGTCGGGAGCACGCCTTTACATCAAGGCATGAAGCAAAACATTTCACCCATTCTCAACTCAGTTAAATTGGCTACTTCACCTCTTCATAAGCGAAAATTGGCTGCTTCCCTTGGCTTTGTAACAACACACACAATAAACCTCGCAAATAACCACTTTTTTTAATGTAAAATGCTTCGAGACTTTGATGCGATAAGGCAAGTATTATTGGTGTTGTTGTTGTTGAAAGTACGAACATTCTGGTTAAATGCAACGCCTTTTGATCTGTTGCCCCCTCAATCTAAACATGAGCATTTCCTTTCCTTTGGTTATTTCTCTAGACCGTGACCCGTCTGCTTCAGGTTCAGATGAAAGTCGTTCAGACTGCACACATCATCCGAACGAAAGCACGGTCCTTATTGATTTCCAGTGGACTGTATTTGAAACTGAAACTTACTCAACGAGAATTCAATCTCCAATGCCAGTAAGTACTGTTAAGCGAATGCCGCAGTCAAACAAATCCAGACACCCAGAGTGGCTTGTCTCGAAAAGCAAAGGATATGTACGGAGCGCTTGAGAGACAGACCACTGATGTCAGCTTTTGTTTGCCTACAGCAAATACATGTACGAGTCACGTAAAGCATTTTATGCCAATAAAGCATTCTCCCCCCCCCACCCTCCCCCTCACAATTCCCTGCTCGCCCCTTCAGAAGGTGCAGTGTTGCCAGAGTATAACAATCGTCTTTGCATTTGGTCGAGCGCCTCTCCCATTGTCGGGAAGACGCCTCAAAGCGCTTCACAGGAATTCCTGTAACGTGTGTCAGATTTGCGCACAGCGCCGTCCCACAAACAGCTGTGAAGCGAATGACTAATTTTACCTGGGGAGCAGGAGGGGGGGGAGGGAAAGGGCAGGTTGTGGGCCAGGGCGCAGGGAGAGAAACTCCCTTCTCTGTTTCACCGAGGAGTACGTTTACGACGAATAAAGACAAAGGATATTGACTTGCTCTCAAAAAAGTTAACACTACCCACTGCTAGTGCTGCTGAGCAAATGCTCCGGTCTCCGCCCGAAGCAAACAGGTTTGGGCTGAATTTGTTAACCCTTCAGTGACACATCGCTCCCGCACTTAACTTCCGTTTTCTTTGAAGGCGGTCGCAAGTTTTCACAACCGATTCAATGTGAGAATGACCTGCCTGAACCTATCAGGCTAAATCTGGTGCAAAGGATATGAGATTTATCCGATTTACTTCAAGCCACTCCGATCGCACTCCCCACCTCCTCAGTTTTAATGTGAAAATTGCTTTTGAGGCAGTCAGGGCCGAATGATTGTTGCAGCTTTTCATGGCTGCCTGTCAGACCGAAGGAAATCAATTTTTTCAAATAAAGTTTAGCAAGAAGGGAGCAAATGATTGACGTTTGCTTTTAGAGGTGGAAATGAGCACGGAAACGGCATCAGCGAGTGAGGAGAGGCGATGGGGGAGGGAGTCTAAGGTCGATGCTAGATTCAAGCCATGGCGATGTGCTGTGTTGCAAATCCATCTCAAGAGGTGAAGGCTCAAAGTTGGAGCTAACACAATAAATACTTGGATGGCACTGATGTGGTACATTAACCCTGAAACAGCTTTGAATGTCAAACAAAGCTAGATTTACAGCTTAAGTGGGAACCTATGGGTCTTTGGGGTGGACCGGTGTCAGATGACAAACACAAACAATAAAAGCATTGGCTTTGATCAACAATAAAGCTTCGACTGGTTCTTCACAAGCCGTTCTCCTGACTGAACTCTCTCTCTCTTTTTATGTGTCAATGAAGCTTGTAGCCCTGGTCTTGTTCTCACTTCTCGGGAGCTAAACCTTCATTACCCTCTAATCCTCCAAAAGATTTTCAGAAACACTCTGAAGGATCCTTATGGCTTTGGAGATTCCTGCAAACAACAATCCACTCACAAGTCGCCTGCAATGCAAGGCTGCCCAATGACAGGAGTTTCCCTTTACATACGCCAACGTTAGGTCTTTCTTTCCTTTTGTTTCTTGCTGGTTTTACGTCTCCTCCAGGGTGGGAGTTGGTGGCCGAAGCCAGGAGAGAGGTGCAGTGAGAGTGTTAAGTGGGTGTTGAGTTGGTGGTGCGATGGGGGAAGAAAGTTTATTCTGGGAATCGACAAGGTGGACAAGATAGGCCTTTTCTGCTCTAGTTTCAATGTAATTCGTCAACTTTCACTTCTTTAGCACCTCTCGCACAGGGATTTAGGGTTCGGGTTGCAATGGGTAATTTCAGAACAGATACCAGGATACCAGGAAGTTTTTGCTTTACCCATTTAAGGCATTGAAGAATTTGCTCAGGCTGGGGCCAGGACACTGGCACTCACTTAAAAAAACATCTCGTTGATGTGAACGAGAAGGCAGTCGGGGGCTATTCTGGCAGGACAAAACCAAAAAGTAATATATTATTATTATTACCCTATTATAAATGGACCGAAGGACCTTCTTTGTCCAAATTGATCTTGTGGATGAGCATAGGAAACATCGGTCATTGAGGTGAGGAAAGAGATTGTAAGACAATGTGATCGATGGAAAATTAGCTGGGTGGACGTCACTCGATACATCGTAAAGCAAAGCTTTCAACTCCAAAGCCAAAAAAAGAAAAACGCATTTTCCCAAAAATAGCTCAGAAACCTCGAGGTCTCTGAACGTTTCAACACAGCATCAGTGTTCAGTCATGATTAGTTTGCAATCAGAACCATTCTGGGAGTAAAGCACAGCAGGGGTGGCTTTGAAAGACACTGGCTGGCACTAACATCAGAGGAGAAAAGACCACTTTTTTTTTGTTCTCTTTCTTTGACTCGCGCAGGCTGAGAATGATTTTGATAGACGAAGCATTTCCACTTTTCCGTGATCGCTCTGTTCTGCATGATTAAAGAGCGCAGAAAAAATAAAAAGGGAACCATCCTGTGTACCTCTGTACGAAATTCAAAGGGCCGGGGACATCAAACACGCCAGGATTCTTTTAACCACACAGAATCGCCCGGTTGACTCTTGCTCCCTGAAGCGAGTTGCACTTCTCCTGATTTGCTGTTTACACACAGACAAGGCTTTGCTATCAATGCATCAGCCGCCCAAAGTGTTTGTTGATGCAGGGGACGTGTGGCTCTTTACGGCACAGACAGAACACATCCCTGAACAAGTGTGAAGTGTTTACTTAGAACGCCCCCCGCTACTTACCACACAAATAGCTGGGAACACAAAAGGCTCGCTGGAGCAAAGTGGTCGGTTTCGATGCTTCAGTACACCAAAGCAGGAGGGTATGGGAGTGGGGGAGGGGGTTGTGAGCTCAGGGCTGTAAAGGGGGAATTTCGGAAGAGACACTGGGAAGCCTGTCTCTGCACAGAGGGTGGTCAACAGGTGGAATGGATTACCAGCAAAGGGTGGTTGAAGCCAGGATAATGGCCTCACGTAAGAAACAGCTTGTTGCTTCCTGTAATGCTGAGACGCACAGCAGGGTTGCTACTCGAGAAGAATGAGGTTGAATTGGCTGAAGGGCCTTCTTTAGCCAAAGGCCTTCTTGGGGCAGGAATTAATGCAGCACCTAAAGAAATCCATCGATCGTCTGGTTATCAGCAATAAAGACCTCAGTTAGCAGAAGTGACTGTTAACCAGGGATTTTTAAAAGATTCAGTGGATTCAGACATCAGCTAAAACCTTTCAGTTTATCTAGCAAACCCACGGCTTGCCCAGCGAGGAGTAGTCTAACCATTAGGGCTTTGGGTTGCAGGATTAAGAGGAGTCCAGTACGAAGAATCCCTCCCGTGAGTCAAAGTCCTGACAGCAAGCGAGGGCTGACTGCCGTGTGATCTGTAGTTTGCTCTCAAGACCACACTGATCGTGTAAGCGGGGTAGTGGGGGAAAATGTCACATTGTTGGCTTTGTGGCTTCAGATGAGAAGTTAAACCCATCTGCTTTCAAAAACCCATCTGTCTCAAAATCCTACCGAGCTCTTTGAAAAGTGACTGTCAATCCTCCCAATCAATTGGTCATTCACCTCATGGCTATTTGTGGGACTCAGCTCTGCGCAAATGATCCTGTAAAAATCAGTCCTGCACTTGACAGTCAATATCTGCGGAGAAGTTTGAGATGTTTTGACGTGATAAAACAGCCTGAGCTTTCTATCTTATGACACTTCATCGACATGGCTTGACTCAGCACTTTTCCGATTGTGTTCAGTTGCTTTCTGGATTTTGCTTGTAAAATAGATTTTTCCTATCGCTGATTGCTTGCCAGATTACTGCGCGATGTATATTTTTTTGCGGCTCCTATCAATTCGCAAAGAAACACTCTTCAGAGCTGGGTTGGAAAGGGCAAGAAAGATTTGATGTGCATATAACAACAACTTAGATTTATATAGCACCTCTTCAGGCAGAATAGTGTCTTGGATTGCTGGAGATATATGATATATACTAAATAATGATAATAATCCTTGGATTTTATATAGAGCCTTATCACAACTTCGAGACATCTCAAATCGCTTCACAGAGTACACTGTAAAGTGCAGTGACTGTATATTTTGTGGGCGAAACGAAGCAGCCAACTGCGCACAGATCCTTTAACAATATTCAACAAGAAGAGAATCTCTCCCAGTGTCCTGAACAACAAATTCAGCATTCGCCCTATGTCTGTCCCCAAATCAACTGCTGAGATTGTCTAAAAAAAAGTCATTCCAGTTGACAATAAAGCATCTTAAGATGTTATGATGTCATAACATAAAACATGAGATCTTTCCTCTCTCTCTCTTGAACTCTTTCTTCCTCCTCTAGCTCCATTCGCACAATAATTGCCAAGTCAATGCTGTGCCAATGATATACATGCAGTAATTTGTCAGAGAGCCAGTTTAACTCTCTCTGTGCGGAGCTGTGTGTACACAGATCTGGGAATCTGCAGTTTGTAACGGATTGTGAGTCCTTGTTGACAGTCTCTGGCAGGAAAAGTTTCAGCCAGGAAATGACACCAAAGAAAAATCTATTCCTCAACATGACAGATGCGGTGCTACAAACTGAACCTTGCTCTGCGAAAAGGAATAAAAATATATACCCGGTTATTAATATCTGTCTGGCTTCCCGATGATCTTGCGGATAAAGGCACTGGGCCACACACAGAGAAGTCATAGGTTCAGTCTGAACTGAGATGGATGACAGCATAAGATTACAAGATTGGTCTGGATAAAGAAGGCCATTTGGCTCCTTATCCTTCCACAATACCCTTCTCCTCTACTGTCCTCTCCACATAGAATCAAAACTATTTTACAAATGCAAAACAAAGGTTCTGTACGGACGAAAGGTCATTGACTTATTTTCCTCTCTCCATGGATGCTGCCTGACCCGCTGCGTGTTCCCAGTGACTTCTGTGTTAATACTAGATCTTTTACAAATGATTCCAGCCTCCTGGTTTCAGACACACTTCCTAGAAACAAACTGTTCCAGTTGTTCATTCTCATCTGGGTAGAGACAAACTTCCCAGTGTCTGTCATCAAGTTCCCTTTGCGGCTTTAAAACCCGTGTCCTCTCGTTCCTCCCTCTTGTTGTCTGCTAAAGTATTGTTCTGGGTTTACTTTCTCAATCCCATTTAAGATTTTATACAGAGCTGTACGATCGCCCTGCGAGAAAGTTCTTCTTCTGAAGACTGAAGAGCAGCGGCTGGGGTTGTATTATTGTGTGTAACTTCCAACTAACACCCTGCAGGGGTCATCGATACTGCGTGGAGTGTTGGTGTGTTCGTAGTCGAAGGCTTGAGGAACAGAATCAGTATGCTGCGACGGTCACACAATGTGGCGTTTCTACTCAATGGGAAGGGAGTGTGTGCTCGTTTTACCGATGGGGGTGGCGGGGCGGTGGGGGAGACCAAATCATCAATTCTAGCGTTCTGGCTAAGAGCCAGGCCGCCTCTTTGCGAGATGGCAGCTTAAGACCTCTGCAACAAGACTGATGACATACGTACAGAAGACAGCCCCGGAAAGTCACTTTCCTCTTTCATTATGCATTCCAGTCGTTTCATCAAAATTCAAAATATTGACCTCCCAGTGGCACCACACTTTAAATCTCTCCAGCCGCCAGTGAATGACTGCTCATGTATTCTAATGTGTTTTAATTGCCGAGGTTTAGTTGACAAAAATTGCCCTCCCCCACCGCACTCCCCGTACGCGCACACACACACACACACGCGCGCGCGCACAAACACACTCAACCCAACGTTTGCCTTCACAATTAATACATGAGGCAGGTTAAATGCACACTGCACATGTAATTTATCTTAGTGATCTGCCTCAGGGGCGAAGGCTCGGAACAGCACCACAGGCCAGACTGATGCAAACCTTTCCACTCTCCTTCCTCTCCCCCGTGCCCACCCCCCACCCCACCCGCGCCCTCCTTCCACCTCAACCCCACCTGCTCCCATCACGTTGTCCTCTCTGGGTGACTTTGCCAAATCAGATTAACCTGAGGTTAAGCATCTCCGCTTGACTGAAATCTACTGGAACATGGATTGAGTTTAACCCACCACTAACCACCACCCCGTCCCCCCCGTCCCCATCGCATAGGAGGCCTGTATGCAAGAGCAGAGTTGAACAGGTAGCACCTTGTGCTACTCTCCACTCCCCATGTAACAGAGCCTCAGCCCTTGGCATATACACACAGCTTCGCTTTTGGAACCAAGATGTTAAGCTCAGAAGATTAATCAAGGCTAATATGGAAGGGGGAGGCAAGTCTTTTCTGCGTTGCCTAGTTCTGCCGACCCAGCTTGTCGTCGGCCTGACTGGTCTGTGCTCGTGTTCATACTCAATGCAAGCCTCCGCCCCTCTGAATCCCCACTATTCCAAACTCCCTCACCTAAGCGCTTTTGGACGTCCTCCCGTCGCTGTTGTTGTAAGCATCGGGTTTCCTCTTAAATACGTGGATGCCATCATTATTTTTGGCTTCAGGCTTCCAGCAGTGAAGTGAGGTAAACTGGGATATTCTCTTCCCTTAACCAGTGAACGAAGCCAGCCACTTGGCAGCTCTCCTGTGCACCCTTAATCTACCGTAGCAAACCTAACGCCCAGGGATTAACTGTGGGACCTTCCTCGCTATTATGGAGAGTTATAAATAGAATGACTGGGTTGCCCAGCCGGCATTTTGTGTAATTTTCCTGTGCCCTTTGCAGCTAACATTAAATGCCATATTACTTGCGGCATTGTAATGATCGTTTTGTTGTCTACTTGTAAGGAAGATCGCTGCCCGTGAAAGTAACTGCCACCAATCGGCTTCGAGGTTGCCTGACGTTGTAGGCGCTATGCAGCGAGGTTGCTTCGAAACATCACCAGTGAGATCAATTCCTCCGCATAGTGAACCGTGAAGAATACACCCAATACACAAAGCGCCAATTTGCTTCATTTCGAATGTTGGAATGCGAGCACGTAACAGCCTATAAAGCGGCTCCGAGTCCAGTTACATCTAATACTGTAATTAGCTACGTTTTGTCAAGTCTGTCCTAATTACCACTGCAAACAGCATCTCCTTGAAGGCAGACAGCTGTGTAATTAGAACGAATTGGTGGCTGACGCCGTCCTACTTCAACCCTGAGATGGTTCGGCTTTCACTGAAGGAGCTGAGGACAGGGTTCCTTCCGCTCTGCAGGTTACGCTGCGTTAGCAAGCGATTGACGGACTCAATTCAACAACTGTTCTCGGAAAACCAATTGGAAACCAATTTGGTCCCTTGGAGGGGCAGGAACTCAGAGGAGGATAAAAAATCTGGGCTTGTTCCATCATGTAAGGGAAAGTGCCATAAATTGGATTTATGCTCAGCTCCACGTAACAATCTCAGAAGTCTCAATCCGGTTCCAGCGCTCTCTGTTTTCAAATATGTTTGTTTTTGTTTGCTGAAGGTAACAGGGTTTTTTTTTTCCGTGTCAGGTGGAGGGTAAACATCGGAGGATTTATCGATCCAGACTGTGCAAGTACAGAAACTATTCCTGACTAGAGAGAGAGAAAGGCTGGTCACACTTCTTTGCTCTGATTTGATTTTCAGA
The DNA here is from genome assembly GCF_018977255.1 of Callorhinchus milii. NCBI lineage: Eukaryota > Metazoa > Chordata > Chondrichthyes > Chimaeriformes > Callorhinchidae > Callorhinchus > Callorhinchus milii. The sequence continues at coordinate 14,603,591 of NW_024704749.1, forward strand.
AAGGTTACTAAAGAAGTCTCTTGGCCTGTCATAATCCTTCTCTCCCTCTCTTCCCCTTTCACAAGCAGAACAAAAACGCAGGCTTCCCTTCCCTCCGTGAAAGCCCTTTCAATCTACAGTCCTTGCGATCTATATTCTAAACCTTCTACCCACTGACTCTTCCAATTTCAATAACTCCAAGGTTGTCTTTCCCAAATGTACAGCTCCCTAAAGGCCAACAAACCCAACGCCAAAGCCATCAGTTCTGTGAGCCATTTCACCAACCTGCCCGCTCCCTCTGCTCAACAACAACTGAACAACAACTGACATTTACATGGAGTCCTGCAGCTCAGTGGTTAGAGCACTCGCTTTGCAAGTGAGAGACTTGAGTTCAATTCCAGGCAGAGGGCGAAACCTCGGGCAAGTTTCCTTACTCCACACAGAGCCTAATAATAATCCCTCCAAAACAAAACAATAATAAATTGTTCATTTTCAATCTACGACTGTTTGTGGGACATTGCTGTGCGCAATTGGCTGCCGCGTTCACCCACAAATATACAGTCAATTCACTTTACAGTGTGTTCTGTGAAGCGCTTTGGGACGTCGTCCCGACGTGAAAAGCGCTACATCAAATGCAAGGATTATTATTATTATTATTACATATATATTATATATATGTAAGTGCCTCGCCCCGCCCTTGCTTCCTTTCAAGGCCAGACTCAAGACCGAACCCTCTTATTCTTTGCAGATCTCTTAAAGAGATGCCTGTGCGCTTGCAGCAATTCTTTAATAAAAATGTTATGAGAGGTAAAATGAGACGAACGAGTTGAAAAATAGGATTGCTGGATTAAGTAGGATTACCCAAAAGGTCACATTTAGTGAACGTCTCTGAAGAGAATTGCGCTCGTGACCCTATTCATCGGTTTAATAACTGTAATTAAAGAGCTATTCAACAGAGATCAGCACCAAAGTCAGGACGGAGCCACGTTTCGCTGCTTAAGAGGAAAAATTGGGGCACGACTGAGAGAATTATAATTTTTTTTCAGTGATTGAAAAGATAGCACTAGGTAATGCAGGTCTGTGGCTCTCGTTATTTCACCTGTGCTGTCTGTCCGTCGCTGTAACATTCCCTTGCATTTTCTTCAGCCTTTTATGTTGAAATATCTCAGGATATTTCATTGAAATCACAACACAAGGAGGAAGGCATTCAGCCTTTTAAACCTAGACTGGGTTTGTTCCTCCATTGGAGCAGCAATACTGTATCATTACAGTACTGCTTGCAGACGATAAAGCAGTCAGCACATCTCAAAAACCCTTCACGGAATTTACTCTAAACCGTATTGTGTGTTTGCAGGTGAACGCTGCAGCCAGTGTTGCACACAATAGCAGCCCACAATCACTCATGGCCACGAGGCGGAAGCCAAAATTTTAGCTGAGGTATTGCTGTCCAGGACACTGGGTGAAACTCCCTTCTCTTTTTGAGTTGGCGTCTTAGGATCCTTAACGTCTGCCTGGACAGGCAGACCAGGACCTCGGGTTATCATCTAATCCGAGGGATGGCACCTCAAACAATCCAACGATCCAACCCCAGGACTGCACTGGGGTTTCGATTAAAGTCTATGTGTGTTGCCTATAGTCAGGCTATTGGCCTAACTGTTTTATCTTTGCGGTGGGGGGGGAATAAAAATCAAACGGGAATAGATCTGCGTTTCCCAACCATAAAATAGAATCATCCTGAAAAATCAAGATGGATCTGAGTAATTGCACATCAAGCCAGAAACCAGCTAATTGCAGCTACTTAAAAAGGCTGTTCGGGATCTTGCTTAAAGTAACGTAACGTAAACCGACAGGAGACACAAATCATTAGCGGCTACCTTGCTTTTAGCAATAGTCGGTTCTAATTAGGAGATTTATAGAAATGATAAACCCTGGATTTTCAACTCAACTTTTTGAAGGCGGCAAGCATTTGATGGAGGGTTTCCAATGCTCAAGTTCTGTATAAATAGCTATTAATGAAGGCTGGGTTTTCCTAAACCTTTGAGGGGTTTAGGACAGCCTTTAGCGCTGTCGTCACCAACACCGTTTCAAGCGAAAGGAACCCGCAATTCATTCCAGACACAGGGACGTGTGAAGGTGACGTGCGTATGTGGAATTCTCAGCTTGCTTGGTTCCTCTCTGATCTCAACCCACAGCTCAGGTGCAAACCCCTCATTGTCCAGCGCCTTGGGATGTCCCCCCGACCTGAAAGGCGCTGTATAAGTGCAATTTGTTGTTATCGGCAATGCAGCAACTGTAGAACTAGCACCAGGGTGTTGACGAGGCAATGGAGGTGGTGGGATTTCAAAGGAACTCAAAGGTTCTTGTCTTTATGAGAGATGCTCAGACAAGGAGCAAAGCCGGCATGTGGCGCGCTTACAGAAAGCAGAATCCAGCTGTTCCCCACAACTGGGACAATTACAGTGTTCAGCCACATACAGACACACATGCACGACTGTCACAAACCACAATAAACCCAGCAACGATTAAGTAAAATGGCTGTCAAGTCGTAGCTTGTGAATCAAAAAGATCCACATCGATGGCAGTATTTTGTACAAAAAAAACCCAACAAAGTCCACTTTACACGAGTCTACTTTTATCACCGAATCTACATTCGCTTCTTCTGTGCCTCTTAACGGTGGAGTACAAGGACTTAATTCATCTTTCTCTCGTTGGAAACCGTCTCCCAAGTCTGAAAGCTCAATCAGACGTTGCGAATGATTGCTGATCATAGACTGTGCTGCCGCATTAAGGAGTAATTGATTGACTGGCAGCATTTCAGCTCAAGGATAAAGAGAAGTGCAGGAAAAGAGCTCCCACCAGGGAGTCAAGACTGCGGGATTCTGCTCGGACATGATGAGTTGTCATCTTTCATTTAAACTTGGCATTTTCCCAGGTCAGAATAAGGTGGATGAAAAAGGCAAGAGGATTTTACTCGTACAGTTTTATCCGGGACAGAAAGTGAACGGGCTACAATTCAAAAGTTTGAGGCAATTCCGCCACCTGACACTTGGGAGTTCAGTGAGAGTTCAGGCTGGAAATACTTTTCACTTTGAGATCCTGCTGCAGATTTCCAGCGATTCTATTAATAAATAATAAAAGAAATGCAATAAATAATAATCCTTGCATTTGGTCCGGCTCCTTTCACGTCGCCGGGACGTCTGAAAGCGCCTGACGGCATTTACTGTGACACGCACGGACTGTGTATTTATAGTAATAATAATAATAATAATCCTTGCATTTGATGTCGCGCTTTTATAACGTCATTGAGAGACGCCTTGAAGCGCTTCACAGAATATACTGTAAATGTGTAACTGACTGTGTACGAAAACAGCAGCCCATTGGCACACACAGCAGATGTCCCACCCAGACACCAACAAAGCAGATGAAAACGTTACGTTCGATATAGCGCCGTATCACGGGCATGGAAACTGCTCGAAGCATTTCACGGCACCGTGTGCTGTGCTGCAGCGTGCGGTGACTGTTTATCTGCGGGCGAACCTGGCACAGCGACGTCCTGCGTTCTGTTTGTATTTCGGATTTCCAACGTCTGCGGCTTGGCTTTCCCTGGCTAACGACAGCCGCTGGCCCGATTGGCGCTGAGCCGAGCTCGGGCCACCCAACCTTCACGATTCTCACTGAAGGGACGGAGGCTATCGATCAGCCCGACGTGAGCGATCGGGGAACGGGAAGGAGGTTAGCTTTGCGTAAAGTGCGCTCGCGCACACGACACAGGAGGCCGACCCAAGCTGTTAATTCCCACTCCATGACAAAGACTGGGTGGGAAGGAGGGAGCCTGTAGTCTTTCAGTTAACACCTGCCTTCTCAGACAGTACGTGCCAGAGGCCTGAAGCACACAAGTGCAGCGGAGAAGGCAATCATGGTTCAAGTGAAGGACAGATTCCACCTCCCCTTTGCACCTTATCCCAGTCTAGATGAATGCGAAGGTTGTCCAGGTTTTTCGATAGGCTGTTGCTGTGCGCAAATTGGCTGTCTCGTTCGCCAATAAAATGCACAGTCACTTACAGTACGTTACAGTGAATCATGCAAAACGCTTTGAGATGTCTCAACAGTGTTCAGGAGCTATATGAAATGCAAGGATTATTGTTATTTATTGTTACCCTCAACGCACCTATAAATTGCCATAAATCTCCGTACGCTATGTAGAATACAGTAAATGTGCTGCTCAAGGCCTACTCAGCTATGCGCAGATCGATCTGGCGTGGCTAATGGATATAACGTGAGTAACGTTAACTATACATAATGGAAACTTAAGCCAGCAAATTAAATCATCCTGCTACCCGATTTACTGCCTGGCTAAATGGTTACAATTAAAAGGCACACGGCTTCTGGGGAGCAAAGTGCACCAAAGGCAAAGCAACAGCTGCACACATAAGGCGTTCACATGCATCTCAGAGACAATCTCACCGCCTCGCACTGTAGTCTAAGAAACACTAAATAGGGCTGAGAAAGTGAACCCAATACTCTCAGTGCGCCAGGGCAGAAGGCTGTGGGGAAATCGTTGCATTGTCAGAGGTGCTGCCTTTCAGATGAGATGTTAACCCAAGGTCCTGGCTGCCTGTTAAGATAATAATAATAATAATAAGATGGACAATAAAGCTCCTATGGAACGACTGGAAAAGGGAAGATCAACAAATCTCCAGAAAAAATTGGTCATTCGCTTCATGACTGTCCGCTGGACCTTGCTGCGTGCAAATCGTCTTCCCCGTTCGCCTACAAATACACAATTACTGCATTTGACAGCAATTCCCCATGAAATTGCTTGGAGACGTTCTGACATTATAGGCGCAATATCAAATGGAAGGGCTATTATGACAGGCAAAGGCGATTCTCGATGGACAAACAGCAGGAGGTTCACCAGTGCTTTCTGCTGGGCGTTTCAGACACTAAAGTTGCAGCTGTACCCCCGACACACACTAAAGTAGCCCCTTCTGACAACGCAGTGTCCTTTGAGCTTGGGGGAGCCGGTGTGTGCCCCTGGGGAGGGAGAGGGTGCACTCCAGAACTGGCAAACTTAAACTCTTCCATGGGTTCTCAGTAGCTCAGTGAACATCCGACAGTAAAATGCTTCATTTGAGTCACCCTTACAGACCTAACGGTGTGTAATCATGCGAACATTTTACTTGAGGAAAACTGCAGTCTGCTAACTATGATAATAATAATAATCCTTGCATTCGATATAGCGCCTCATCACGTCGACGAGACGTCTCAAGGCACTTCATAGAATATAGTGAAGTGAATTGACTGTATATTTTGTGGCTGAAACACGACAGACAATCGCGCACGGCAGCGTCCCACAAACAGTGGACCTGATAAAGCATCTAACGTGCTCACTGCATCACTTCAGCGAGCCTGTTCCAACTGCAATCTACGTCCACTTATAAGGCTGGGGATATGACCTGGTCTCAGCCCCCAAGACTGGTTTTGTCTCGAGACTTAGGACGCAAGGCGGAAAGTTGTTAACTTGACCTGAAATGTCCAGGTGTGCGATGAGTTCTTCTCAGCTGTGGTACCAGTACTTTTCGGGAGTATCACTGCGCTGCCTTCGAGCCTCGGCGGTTGCCTGGGCGATACCGAGTTCGGAGTTGCTTGTTATTCCAAGCAGAAGAATTACTGCCTTATTCACACAGAGCATAAATATGCCTTTGATCTAAGTTTTATGCTACACCCATGAACATTTTATGTGGGGTCGTAAAGAGAAATGGAGCGGTGCATCATTAGAACATTTGTGAGCTTGCCAAATATTTTGTCCAAAAGAAGCGACACTTTTCTCGACTCACGTCTTTTTCCCAATGACTAAGTGGCACAAACCGGGTGACGTGTCAAGGCCTGCCTCGCTCACGCGCAGGCGCTGTTCGTGTCGGCTCAGCTATCAGTGCTTCCGTTTCCAACCCTCTGAAGCCAGCCCGTTTTCAAAGCCCTGTCGAGCGCCACGCTTACCGCTCCTCCGAGCTTCGTGGAAAAGCGCTGGAACCTCATCAACCTCTTTGCGCAGTCTTTGGCGCACGGCAGAGTCAGAACTTGCTGTAGAATTCGGTTTCACCACTGCAGTTAATTCCTAATGAAGTTTCCCCCAGCCTCGCTCTCCCTGAGGCATTGACTCCACGCGGAGGGCGGTGGGAATGTGGACTTCGCTGCTCTAAGCTGCGGTTAAAGCAGAAAGCATCAACGTATTTAATTGCAAGCTTGATGCGTTCGTGATGGAGCAAGGAATGGTCGGGGTAAAGGAGTGGAGGATAGTTGGGGCATTGACGTGTGTCAGGAGCTTGTGTGTTCTTTATTTGTTTGGTGGTGGTGGAGGGGGTGGGGGTGGGGGGAGTGAAGAGAGATGGTACAAATGTTTGGATAACACGATAATGGTCCAAAATGTCTGAACAGCACATTACAGGGAATTGCCGTCCCGTGTAGTGACTGTGTATTTGCGGGGCACCTGTTGTCAACGCAGACTGCGAGTCCTCACCGTGCTGTCGTTGGCTCATTGCCGTGGTCGCTTGATGTCGCATCAGTCTGCCAGGGTGCATAAACCTCTGCTCCCCGGGGAGGGCAGGTTACGGGCCTGGTGGAATAGCACTGCACCTGAGGCTTCCAATTAAAATGGGTATCGCAAGGCACGGTCAGCGAGCGGATGCTGACAGCACGAGCTTTCCAACACCTCCGTGTTGTTATGCTCAGACTGAGGTGGAGCGTGGGTGGCCAGCTCTGCTCTTCACGGCGCAGACTTTGTGTACGAAGCAAAATATTTTCATGACAAACATCATCTGGGAGATTATGCCCACCCACTCGCCTTGTACTTAGCACAAAAACGACAACACCTTTAATGAATGGCTCGATTCAAACAACATCTCATTTGCTTGCCAGAAGTTCGAAGCCAGATTGGGTCTATTTATGTGTCGATTCCTATGTGATTTCTTTAATCGGGATGGTGGGTAGGACTGCAGCTTGTTATCCTCGGTTCTTCCCCCCCCCCCCCAAATCCCTCTGCCTCCCTGCGTTTCAAACTTTCCTTAAAAACTCACCTCTTCGACCGAGCCGTCGGCCCACTCCCTTTTCCCGACTTTGCAACCGGCTCGATTTGAAAAGAGGAGAGAGTTTCTTCCTGGCGATTCGGCCAAGAAATCTGCCAGATAAATTGGTCATTCACTTCACAGCTGTTTGTGGGACCTTGCATTGCGCAAATTGGCCGCTGTGTTTGCCTATAAATACAGAGCCATTATCCTTGACAGCAATTACCTGCGAAGCACTTTGAGACGTTTTGATGATACAGGCGCGATAGCAAATGCAAGGATTATTATTATCATTATCATTTGTACTGGTTCTAATGTTTCTCCGGCTCAGCCAGGTCATAAATTTGGTCCCGGGTGTTTTCTTATATATGCTAACGAGGAATCCTGAGGCTGGTAGTAGCTGTTTAATGCTTCCATCATGAGATCATTTTGAGATTAATATCAAACATTCCAGTGTCAGTGGTGGGGCTTTGGTGGGGGGGACGGGGTTGGCGCGGAAGAGGGGGGAGATACAAGATTTAAGATCCTCGCTTCCTTAACAAAAAGGTCCATTACTTTGGAATGTAACAAGAAATAATTGTCCCTACATTTTAGGGGAGGGAGAGAGAAAGAGACATTCATTTTGCTTTGTTAGACTGGTGTGTGTGACACTACTTGGAGAGAACAGAGCAATTCCCCAGATAGCATAAACAAAACAATGATAATAATCAATGCTTCATACTGTAAAGTGACTGTGTGTTTTATAGGTAAATGCTGCTGCCAGTTTGTGCACAGCATTGCCTCACAAACGGACGTGGAAGCAAGTGACCAATTTTCATACAGACCTCTGCAGTACCTGAGGCTACGTTTCTGCCTCGCGCCTGGCAAATTTGGAAAGAAATTCCACTGCTTTATTTGTTTTCGTTCTCACACATTTCCACGGCAAAATAATCACAGCAGTCCCGCGAGATGCTCAAGGAGGCAGAGATACTTTGATCTGAAATTAACAGCTGGATTAAATGCTTCCAACAACTTAATGCTTTTGTTTGCCTCCAGCTTAAAAATTGTCGTTCACCTCATGCTTTTTATGGGACATTGCTGCTGCCTTCGCCTACAAATATACAGTCACTACACTTGACCGTAAATTGTGCAAAGTGCTTTGAGACAGCCTCTTGATGTGACAAACACTTTGTCAGACGCATGGATGTTAGTATTATTAATATTATTTATTGTTATCCAGTGCAGCTTCAAATGATCTTTTTACTGTGTGCTTTGAAAGTGGTACCAGACCGGCGTACAGTGCATTAATTATTGAAACCGTTGGTGCTTTGAGGAACTTGTCACGTTACTGTCCATTTTAATCAGCAAGGGCTGCTTCAATAGTATCGCTGCTCTTTTTTGATTGATGGTCGGCACCTGAGCTCTTTTTGACGGTAACGGTTTAGACATCAGGCACAGCTCCTTTCTCTCCATCTCAGTCAAGTATATGGATCCCGTCTCAAAATGCTTCCTCCACAGGAATGTTTGTGTTTGTGGGACACTGCTGGACACAATTGGCTGCCGTGTTTCGCCCACAGTCAATCCACTTTACAATATATCCTGTGAAGCGGTTTGAGACGTTTCAGTGACGTGGTAAGGCGTTATGTCAAATGCAAGGATTATTATTATCATTTCTGCCCAGTGTAGTGACTCAAAACGCTTCGTAAAGATTTCACTGAGTTCAGTGACTTGTGTGTTCTGCAGGCGAATTGACAGCCGATTTGCATTGCCGAGGATTTTGCTCAGGACACTGGGAGAAACTCCCTTCTTTTGTCGAATAAGTAGTACTGGCATCTTGAACATGCTTCCGACCTGGCAGACTGGATTTGGCTTAAGGTCTTATCCAAAAATGGCATCTCTTGACAGACTCTTCCAAAACAGGACTGTGCTCGTGTGGACATCAGGCAAAGACTTGGCTCAAATGTCCCTTCTGGGTTAAATGGCACTCACAGTCACATGGGAGAGATACTGCAAGCTGACAAGTGGCCGCAAATCAATGCCACAGT